>NW_027316278.1:30577818-31147818 GCF_026437365.1 Eucyclogobius newberryi | reverse complement strand
AGCCGGGTCACGAGCCGGGTCACGAGCCGGGTCACGAGCCGGGTCACGAGCCGGGTCATGAGCCGGGTCCGCCATCTTGAATGTTTTGGAACGGGGGTGAGGAGCTACTTCTGTATCTTCAGTGTGACGCGTTAAAACCTCCGCCTGGGATTGGATAGGTAAATGGATTACCGACGATTTCATTGGCTCTGACTCTGATTCCAGACCCTTACGTATTCGAACAGAATGTGGGTGGGGCTGGCGGGTCAGGCGATATTATCACCATCCCGTTACAGCCATTCCATCCAACAATCTAAAATATATCAGGTTTTTTGTGTTACAGTGAGAGGGAGAGTAGCCGGAAAGTGTTGTCAAGTGAGAGCACCGATATGATATTAATGACAAACATGAATATCGGTTGTTTCGGGGATTATCTCGAACATTATTCAGGTGATATATATATCTTGTTTTAGATTCAAGTATTTCGACAAAGCATCAATGGACTATCAAGCCAGCCTCATGCCCCTTTAAACCCTTGTTTGGGAGATGACTGTAGACTTTTCTGTCCTGTTTTGAAGTCCTTTTTAATCGTTTTAATCATGGACGGTACATTCGATATATATTATTTAGCATTACTCCAAAACAACAATTGCGATATCATTTTTTCACACATCTCCGCAAGCTGAAGAGTACTCAATATTCACCAGAGAAATCATTTAACCATCACACGCTTGTATCTTTTTGGTTGATTGCGTTTCTGAGTATGCAAAGTACCGTATTTTCCGGACTATAAATCGCACCTTTTTTCATAGTTTTGGTCGGGGTGCGACTTATACTTATATTCATACTTATATACTTATACTTACACTCCTGAACGACTTATATGTGATATTATTTGTTATTTTCACACTTGCAACCACATTTCATACTCCAGTGCAACTTATATATGATTTTTCTTCTCTATTATGCATTTTTTGGCTGGTGCGACTTATAGTCCGGAAAATACAATAGTGTAAATGGAAGAAAAAACATTAAATAATGCGCAATATCTGCTATATTCAAAGGATAAACACACACATTTGAAAAACAAAATCATCTGAAGCAGCGGCGCAGGACATTTTTTTTTTCTAATTATTTAATATTGTCAACATTTGTGACTTGTAGATTTACTCACAGTGGGAAGAGGAACCAAAACAAGTAAGAGAACTGTTGCATTGTGAAATATATTACTCAAGTAGAAGTAACGGTCTCTGAAAAGTACTCGATTAAATGCTACATCCTTCTGATACAGCAGCTTCATGCCAAAGATAATTCAGACAAACGAGCATGTTTTGGATCGACTGGAAGAAAATGGAGGAGAGAAAGTCCCCTCGTCATCTGGGAATCAAACCTGCCATCGACACTGCGCTGCTCGGCCAGAACGGACACAGAACGCAACCCAAAAAAGAACGGTATTCACCTGCAAACGCGACACTCTAATGTGTTAAATAGCCTATTACAGCTCTCTTATGTGACATTCTGCTGCTGAAAATACTGTGCCGTAAATGTGTGACGAGGCGTTTGGGATGAGGGACTCAGCTTAATCAATAACTGTGACTCGGAAGAGAAGGAACATGAAAGAGTGCGTGGCATGGTTGGTGCCAGGCCAATCAGAGCGGCGAGGGCAGCTCCAGGGGCAGCTCCGGGGGCAGCGGTGGGTGTAACGGGCAGATAAAGAGCTTCTCTTTGCTCTCATTTAGAAGCCTGTGCAGTTGTTGGTGCCAGTATTATTATCATTAGTTGTTTCAGCAGATGTAGTGTGATGGCTCGGATGACAGAATAGCATAAAGGTCGTGTAGCAACTGTTTAAATAGCACTGAATGTGAGGCCGGACAATATGATAGAAATATAATCATCAAATATCCCCTCATATTGATCAAAAACAAATAAAACAGACTTTCAATATTAATTTCATGAACATAAACGCGACAGACTTTTAATTGTTTGCCTTCAAGACAAAAATAATTCTTCCTCTAACTTCTATAGACTTCTATAACTTATAGTTATAGTCAGACGGCTGTAGACCTCTGGATTAAAATTACCCAGTGATGAAAGCAATTTATTGCACATCAAACTAAATCATGATTAAAACACATACGAAAAGACGTTTTTATGACTAAGAAAGAGGCATTATTCAATGAAAATTTCAAAAAACTGTCATGAATAATACATTTTATTTGTAATTATGCACTAGCTAGAAACCTTCAGTCTCCATAATTCAGCCTTTATTGGTCTCAATGTACAGTAGAAGTAGTATTTAATTTTTTTATTATCATTATCATTTATAATATTTGGCCCTGCGACGAGTTGGCCACTGTCCAGGATGTACTCCGCCTAAGGCCCGAAGTCACTGGGATAGGCTCCAGTCACCCGTCACTGGATGGATGGATTATCATTTATTATCATTATTATGACAAAAATAAATAAATGGATAAAAAAGAACAGAAACAAAACCAGAAAGAGAACAACAACAGATACAATTCAAAAGACGTCCAACAAAACGATAGAAACTAAAGCGCACAAAAACCCAAACAAATGTCCCACTTTTCCCACAGTCCGTCAGATTTGTCTATTTTCCAAATTGAGTACGAATTGATTTTTTTTTTCTGTCATTTTTCTAATGTCCAGTACGTTGGTCCAGTCAATGAGTGTCGGTGCTTTGTGTCCTCCATCTTTTTGTGAGGGCCTTTTTCACTACCGTCTGGAGAATGCTCCTACGATAACTGTTTATCGTGTCCATGGCAGGAGTTCTGAAGCCCACGGTTCCGATGACAATGTTTTAAATTGTCTGTAAAACTTTATTGATCTCAATCCAAAACATCTGAGCAACAGGACACCCCAAAAGTTCTTCAATACCACAATTTCTTACGACAAACAAACATGCAACGTTTTACAACTACACCAATAATATAAGGATCATGACGATTTAATCTTTCATCCAAATTTGCTCATAAACATTTTTGTATTGTGATGCCACTGTGGAGAAGGTTAAGGGCTCCATGGTGCATTCTCATGCCGATAATGGGCCCCTGAGTTGGTTTCAGCCATACACAGGACCAAAAGTGGGACATCAAAATCCCCTCTTGGAGTTTATCTTGGAGTTTATCCGATCCGATTTTCTAGAATGGTATTGAATTGCGACGGGGAGAAGTAAACTCACGTGACATCCATAGCAATTGGAAGTTCTATTAACTACTTCTGAACACTACTGAGCTCTACCAACTGTCCCAATCAACAAACAGGGGTACTTTTCTGTCTCCCTGCGTTTGATTGGGTCTCATCGACATGCACCACTTCTGCTCGATACTCACAAACCAAATCCTGGCTCGCCATCTGGAGGAAAAGGAGTCCAAAAACCTCCAAACTTTGTCACTTAATATATTGTACACGCGACAATCATTCCCACTCTTCGGGATTTCGGGTTTCTCGGGAATGCAGTGGAATTCCAGAGTGCGCCGATTGGACGCCGTGTCGATGCTAAGTGGATGTTGAATCGATGAGTGAATGTGTCTGATTGATGGAGAGCGGAGCTTTGATAGCGAATCCATACAAGTTTGGGGGAGTTAAATGGCAGCATTCATGCCCCCTCAGCTCCCGCAGTCGCGCCGTATACGTCCCGGTGCCATTTCAGAGCCTTGTTTACATTCAATACTGCAGCTGATTGATGGCAGCTGCAAATTTGGCACACAAATACCTTTTTAATTTTCATTCTAGATGCGACAAAAGCTCATACATCTCTTTTGAAAGTTCAGAAATTCAGACAGCGAAGTGACTTGAACTTATGTGTATCAGGGACAAAAGTTACAGCATATAAAGCTTTTTTACGTTTGATACAATACAATTTTAACAGTTATGTGACACATTAAAACCTTCCTGTCCATCCAAAAAAGTGCCATCTTATCACTTATAAATGTGAGATAGAAGCAGAAATTTGAATGTATAGTTGGTGTTCACGACAGTTTAGAGCCGGATGTCTTAATTTCAGACTCTATGGTTATTCATTTCAGATACAGTGAATCATCCAAACAGAAAATGGGCTCATGGTTAACATTACGTTTATTGGGATTTGTCCACACATTTAAAAAAAGAACCTTGTGGCATAAAGTCTTCACACAACCATCATGTCAACCAGTTTTTTTGTTGGTAGTAAAAAAGTAGTTTTGTTTTGTGTCGACAGAGAAAACGTCGAGCCAAGTATTTGCAGAGATGTTAACCATAATCAAGGAATAAACTTTGGAATTTGTACAGTGAAAGTTCCAGAATTCTGACATGCAGGTTTATATTGTATTGCAACGTGTAAACTTTTGGAATAATCACTCGTTGCATTCCACTTAAATACATGATCACGTGAGACAAACGTTTCTTACAGTAAAGTGGCTGTATCGTGTCCATGTTTCCCCCAGTACACATGTACATATATATATATATATATATATATATATATATATATATATATATATATATATATATATGGTAAAATCAGCTGTCAAAGTGCACTGTTAGCATGCTAGTTGTTGTTAGCTTTACTGATTATGAACTCATCATGGGCTTGCTCTTTCACCCTTAATGGCTTTTTTATATGTTAAAAAATACAACAAAACATCGGAATAAGCACTAGGGCATTAAGCAGAGGAGACTGCAATGGACACAGGAGTTTATCAGAGGCACAACATATGGAATACACTGCCTGAGCACATCACTTTCAAAACAGAAAACACAGATAACATAGATGCAAAGAGCCTCTGTGTCCTTTGTAATAATTCAGATCTGTTATTTGTCTGTTGCCTGCAAGGTTTAATGTTTTAATGTCTTATAAAGTAAAGTTGTGTGTCTTTTGTTGAATGTTTTTAACAGAAGAAGAAATAGAGTTATTGCGCTAACTCTGGCATAATTATGTTGAAGCTACTTGCTGATACACTGATTAATATGGAGTGTCCCGATTCTAATAAATGCCCAAATAAATAAATCATGGAGAATAATTAGCGTGCAGGAAAGGGAACAATAACATTTGGCCGTTACAACTATTTAAAAAAAAAAAAAAAATCGACAGTGAAAATCAGCTGTAGCGCCTTTAAAACCAGGAGAAGCTTAGACACTACAGACGTCAAAAATCCAATAATAGTAAAGGCTGAAGCTTCCACTGGGACGGAGGAGAGATGCGGCGCGTTGCTGAAACGGCAGACAATGGAAATCCAATTCGTTCTACCACAAACAACGAGTTCGAAAATGGAAAACCCACACGAGCGAAATGCAGTGTCTCATTCGTCTTTCGCCTAAAACAGAAGCGGTTCGAAGTCTTGAGTGAAGCAGATGAAGTGGAATACGAGATTTGAGCGATTGTGGGGATTTGGAGAAGCTGTAGCATCAGAGGCGAGCGCTCGTTGCCAGGGCGCTCTTGCATCTGATCTGCAACTGATCTGGGACAAGGAGGAAATTGGACAATAGAGTTTGCTAAATACATTTCCGAGGACGGAGTACGCGTCCCCCCAGTTGTGAAATCTAGGCCTGGCACGCTGAGACGGAGGATTCTTATTCATGCACGTGTTTCAGAATAATAAATGTTGCCTCATTTTTCTCTTCCAGATGAATAGTTTATAAAAATGAATCACTGTTGACTTACAAACTGTGAGGCATTCTCTTTTTGAATTGGTAATATCGTACTAGTTTCATATTTTAAGAGGCCGATATCAAAGTTTGGAGAGGAATGCCTTTGTCTGGCGAGAAAAAATGCGCTGCGAATAATACATTAAAAAAAGATTGGTTCAGGTGTGAGGAAAGTGAGCAGCAACGCATCATGAAATATGAACAGCAGATCGTAAACGTGCACTATCTAGATTTACACATGTAGAGGAACTTTTAAGTCACAGAAAACACATGATGTCACAAGTAGAGATCCGGGGGTCTCCTGTGCTGTTTTTTTCATTTAAATGTTTTAATTTGTTTAAATTAAAGAACATATAAAAACAAAGACAGAGAAAGGCACAAAATAAAAGCAGCAGATATCCAACAAATACATAAAACCTTAAATAAAACCCTTAAAGTCCAATGTCTGTCAAATTTGTCAATTTTCTATGTAATTTATTCCATTTTACGTATATCCAGTATAATGTCAGTCCAGTCCTTGATCGTTGGTACATTTTGTGTCATCCATTTCTTTGTGAGGGCCTTTTTTGCAGCCGTGAGGAGGATGCCCCAGAGATAGCTGCTGGTTGTGTCCAGAGGTTGTGTTGTGAGGCTGCGTGTGTCCATGGCAGGAGTTCTGAGGCCCAGATACAGAGTTCTGAAATCCATTGGGATGGTGATTTCATAAATTGTTTGTAAAGCTTTGTTGATCTCAGTCCAATATTTGTGAACAACAGAACAGTCCTAAAACACATGATAGTGATTTACCTCCTGCTGCCACATCCTCTCCAACAGTCTGTATTTCCCTGTGAGTAATGGGCACTTTGACATGGGCTTAGAAAGAAACCAGACACACTTTTCCAACAGAATTCCCTCCAAACATGTGATCCCGTGGTTCTCCAATGAGACGCACATACACTTTCCCTCTCTTCATCATCCAGAACAAAGTGACTCTCTCTTTTCCATTTACTTTTTACTCCTGTACTTGTTTAAGCCCATAAATCACCACCGGACTCAATTCTGAACATGTATTGCCTCAAATCACGGCCATTACGACAGCGCGCCTACGTTAACGTGCCAGCTTTTGTTTATTTCCCCATGATAATTCCCCTTGCTGCCAGTAGATGGAGTGTCAACACCAATCACGTTGAGGGAACACTTGACTGTTTGAAAGGCATGCATGCTTTTCTGCAGTTGTAAAACACGAGATGCCAAAGGGGAGGAACTCGAGAGCGCGTTCAGAGCGCAACCGTCATCCTCTTCAGCCTCTCCATCTCCTCCACCTGGGCCAGAGGAAACGCACTCTCCCCGTTGTCTCCTTTTTATCACATGCCTGACATCCATTCGGCAGACACGCACCTCACTTATTCCGTCCGTCTGCCTGTCTCTACCGGTTGAAATGTTTTTAAGCAACAATACTCTAAATATAAAATGACACTTTCTCTTCTGCTGTCTACACGCCTCTCGACTGGCTTTGATCACGGTCCTACTCAAGCTCCAAGCCTTAAACGTGTCCGGAAAAGCGTTCAAAATAACCAAGTGTTGCTTTTGGGAACGCTTTTCCAGAGATGTTTACCAAGAGATCGCTTTTTTAAACTGTCCAAAAAAATGCAGGTGTTTTGACCTGATTTGTGTCTGACCTTTCCACAAACAAAAACTGAAACAAAGTTGAAAGTCTTTAGTGTCAGCACAAGTGAACTAATGATCTTTTTCAACTTGGCGTAAAAGCAGTAGCAGTTTTCAAGACAAAGGCGTAATTGTGTAAAGGTCTTACTTTTGTAAATGGAATAAATGGGTTTTTGAAAACATTTGAGTGGGGTTTGGGTTGCGTGTGAATCAAGCCGTTTTTCGTGATGTATTGATTTATTTATTAGTACTTTTTATTGTTGGTGAACCCATCTAATACCTTTGTTGTCTCTTCTATATCAGACAATAGGTAAGAGATGATGTAAATCCCTTGTTTCAAACGATGATTGGTTTGACATGTCTTAAGAGCTGTTGTCCTTACGTGTGGTCAACCTGACATGGTGACCCCGTGCCCCCCACTGACCACAGGTTGTCGAAGTGTGTCCCATGTGAGGGAAACTCAAAATGCTCCCTTGTTTCGAATTGAACGTTTTCTCGTTTTCTGACCCGGCGTTTGTGTTTCCCGGACCCCTGGTTACTGATCCGTGTATTGTTCAATCACGCCGTTCCACTGCCGTCCAGTTCTGGTTAGCACAGAACTGCTCTCGGGACATTTTGCATCATCTTACCTTTTGTCTGACATAGAAGAAACAACAAACGTATTCTACTAGACAAAGGCAAGATGAATATTCTTAATATTCTTCTTATTAAAAAATTGCATCTAGTGAAATCTGATCTGTTAAAAGCTCTCGTTGGGACGGTTGTTGAGAATTACTATAGGGACGGATAAAACCAATATCAAATAAACAATAAATAAATAAAGAAGTCGGAGCCGTGAGCGTGGAGTGTTGGCGGTTCACTTTACTTAACTTTGTCACTCAATTGAGTTGATTTTCAAATGGCATATTTCTTGCACAAAACAGTCTCATTTCGAGTTATATCCATGAGTGATGAAACATTTGGCTTTGGAAAATAAATCAACAATTCATAATAACATATTCTACTCTTTAAATTGTCATAATTAAGTTCAATTTATTTTTCTAACGCCCAAAACCTTGACAGCGGTTGTCTCGAAGGGCGAGGCCATGAATAGCCCCCTGCAAAATGACGACATCAGTCCATTCTTCACTAAATGTCTTTGATAGGAGTCTTTATAGTTAGCATATTGTTCCTGACCCTCTTCCTTTCAGCTAATATGAACTGTGACGGGTTTAATCTGCAGGAGTCTTAAATGCACAATCAGGTGTCTCTCTCTATGACATTATAAATCTAAGATCCATAAAGCAATCCGCCTTGTGATATAAATGTGATTTAGCGCTGCCTGTCAGTTTTATACACCGCCTGCACTCTCACGCAAATTGTTTTCAAAGTTTCTGCACGCGTCCCTAATCACTCCTGCCTAAGGTTAACTGGCCGTTCAAATTAGCACGGTCATCTAGACACTTGTGACTAATAAGAGACAAAAAAAAGCTAATTTATTTCATCATAAAACATACTGTCTTGGTTGAGTAATCCTGTCCCTCCAGAGCTGAAAACGCTTGGTTTGACTGCATTTTGTATATTTTTGAGGCGCACTATGCAACTTTTCCAGACCATCTGCTGTTCTCCTTGGAGTTATTATTCCTTTTTCCACAGAACATACCGAAAAACTTATCTTTGGCATTCATTTCATTATGTTTTTGTTGCTTAATCAATCTTGTCGCCCAATGAAGGCAGTAAAAATCATAGATAAAAGGGTTTAATTTAACCTATAATGGTATATTTGTGGTGCTAATAAGAATGAATGAGCTATTTCAAGATGTATTCACATTAGTTTGGTAGAACATGGGCATTAGATAAAGTGCAAATACAAAAATGTCAAACTATCAAAGTATTCATAACAAAATTATGATTAAAAAGTGCATTTCCCTAATGATTTGTATGAGTTCTGGATGTTGGTTACAAAATGTTACCATGGTGACGTCCATCTCTAGCCTATGTTGTAACTCATTGGCGTTGCCTCTCTACAGACCTAAAGCATAGCCTGGTAATAGCTCCTGCTTGTCTCCATAGAGATAAATACCTTTAATGCCATACTGCCAAAGCCTCAACATCACCATGGAGACGAGCAGGTCACGTAACCATCTCATCAAATGATGGTCACATTGAAAGCACTCCATACTTCTTCAAAGGACAACTCAGTGCTATTGTATTTAGCCCCATTTAATCTTATTTCCTGTTCAACGAGCCAGCAGGTGGAGTCCTCGCACAATGTCTTTATTTTGTGATGGAAACAGTTTTAAAAGTCGAGATGTTTCGCCTTCCACCCAAAAGTCATTTCCAATCTGATGGGAACGGTTTCTGCAGCAGCATTTATACTCTCCTGAGCGGCAATTAGTCCCACCCCAAAGGGAGGAGTTATAACTGAAACAGAATAATCCCACCTCTTCCTCACGGGGGTGGTTTGATTTCCGCCAAGGTTTTAGGATGCTATTGTTGACTGAAGGGAGATTGTATTTCAGACCACCATTTCTATTTAAAAGGTTTTATTTCTTAACAAAATAAAAAGCTTATTTTATTCTTTTTTCAATCCATATCTTCCCCTTTCTTCAAACATGTGATTTGTGGCGTTTAGATGAAGTTGAACCGCTGATTGTAAACCAGAATTTGAGTGCCTTCTGTGTTGATTAGATTAGATTAGATGATTAGATTAGATTAAACTTTATTGTCATTGCACAGAGTACAGGTACTAAGACAACGAAATGCAATTAGCATCAACCAGAAGTGCAAAACAGCAGTTAAAGTGCAGAGTATGTAAAGTGAATTCAGTGAATAAATACAAAATGTACAGTAGGGGACAGTAGGGGACAGTAGGGGACAGTAGGGGTATGAGCAGTAAAAGTAAAAACTAACAGAAGAAGGTGGTTTGTAGATAAGTAACAAGGAAGGCTGGCAGCAGTAGAGGGAGGTAGTGCTAATGATAAGTAAGAAGAGATGAAGAAGAATACACATAATATACAGTTCAGTCAAGGTTCAGTGGCTGTAATTTGCGCTTTTTCCTTACACCTGATTCTTGCTTCTCAGACATATAATAATTATTTGAAGTTGTATAATGTGAATATCAAAATCTAAGGGTGCATTCCTGGTTTGGTCAGATTAGTCCTGATCTGTCCTTGAAAAATAATGTTCCAGATCTAGTCCAGTCAGTCCTGGTTTTGTCCAAGATTAGTCTCAAAGTGTGCGCAAGCTTGAACTCACCTTGTATGATCTTCGGAAGTCGTTTCAAAAAACAACCATAGATAATGACCATAGAGTAGCCTGTTCCTTCAGCTCATAGGATCATCTTTGGAGCTCGTTATAGGGCGTTAACGTTAGAAAGCAACGTGTCGGTGTAATCCCTCATTTCGTTAGAAAGCAACGTCTTTACTCTTGTGCTTTCGTAGAACTGTCCCTTTCTGTGGTCGTGAATGAGAGCAATCATCTCAGATCCAGCCTTCAGCGCATTAACCGCGCCGAGTAATTCAGCTCTCCCAATAAGCCTTTATAACGGATGGCATTTCCGTCCACGCGTCCAACATTCACTGCACTTTTATTGCGACCAAAGCAAATAGGCTATTGGCGATCTCCTGACTCCCTCGCCATCGCTCCTCAGAACGCACTCCCGGCCCGGCACATATCTCAGCTCTTGTTAAGCTTTCTCTCATAAAGTTTAATGTTAACTGTAACAAGATGTCAAGGTCACGCGCGGTAATGTAGGAGGCGAGCGATTGCACAACAGCAAGCGATGGAGCCCTATCGCGGAGGTCTGCTGAAACGTTAATGGAATGGATTGCTCACGCTCGGTTTACTATAGTACACGTAGTATATATTGTACACACTGGTCTCGGTTCATTGTAAACAAAGGTGTCTTCA
The DNA here is from genome assembly GCF_026437365.1 of Eucyclogobius newberryi. Classification (NCBI taxonomy): domain Eukaryota; kingdom Metazoa; phylum Chordata; class Actinopteri; order Gobiiformes; family Gobiidae; genus Eucyclogobius; species Eucyclogobius newberryi. The sequence goes on along the minus strand of NW_027316278.1, from coordinate 31,136,661 downwards.
GTCATTCGTCCATGTAAACTCGCGAACAATGACGCTATTTGAGATTAGCGAGGCAATATGTAAGTAACGAGAAGGGATGTTAAAGTGAGGAGGAGATGGAGAGGGGAGGAGGCTTCTGGGTATTTGTATGTTATTATCACCTTTCATTGTAGAGAAACTTACAAGAAAGCTGTGTGTAAGAAGTAATATTAGGGTTCACGCTTGTCGTTGTTTCAGTCCTTGGAATTGTGTCCATATCTGTCCTGATGTGGACTTGTATCGGTCCTGTTCTAGTCCTCGTTTTGTCCTCATTTAGTCCCCGTTTAGTCCTTGTTGTGTCCATGTTTAGTCCTCGTTTAGTCCTTGTTTAGTCCTCATTTAGTCCTTGTTGTGTCCATGTTTAGTCCTCGTTTAGTCCTTGTTTAGTCCTCATTTAGTCCTTGTTGTGTCCATGTTTAGTCCTCGTTTAGTCCTTGTTTAGTCCTCATTTAGTCCTCATTTAGTCCTTGTTTAGTCCTGATCTAGTCCAGGTTTAGTTTGAGGTTTGGTGCCAACTCTGAGGTGGTGATTCACTTGCAGATCTTTGGCGAACTCACTTGTCCCGTACAAATCCTTAGATTAAAAATTAAATAATAAGTAGATTAATACAAATTTTGGTCAACCGATAAATCAACTAAACGACTTGAGTCTGTAGTAAGTCCTGCCCTAGAAATTTTAAAGATTTTAATCCAGAGTGGAGTTATTTATTGCACTGTTCTGCAAACCACTTTATTTTTTGTTGCATTTTTATGAAGAATATTTTGTGATATGCAATGACTACTGAAATATCAGTAGTATTGCCATATCTCAATATACTTTGTAATACAATAACTTAAAAAAAAAAAAAACAAGGCTTACTGTATATAGGATTAGTAGTAGTTTTATTCTTTACTTTATTATTTTGACGTTTTTAAAACAAATTATTGACAATAAATCTTTCCCTGCATGTCCAATCATTTACAAGCAGCATTTGAATTTAGTCCTTCAGTTCATTTTTCTCGTTTCAGTGACAAATCATTTAACTTGATCTGGTTATTAGCTCATAAATACACTCAGCAGCAAGTCAATAAATCTAAAGCTAGTACTTCTTACGCAAATGAAGATGAACTTTCTACATTCAAGTGGCATATTTGCAGTTCGCTTCCGTTCCTCTGTCTCCCCATACTTCACCAGCAACACGTCATCTCTCATTTACATACACCATTGCAGACATTTGTCCCAATAGAGAGCTCATAAAGCAGATATAAGACTACGCAGTAAATCACAGCCGCCCAATCTGCAGCAAGTGAAATGAAAAGTGCAACGGGCCAAAGCAAAGACTGCAGCTTTTTCATTCTATGTATATTTAGGTGGAGAACGATAATAGGTTCATATTTTGGAATTGGATGGTGTTCATATTTCACATGCAGTCTGGGTCTAAAAATACATGGGCACTATAGGTTTGGTTCGGTTGAAGTACAAATTATTTAGAGATGTGTTCTTAAAAATGGACAAAGACGGTTTAATTATGCTATGAAATCATTCTCTCATCATTCCGTGGGTGGCAGAAAAATTAGGATCAAAGTCACATCAAATACATGTGGAAAATAAAAAAACTAAAGTTCAGAAATATCAATTTGAAGCTTTTTCTTATTTACTAAAATGTTTTTTATTGCACAATTTGTTTTATTTTGCTTAATTGTTTGGGGTTAAAACTTTAATAAATCAGGCTACGATATAAACAAATAGCTTATACAGTTGTTAAAAAAAAACAAAAAACTGAAAAATAAACCAAAAAAAACAGTGTGATTTTATTTATTTTCAGTTTGGGTTGTTTTTTGCACTAAAAATGTATAAAACCTGTGTCCTTACTATGAGCGGGCTTGCATCTCCACAGACCTGACTCACACTTGGCCTTTTCTAGCTTCTCCTGCTCGTTTAAATGAAAAAAAAACTATTAAAATAACATCTTTAGGTGCAGATTGGACGCTAGTTATTTCCACGTGAAAACTTTCATGCTGCGAGAAGAACAAACTGAGCAGAAAAAGAGTGTCTACAGGCGAGGTGGACATACATCTTTCTGGACATTGAGATTGATTGACAGTTTGCTTCGTATTCAAACCGAGTCAATGTCAATTTCCAGACTTATTGACTATTTCTGTCGATACTAGGCCAATTGAGCTGTTTCCCTCGCTGCCCACGTTAACCACAGTGAAAGCCCTGCCCTGCCGAGTCCCGCGACGGATCATGTTTTTAAATCTGCACGGATAAATTATAATCTAGTGCCATCTTCAATGTGTCTTCTCCGTAAATGGATTTCGGTGCGATTGCCCGACGGAGCGCCAAAGATAACCTCGTCTCAGCCTCATTCCAGCGCAACCGCCATGAACTCTATTTCGGTTGGCCTGATTAGTGCTGTGCAGCTATCCCGGCTCCTGCGCCCATATTCAGATTCAGGGCAGCGTGTGCGTGTGTGTGTGTGCGTGCGTGCGTGCGTGCGTGCGTGTGTGTGTGTGTGCGTGCGTGCGTGCGTGCGTGCGTGCGCGTGCGTGCGTGCGTGTGCGTGCGTGCGTGCGTGCGTGCGTGCGTGTGTGTGCGTGCGTGCGTGTGCGTGCGTGCGTGTGTGTGTGTGTGTGTGCGTGCGTGCGTGTGTGCGTGCGTGCGTGTGTGTGTGTGTGTGCGTGCGTGCGTGTGTGTGCGTGCGTGCGTGCGTGCGTGCGTGTGTGTGTGTGTGTGCGTGCGTGCGTGTGTGTGCGTGCGTGCGTGTGTGTGTGTGTGTGTGTGTGTGCGTGCGTGTGTGTGTGTGCGTGCGTGCGTGTGTGTGTGGCTCTGCAAACACCTGCTTGGCAAACACGTAAGGCAAATACAGCAGTTTGCCTGGATTATTGTCTTTTCTAGAAAACATGTGCCTGGAATCATCTCTGAACCTTTAAATTAAAAGAGAAAAATAGTAACACATTTACATTCTTCTTCTTCTGTGTTTTATGGTGGTTGGGATCCAAGTGTTACATTACCGCCACCGACTGTAGTTGTGCGTCTTCGACTTTATTCTTTAGACTTTATTCCTCAGACCTCAGACATCTACTTTCCCCTCAACAGTTTCTTCTTCTTCCTCTTCTTTGGTGTTTTATGTTTTCCAAGTGATATATTACCGCCACCTACTGTTGTTAAACTTAAGACTTTTTCTTTAGACGTTATTCTTCAGACTTCAGTACTTCTTTGTACTTCAAAAAGTTTGTTGAGACAATCACAAACAAATAATTAAAATTGTTCATTGTGTTTTTTACATTAAGTTCCCTCCATCAGAGATTATGACATCAAAATTAGAACGTGGCCGCAACCTATTCTATACAAGCTCTGAAGTCAATAAATGGAAAAAAATGCAATACATATTTACGGAGAAGTGAAAATGCACGTGTTTTACATCAATTGAGCAGGTATTTATGTAGAAAAGTTAAAGAATCTGTAGATAATGACAGGAAGTGACATCACACCAGGGACACTCGTTCCAGTCAACGTTTATGCATAATTTACACCAAATAAACGACTTTTTTGACATTCTAAACCTTAATTCAACACAAATAAAGTCACTCTCATATATTTTTTATTTGTTACATGAAAAAAAGTGACATCAGATGAGTTTTTGCCCAGTGTTTGCAGAATAATTTCCTCGTGTGACGTCATCAATTAAACACAGGAAGTGAAATTGTAAACCTAAAAAAATGTGTTTGGGATAACATTTTTATAATTTTTAGCAACATTTTAAATGTATAAATCTTAACGGAATTTTAGTTCAATGAGTAGTCCAATAAGCACTTTAAAATGTCTGGTCATAACATGGACCTCGAGGCCAAACAGTGTCTATGGCAGGTTTTTCTAATTATTACTTAGTTTGGGGGAATATAAACAGATTTACATCAGTCCAGGGGCAGTTTGTAAAGAAAAACTGAAAAATAAAAGTTGAAAATTGCAGGAAGTAGTGTTGATTTCTAAAACAGAACTATGTCTAAGTCTATGTCGTATAACATTACATTGAAAATGCAGGACAATTTTCATGCAATTGACATTTTTAGACAGTTTACATAATCATAATCAAATTAGTATTTAATAAAGTAAAGGTCATTTGCCAAATCATGATTATTCTGTAATTATGGATTTTGGCCCTTGTTTACATGGTTACTAGGTAAAAGTTGTGGAATTGCCTTGATCACATCTGCTGCTCAAGTCCAACCAGGAAGTAACAATATATACTTCAAACTTTCAGTACATTTTTAAATATGAGCATGTTCACTACGTTTTAGTGAAATGTGCAGTCTGACCTGTCATCATGCACTTTAACTGTAGTATATCTAATTGTGCTCGCGGCTCTGCCTCGGGCCCAGCCAGAACTGCTAAAAATAATATGCCATGTTTATGCGGTAGCATTACAGGAAAAAAATTTACATATATATTTTCTAGCCCAAAGGCAGCTTAAGCGTAGATACATTTGACAAATTAACCAAGATTTGAGTGATTGAAAAGTGATTCCTAGCTTAGTTTGTTGAATGTCTCTCCCCGCTATTCACTCTTCTGCCCCATTACGTTGCATGCATCTGTCCCGTCCAATAAAGCCCACTTCAAACAAATCTTTAAAAAAAGCAAAGACATGGCGGCGTACCTGCCCATGGGAACTTTTTTAAACATGACAAATGACACAAAAAGAGAATCCTGTGCTGTTGATCAGAGTTAGTCGTTTGGACACACACGCTCCTCCAATAAAGGCCTGGGATTGGTCGTCGACAAACTTACACCAGGCAAGTCAAGGCAAGTCGATTTGTAGAGCACAATTCATACAAGGCAATTCAAAGTGCTTCACACAACAGGAAAAAAAAAACATGTCCGAGATGTACTTTGGTGCTAGGCCATTGAGAGACTTGTACACAAGCTACTGGAGACAAAATGTAAAGTACAGTGTCCAAACCAGACGGTGAAAAGCTGCTGATGTCATTGACTTAACGTGGATGTGACACTTCAAGTCCATTAGTACATGATTTGTTGACAGGCCGGTTCCAGACCGCTCCTGCTTAGAAGACCGTGGGATATAAAGAAAGCAGTTAGCTCGCGTTACCTGACGTATAGAGAAGGGGCAGGTAAAGCCCAAACCGGAGCACCATCCATAATGCATGTGCTGTGCTGCGGTGCGTGTAAACACTGTGCACATGTTAGATGAACTCACACTGACCCACTGACACCGTGTGGGAGAAGCACGGACGCTTGAACCGGTTCGTTCCAGGCAAACCTCGCCTTAAAGTCTTCTTGAATTCACAATCTTCATCTAGTTTACATTCATTTGCTTTGCATTAGTATACTTTTTTTTCCCTTTACCGTTTTCCTTTTTTAAAATATTTTTTTGTCGCTGATTTCAAGCTATATTTTGAACTACATTTTTAGAAATAGCCATGAGCCCTGACCAGCCAAGACCACACTTTTCTTACACTATATTAAAGTGTGCAGTCTGGGCTATAGTCTTTTTTCCCAGAGTTCAGATGGGTGGGATTGACAGGCATCCGATAAATAAAATAAACGGCTATAATATTCCACATTTCATTGAAGAATGTTCCAGAGAAATGTTTTAACCTTCTATTTCCACGCACGCACTGCCTAAAGAAAGTTATATGGCAACACTGCGTAACTTTCTGGAGGTCGTACGTGACTTTATATAAGACATCACAAAAAGTTTCTTCAGTTAAATCGATTTTGCAACGTACTGCCTCCCTGTAATCTCAACCTCGGTGTTGATCTGAGAGTTTTTGAATGCATTCTTCCCATCCGTTTGTAAAGTCTCTGAAGTCAAATGTTCTAAATGTTGCTCTGCTGCAGCGGGCCCCGGAGTGGGTAAAGCACTTAACCCTTTGCCTGCGCGCTCACTGGTCCGTGTGAGAAGACGCAGGTTCAAACCGAGTTTAGATAAGGCGCGGTGGCACTACAAGGCAGCTCTCCCACCGGAACGTCACCATTAAGTGTTAATTGTTCCTTGTTTCATTCAGACGCCTTTAAGTGATGGTGTTTTGTGTTTGTTTTTACTACGCATTTATTAAAGACATTTCAGAGCGTTGTTGCCTTCACTATGAAGCATCCGTCATTTAACGTCATGTTGACAATAGTAATGGTGCTAATTTTCTTTTGCCAGAAATTACAAGTCATTAGACATTTAAATGTTAAAATGGAAAGTCCTTTTTTTTTACATATAACCCTATATTTTACAAATTACCTTCAAGAACATACTTTTCATTCATTCATGCACCTTTTTTAACATCTGTGCATATTATTATTGGTGCAAATGTGAATGACGCATGTAGTAAACAAGAACGTAAACACACATAAGAAGTTATGACGAATAATGACAATGAATGTTCAGTAGCCTTTTCATAAAACGAAGCCTGTTGTTGTTTCCTTCATTTGAACCTACACTGCGCTCGTTGTGAATGTATCGGCAGAGGAATATGCATCCTGCACGATTGTCCAGGTCTGATGCGCACGGACACTGGGACATGTTGGAACCCTGCAGGCGTTCGTCTGGAGCCAGTGAGAAGATGAATGTGGGGCCAAGGATCGCCAGGAGTTTATGATAAACAACTTCTCGAAAGCAGAGTTTGAAACGGGATAAAAGGACAACATGGACACGCTCGTAACTGTGGAGACACCCCGGGACAAGAGGAGGAGGTGAAGAGCGCCTCCTCTTGTGTCAAAAGCCTGCTCCTCCTGTGTCAAAAGCCTGCTCCTCTTGTGTCAAAAGCCTGCTCCTCCTGTGTCAAAAGCCTGCTCCTCCTGTGTCAAAAGCCTGCTCCTCCTGTGTCAAAAGCCTGCTCCTCCTGTGTCAAAAGCCTGCTCCTCCTGTGTCAAAAGCCTGCTCCTCTTGTGTCAAAAGCCTGCTCCTCCTGTGTCAAAAGCCTGCTCCTCCTGTGTCAAAAGCCTGCTCCTCCTGTGTCAAAAGCCTGCTCCTCTTGTGTCAAAAGCCTGCTCCTCCTGTGTCAAAAGCCTGCTCCTCCTGTGTCAAAAGCCTGCTCCTCTTGAGTCAAAAGCCTGCTCCTCCTGTGTCAAAAGCCTGCTCCTCTTGTGTCAAAAGCCTGCTCCTCCTGTGTCAAAAGCCTGCTCCTCTTGTGTCAAAAGCCTGCTCCTCCTGTGTCAAAAGCCTGCTCCTCCTGTGTCAAAAGCCTGCTCCTCCTGTGTCAAAAGCCTGCTCCTCCTGTGTCAAAAGCCTGCTCCTCTTGTGTCAAAAGCCTGCTCCTCTTGTGTCAAAAGCCTGCTCCTCTTGTGTCAAAAGCCTGCTCTTCTTGTGTCAAAAGCCTGCTCTTCTTGTGTCAAAAGCCTGCTCCTCTTGTGTCAAAAGCCTGCTCCTCTTGTGTCAAAAGCCTGCTCCTCTTGTGTCAAAAGCCTGCTCTTCTTGTGTCAAAAGCCTGCTCTTCTTGTGTCAAAAGCCTGCTCCTCTTGTGTCAAAAGCCTGCTCTTCTTGTGTCAAAAGCCTGCTCTTCTTGTGTCAAAAGCCTGCTCCTCCTGTGTCAAAAGCCTGCTCCTCTTGTGTCAAAAGCCTGCTCCTCCTGTGTCAAAAGCCTGCTCCTCTTGTGTCAAAAGCCTGCTCCTCCTGTGTCAAAAGCCTGCTCCTCCTGTGTCAAAAGCCTGCTCCTCTTGTGTCAAAAGCCTGCTCCTCTTGTGTCAAAAGCCTGCTCCTCCTGTGTCAAAAGCCTGCTCCTCCTGTGTCAAAAGCCTGCTCCTCCTGTGTCAAAAGCCTGCTCCTCCTGTGTCAAAAGCCTGCTCCTCCTGTGTCAAAAGCCTGCTCCTCTTGTGTCAAAAGCCTGCTCCTCCTGTGTCAAAAGCCTGCTCCTCTTGTGTCAAAAGCCTGCTCCTCCTGTGTCAAAAGCCTGCTCCTCTTGTGTCAAAAGCCTGCTCCTCCTGTGTCAAAAGCCTGCTCCTCTTGTGTCAAAAGCCTGCTCCTCTTGTGTCAAAAGCCTGCTCCTCCTGTGTCAAAAGCCTGCTCCTCTTGTGTCAAAAGCCTGCTCCTCCTGTGTCAAAAGCCTGCTCCTCTTGTGTCAAAAGCCTGCTCCTCCTGTGTCAAAAGCCTGCTCCTCTTGTGTCAAAAGCCTGCTCCTCCTGTGTCAAAAGCCTGCTCCTCTTGTGTCAAAAGCCTGCTCCTCTTGTGTCAAAAGCCTGCTCCTCCTGTGTCAAAAGCCTGCTCCTCTTGTGTCAAAAGCCTGCTCCTCCTGTGTCAAAAGCCTGCTCCTCTTGTGTCAAAAGCCTGCTCCTCTTGTGTCAAAAGCCTGCTCCTCCTGTGTCAAAAGCCTGCTCCTCCTGTGTCAAAAGCCTGCTCCTCTTGTGTCAAAAGCCTGCTCCTCCTGTGTCAAAAGCCTGCTCCTCTTGTGTCAAAAGCCTGCTCCTCCTGTGTCAAAAGCCTGCTCCTCTTGTGTCAAAAGCCTGCTCCTCCTGTGTCAAAAGCCTGCTCCTCTTGTGTCAAAAGCCTGCTCCTCCTGTGTCAAAAGCCTGCTCCTCCTGTGTCAAAAGCCTGCTCCTCTTGTGTCAAAAGCCTGCTCCTCCTGTGTCAAAAGCCTGCTCCTCCTGTGTCAAAAGCCTGCTCCTCTTGTGTCAAAAGCCTGCTCCTCTTGTGTCAAAAGCCTGCTCCTCTTGTGTCAAAAGCCTGCTCCTCTTGTGTCACACAGCTTTACTCCTTGTTGTCTTTGTGGCATTCGGGTGGTACTATAAATGTTTTAAACTAATTTAAATTAAATAAAGATAAAGAAAATAAAACCAACAACGCCACCGGGCTTACACCCGGAAAACTAACTAAAAGGACACACAGATTCGTTCTTGATTATACAGAGGCAGATTCCAGTTTCACATGTAATTTATTTAACAGGCTATTAATTTAATAAATACTTTAACACAGGCTTAGGTAACAACACAGTTCGTATCAGTTCTTTATGCGTGGATGTATAGTCTTTTAAGAGTCCAGTGGATCTGGACAACACAGGGCACAGACATCCATATCAACAGAGGGCAGGGCAAGGCAACGGCTCCAGCGCACACCGCCGCTCCAGAGAGTTTAGGTTACATCTGAAAAGAGACCTGGTTAACGCTAACCTGAACACTAGGCTACCGGCATATCACGCTCAGGACGTACCACGTTAGCTGCCCGGGACCACGCGTTGTGGGGCTATGACAGCGAGACCACAACAATCCCGAGTCAGCAGAGATCACATCGGAGCGTTAACAAAGCGGCGCCAGGTGACAGGCCACGGCACTAAACCACAGAAACCATTTTATGAGTAAAACTACACGATCGAATTGCATTAGCATAAGGGACAACTACTACCTGGAGAGCGGAGGTACGTGGAGCAACACCCAGACCCAGGAAGTGCGTAGGTCAGAGGATGAATGACAAAACGGAACAACATTTTATTGGCCAACGGCCCTAATGATTAGCCAATAGGAAGTGGCATGGTCTGCCCGCAGGCCATACTGCCACATCTTGATGAATTAGACAGCGTGTGTAAGTCAATGTATTTTGCATTTTTTTCATCTAAATTTTTGCTAAATTGTCCTGTATTGCGGCCCAGTGTCTGTAAAATCCAAACGCCTTCATCAAACTCATTCTGCTCATTCCAGCACTTGCCGTACCAACTTTACTGAAAAAATGTAATACAATGATGACACTGAGAATTATAAAGACTTTATTGTACTTGGCCAAGGGAAGAATGTGGACATTTGGAGCTGCAAAAATGTTCAAAGACACGTGAGTTGTTGTCTTTTATACAGCGAGGGCTATGGCGACTTGGCACGTTTAGCTAAATGCAGTTATATTTAGGGCGAGTTGTTACGATTGAACATCTTTGAAGTCCATAGGCCCTCATCAAACCCATTCCCATTTAAGTGCTTGCGATCTCAACCCGACGTACGCAAATTGGAAGCTGGCAGCGAGAGTTTATAGCCTCATTTGAACTGATTGTTAAAGTCTTTGTGGTCTTGTAGGCTCAGAATCAGGACTGGATTACATTAACACTCTTTAACCATAAACCAAATCATTTTCAGTGAGATACTACAGATAAAATGTCAAAAAGTCTGTTTAAAGCCCTTTAATGACCCTTAATGTACACTTTTAGTTCAAACGAGTCCAGTGTGGAATATAGCATCAATACAAAGGGTCTCGTATGCTCTGGGTGCACATGAGTCCCATATGATAATGCATTTTCCTGTGTGCTGTGTTTGTGGTTCTCCTTTGCTGAAAATAGAAGCACAATAAGAGAGAGAGAGAGAGGATTAGGAAGAAGCAGCTGAAAAAAATAATGATATTTTCACAATTGCAACACAAATAGGTCAGGAAATTGCCAAGATGCTCAGTCAACAATGAAGCCAGACTCAATATGGAAGCTGAGACGTTGTCTAAGGTGAAGCGTTGGAGAGGATATACTTCTGTCCTGATGATCTGTTTTCATTCAAATACTTGTACTCTCCATAGTTTGTAATGGTGGTTAGCATTGTCAAAAAGTGATATGACAGCATTTTATTGAAGCTGAATCACAATTTATATTTTTATCACGATTCATCTAGACTCGGTATCTTCATCCTGCCGTGAAGAGGTCACCAAAGTCATCTGCTTCGTTGCTGTTGGTTAAAGTTATCCGTCACTCTCACAGAGCATAGTTAAGAGCGTCCAATAGGAGGAGTGGGCGGGGAAAAGTGTCTTTGTTTGAGCATAGAAAATGTGTGAATCTCAATATGGCGATGTTATCAAAATAGCTGATTGTAGCGGTTAAGAGGTCACGATTAGATGTTTATTCACCATATTGTCCAGCCCTAATCCCAAATTATATGTTTGGACAATGTTATACCTTTTTGTGTTGAATTTATAATGTTTGCGTCATTGAGACATTCACAAAATTGATAGGCATTTATTGTAGTTGTATTATTAAATGCTATATTTTCACTGTAAAACCAAATCTACCAATATTACAAATTAAGTCTTTGACCTCATTACCTTTGTACTACAGACTCAAAATCCTTGTAACTAATCCTGCATTGGTCCAGGATTCGGTCCAGTTTAGCGCTGATGTCCTCGTGGTTTGGTCCTGTTCTAGTCCAGATGTATTCATGGTCCAGGTTTAGTCGCAGTATAATCCTGATTATCATGTCGTATAAATGCAAGTGCAACCTGTAGTTCAAGATTAGAAAAAGGATTATCTGACACCGCATTGTGGTTGTCCGCTGCTTCTTACAGGGTGAGGATAAACAACTTCAATCATATCAAATGGATCGATCTAAGTGGATTAAAAGGTCTTGCACGCAGGCAAAAAGGGAAAAAAAAAGCAACCTTTATTTTCAATGTAGAAAATTGGTTAAACCTTAAGGTCCATTAATGGAAGTGAAATACAGTCGGAGTAGCACAAGGGCAAACAGGAGGATACTGGGCTGTGAAGAGCTTTTATTGACATTTCTCCAGTAGTTTATGCTAGTGTGTCTAACATATAGTTGTGTGTACGCAGCTTTTTGTTCCTCTGGTTTGCTTTCTTGTGCCAAACCTTTTTCTTTACTCAATTCTTCAAAATAACCACTGTTCTGCCAATCAATGTGTTACATCCTTGAGATTTTAAACCTTTTTTCATCTTATTCTAAAGCTATCGTGCTGTATTAATGTTTCCTTTAGCGTTAACTGCTCATGTTTACATGCAAAGCTTCACAAATCTTCTCAATCGCATCAAAACCGCAATCACGAAAGCTGCAATTTGGAATGAGCATGTTAGATCTGACTCTCTGAACCGAATCCTTCTTATTTTCACACATATATCACAAATCTAAATGCAATCGTAATACTTTCCCCCCCACAAAGTTGTGCGGCTCTAGGTTTAATCTTTCTAACGTTTCAGGAACCATATGGTCTTTTTTCTTTCATGTATTTCCATAAAACTACTAAGGACTTTTAAGGCAATAATGACCGTGATAACTTGGTAATCTGCTTGGCTCAGGACCTCTACAACATGGCTTTAGAAGATCTATGCCGCTCCCTCTTTTTACGCTTCTGTGGTCACTCTTTACATATCGGAACATCTCTTGAAATAATTTATGGACTTTAAGGCTTTATGTGCTCGTGCTGAAATCTGCCTCCTGTTCTCTGGGAGTAATGGCAACATAAAGCAAATTTACAACCATGACACGGGCAGAGGAAGAGGGACACGTAAAGATATATGTGTCCACTGTGAACATGCATCTACTGTGTTTGTCTATGATGAAGTGGCACTGGCGGTGATGGAGGAGTAAGATGGAGCAGAATGGAGTCGTTTGCAAAGGCTGAGTGGAATTGGTTTGTAATGGATTTTCAAGATAACAAAGTATGTCCAAGCCACTGCAGTGAGAAATGCAAAGGATTGGATTGGTAATATGATTTATATAAACTCTTTCTGAAGTAATATTTGCTGCCTTTCTAGCTAAAATGTTATTGGTGAGTTTTCAGTTGTTCTTCCAGAGGGCAGCAAAGTGCATTTCTATTTTGATGGTTCTAAAATAAGAAGGCTTTGTAATTGGTCAGGGTTTCTTGGAGAAGGAACAAATACTTTAGCCCAAGGCACGCCGGAACACTTTACACGCAGAAAAAGCCGCCTTCATAACCGTCTCTGAGCACAGCAGCGCTCGACCCCGCACCACTATTGGAACTTGTTGAATTTGCCCGCAGCGAAGCAGCAAAGCAGCTGAAATCACATGCTCTTTGCACTTCTGCTGTAAGTACAGACAAGTCGCGCTGCTAAAAACTTTGAGGAGAGGCACAAGAGCTGCAGGAGACGCTGTAGGAATGTGATGCGTGTGAGTGATTGGTGGTGGCGGTTTATGAAGCAGATTGGCAGCCTGGCTTCTGTCAGTCTTGCCCAGCAGCTCTCAGTCTCTTTAGTGGCACTGTACAGCTTTAATACATTAGTGTTTGAGGTGAAAAGAGGAATAAGCGCAAAGATGTGTCAGCAAACATATCGTCTTCTGCAAACATGTATCGTCTTCTGCAAACATATCGTCTTCTGCAAACATATCGTCTTCTGCAAACATGTATCGTCTTCTGCAAACATATCGTCTTCTGCAAACATGTATCGTCTTCTGCAAACATATCGTCTTCTGCAAACATATCGTCTTCTGCAAACATGTATCGTCTTCTGCAAACATGTATCGTCTTCTGCAAACATGTATCGTCTTCTGCAAACATATCGTCTTCTGCAAACATATCGTCTTCTGCAAACATGTATCGTCTTCTGCAAACATATCGTCTTCTGCAAACATGTATCGTCTTCTGCAAACATATCGTCTTCTGCAAACATATCGTCTTCTGCAAACATGTATCGTCTTCTGCAAACATGTATCGTCTTCTGCAAACATGTATCGTCTGCTGCAAACATGTATCGTCTTCTGCAAACATGTATTGTCTGCTGCAAACATGTATCGTCTTCTGCAAACACGTATCGTCTTCTGCAAACACGTATCGTCTTCTGCAAACATGTATCGTCCTCTGCAAACATGTATCGTCTTCTACAAACATGTATCGTCTTCTGCAAACATGTATCGTCTTCTGCAAACATGTATCGTCCTCTGCAAACATGTATCGTCTTCTACAAACATGTATCGTCTTCTGCAAACATGTATTGTCTTCTGCAAACATGTATCGTCTTCTGCAAACATATCGTCTTCTGCAAACATGTATCGTCTGCTGCAAACATGTATCGTCCTCTGCAAACATGTATCGTCTGCTGCAAACATGTATCGTCTGCTGCAAACACGTATCGTCTTCTGCAAACATGTATCGTCCTCTGCAAACATGTATCGTCTGCTGCAAACATGTATCGTCTGCTGCAAACACGTATCGTCTTCTGCAAACATGTATCGTCCTCTGCAAACATGTATCGTCTTCTGCAAACATGTATCGTCTTCTGCAAACATGTATCGTCTTCTGCAAACATGTATCGTCTTCTGCAAACATGTATCGTCTGCTGCAAACACGTATCGTCTTCTGCAAACATGTATCGTCTTCTGCAAACATGTATCGTCTTCTGCAAACATGTATCGTCTTCTGCAAACATGTATCGTCTGCTGCAAACACGTATCGTCTTCTGCAAACACGTATCGTCTTGTGCAAACATGTATCGTCTTCTGCAAACATATATTGTCTTCTGCAAACATGTATTGTCTTCTGCAAACATATATTGTCTTCTGCAAACACGTATCGTCTTCTGCAAACATATATCGTCTTCTGCAAACATGTATCGTCTTCTGCAAACACGTATCGTCTTCTGCAAACATGTATCGTCTTCTGCAAACATGTATTGTCTTCTGCAAACACGTATCGTCTTCTGCAAACATATATCGTCTTCTGCAAACATGTATTGTCTTCTGCAAACATGTATCGTCTTCTGCAAACACGTATCGTCTTCTGCAAACATGTATCGTCTTCTGCAAACACGTATCGTCTTCTACAAACATGTATCGTCTTCTGCAAACATGTATTGTCTTCTGCAAACACGTATCGTCTTCTGCAAACATGTATCGTCTTCTACAAACACGTATCGTCTTCTGCAAACACGTATCGTCTTCTGCAAACATGTATCGTCTTCTACAAACACGTATCGTCTTCTACAAACACGTATCGTCTTCTGCAAACACGTATCGTCTTCTACAAACACGTATCGTCTTGTGCTGTGTTTTGTGATGAAGTGACCCGGCTGGAACAGTGAGAAAAAGATCGCACAGGGAAAAGTGATGGATGAGAGAGGGAAAGACAAGATCAAAAAAAGAGACGCAGCAGAAAAGAAAGGATATGTGCAGCCTGTCCAACACTGTTCATGAAGTTAATAAACTGCCCGGGAGCAAAGTATCATGCTCATCAATCACTCACAGAATGGGACAGAGGAGAGCTGGAGCGAGGTAAAAGAGGAAAGTGGGAGGGAGGAGCGGGACACAGGACGGGACCGGGTCAAGGTCAATTGAAGGAGAGAGAAAGGGAGGGTGAGAGTCTAAAAGTGATGGAGAGAAAAAGAACACATGCGAGGAAAGAGGAAAGGAATAAGCCCACGATGGAGGTGCTCAATGATCTAGATGGAGATTGAAATCACCCCAACTGACATCGTCATCATACTGTAGTGTTTTTGTTATTGGGCAAAACTCTTCACTGACCTTGCCTGTGTGATTTTTTTGTTGCTAGACATGCTTGACATTGGGACTAGGACTGCAGTAAAAGTCATTACTCGACTAAAGACGAGCCTCGTGCATCATGGCAAAGTGATTCTACACGATCCAAATGTGAACAGCCTGCAATCTAAAGGCTGATGCTGTTTCATACATTAGCTCGTTTTTAATAGTAGCGTTAGCATCCAAACAGTGCAAAGTATGAAAAAATGGGCTGTTTTGGCGACAGGAACCTGGGACGAGTAGCTGTCATTCTGGTGACAGCTAACTGGGATCCAAATAAATAAACGACAATTAATGTTTATTGACGTAGTAATACATTTGTCTTGATTGAATGAAATACAAAGAAACCAAATCAATAAACGGAACAAGACGCAGAAGCGCACAAAGCACATGAGAGTAATGAGTTACTTGACAGCCACAGTTTCTCCAACAACTACTGTTTCCCTGTGGCGAAAAACACGTCTTACATCCAACATAGTGCTGGACAAATCATCCAAAAATGTAGCGGGCCGCAGCAGTTTGACAAGGACATTTTGCTCTTGCCACAAATGCCACTTTAATTGGTGGACGTTAGACAATAGTGCTGGAAGCTAGATATTGACTCTTAATAATGGAATGGACGTTAAAACAGCAAGGGTTGGTCTGCACCGCCTACAAACGGGTTTTTGTTTTGCCGTCCTGTTAAAATGAATGGGACAAAACGCTACCATTGTAAACACATCACTTCTGGAAAGGTTTATCGCACAACATAAGTGTGTATGGGAGAGAAACGGAGAGAAACGAAGGAGAGAAAAGCAATGAGATGAGTAATGTACACTGAAAAAGTATCCCGGCCTCGAGTGTAGGAGCGTCACATTTCTATAGTACAAACTTGTCCCTTGTGGTCCCGTGAGAAGACGTGGCCTCGTCCCAGCTCCCTCGCCGCTCACCTGCCTCTCTGATAAATTAGCTTCTATAAATCTAGGTGGAGCGCTGACTGTGTAATGAGGAGCGTGGAGAGAATCGCTGTAAAATGAGCGTTAAATTGCGCGTCATGCTCCTGGTCCTGGTGTGTGGCGCTCTGACTTGTCTGGGAGTGAAAACAGCGTGGGGCGCAGATGTTTCGTCTCATTTTGGAAATTCGTCTAATATCTTTCCCTCTCTCTCTCGCGTCTAATAATAAAGGGCCCCTAACCACCTTGACTGCGCTCCCCGCGGCGCGTTGTTAGCGCAGGAGAGGAGTCGTTGACGTGCTAGTCCCACTTTTTGCTGGCTGAATAAATGTTGTTTCCAGACACATGCAATCAGCGTTGTGTTTTTTTTCTCGATTTGATTTAAAGCTGCTGTACTTTCAGTTCTGGTAAATGCGATGTCTTTAGAATCTATCTGAGAAAGAAAAGGACGTATTTTTGTCCAATCAGGAGTGTGGTTGGAGTGTAGTTGGATGAGAACTGTGTGGAAACAATTGCCTTTGACTATCATAGAGACTTAAAAAGAGATATCTTAAAACACATTCTTCACTTATGGTTCAAAATTGGGTAAGTAGTTAGGTTGTAGCACATGTGAAGAACTTTGTTACCACTAAGTTTAGGGTTCTAGTACACAAAGCCCTGCCCAATAAAGCATAGGAAAAAAGTTTTTTTTTTCACTTGTGGTCACCAAAGTAAATCTATAGCACAGTGATTACGATTTTCTCCCTGAATTGACTTACTTCTTTTGTGTTTAGTTTATTTAGTTTATTAGTGGAATGTAACAGAATGTTAATTTTGACAAAAAATGGCATACTTGCTCTGATAGGGCAAGACATTTCTAAAATGATCCATGAAAAGTACAATTTTGTCCTATTTCTGGAATCAAAAAAGCATAAATAAGCATTTCGTTGCTAGTTTTAGTCTCTTTTTCTTTTCTTTTTTCATACAACCCTGAATGAACAGCAACAGTCAATAGTGTTCACCGCTTTTACAACTTGGCCTTTCTGCACTTACTCACTGAACATAGCATACAGCATACTTTATTTTGCCGTTTGCATATTGCGGTTACAAGCTAACTTTTTTTTCTTCGTTTGCTGAGTGAGGCAAAGCAAAACAGCTGCGGGATCGTCCGCCGTGGTTTCTTCCTCGATCTCGGGACATGAGATCCTGTCCCATTGAAACTTGGCTATCCCGATGCACGAGCAGTTTGTCCGTCCGCACCAGCGACCACCGCGACAGATGCTGAGATCGGACAAGCCGCGTCGAAGCCGTGCGGGATATATTTAGCCGGTGCTGCACCCTTGGAGGCCTCTTAATAATTGAGAAGGCATCTGCTCCAATTAATGCGTCCCTCTAAATGGAATCCCTATTTAAATTTTCTGTAAGTGGGTCACTCCAGTTCTCACTCTTCTCCCTCTCTTGCTCTCAGCGGTGCAGCAAGAAGGAAAATGAGCTGCTTTCTACTTTAAATGCTTTGTAGGCTTTCTGAAACATCAGCCGGGATATTTTGCCCGGGGTCTTTCAAGCATGCACACACAAATCAAATTGCAAACTACCTGAGAACTTCGTGAGGCTGCGAAATGGAGAGAACGTATCGCTCATTGACAAAAGCTCGTCAGGACATTTTTTTAGAGAATGGCATGCACATATACTGAAGAGATTTTTCAATACGTTTGCAATCATAATATGGACTGCAAGTTGTGAAATTGCATCTTGGCGAGCTCCGAAATCTAACTTTATCAGAGTTTTAGATATTGCAATTTTTTTTTGTGCGCGGAAACTTTTACAAGATTTACAAAGCTCCAGATTGACAAGAAAAGTGGATTTCTACATGGGTGATAGTGAATCAAAGCTTACTATAATTAAAGTATAAATGTATTTTTTGCGTTACTTATGGTACATTTTACTTTAGTCTCATAACGATTCAATAGCTGCATTAGATTGTGTGTTGCATGTTGGTTTATTGCTTAGGTCAGAGAGATGATCCCAACACGTTTTTGCGTCTGTTTAGAAATGTTGGAAAAATAAAGCAGAAAAATAAAATGAAAACTTAAATTAAACCGATGATTTACGGGTGTTTATCACATTGGCAACAGTTAATTAGCCTGCTGTCATGTACAACAGCCTCTCATTACGTAGAGCGCAACATGTTTTCACCATTTAACTGTCAATAGCAGTATATGTAAAAATGAAGTAAACAGAAATAGACTAGATTGGTAATATTAGGCCTATTTTCAAGCACTTTCAAGCACATACAAATGAGCTATCAGGGTTTTCAGCCTAAAACCAGCAAACGCAGGCTTCTTCCACAACCAGCAGCGGTTACAAACCTCTCCTCCGTTTTTACTTCCATCGCAAAGACCCGCCAATGCCGCGTTTTTCTGTGCGTATGGTTTGGAAAGAATCGAATGGTTCCCCCCCGATTGCGATACGCGACACACGGCTCACGATACGATGATGTCACGATTATGCGATACACGCGGTAATCGATATTATTGGTCATGATACATCACTATTTTTTCAAAGATCCCAATACATTGTGAAACCGCGACCTGCACAAACTCGAAATGAAATGCACCCATTTTAAACATCAAAAGGATTAAACAAGCAACAAAATTGTAGTGCGGTCGCAAAATAATACCAAATTCTACCAAAAAATATGATTTAATCTGATTCATTTTTACGACTTACTGTTATAAGAGGAGACAAATTCCAAAAGCAATACTTGCCAATTTAGCGTCCTCAATTTTCACGTGTGAGCAGGACTTCTATTGACTATATTTCTTCCCCACAGTTCAGCACAGCCAACAACAGATTATATAATGGGTCATTGGTTCCTTGAACTTTGAGAGCCTTGACGGTCGGAAAGCACTTTATAAATGTTGACCCTTTACCATTGTGACAACGAAAGAGCGAACGAGCATTCTACAGGTGAGACTTTAACCACCACCGCGCAAAAGAGCCACAATCAGCCCTGCATCTCCACTTTACCGCCACAGAACCACAGATCGCTCTCTTGAAGACAGTCCGATGTACGATAAACAGAGAGAAGAGATGGTTTGGAAGAGGTGTGAAGGAGGCCATTTGTGGAAAAAAACAACAGGATACCTCTTTGAACAGATACGGTGGTTCAAGGTTTGATCTGCCATCTCTCTCTCTCATCTTAGGGTTAGGGTCTCTCACGTTGGCTTTCTAGTGCACTTATGATCATGCACTAATTAGGTTGCCTGCTTCTCTGCTCACGCTCTGCTCGCTCGCAGGACTCACATGCTCTTGGTGGTACATCCCCCACAGGATTCAGAAAGTGGGCTCACAAGACGCCTGCACTGCAAAAGATAAGTAAGACTGTACCGTTGTTTGGGCTAGTCTACTTATTTTAGTACGAAGTCGACTAGAGACGTTGTTGGTTGACCAAAGACATGACCGATGCATTGATTCATTCATTAACTAAAAAGGAAGCGAGACGTGGCACGAAGAGCTCTCGAAACTATCACACACTTTATGATCTGAGAATGTGTCCGACCCAACTGCACTCCATAATATCCAGGGCATTTTAACCTCTCTTCTTACGAATGAATGTGTTGGTGCGATTGTTGGCACAGTTTGGCAGTCGCTTTTCCGTCAGGCAGACTCTGGACAGGTGTAGCTAAAAGAAACTAACCCCCTCTGAGAGTGAAAAAATGCCACGGATTAAAAGTATGTGTAATTTATGTTCATTAAATTGTTGCGAAAAGCCATTTTTACCTTGTTTTTGGAAAGAAAATTGAATTGAAAATTGAGATCGATCGATATGAGAAAATACGATATTTTTCCTTCTCCATATCGCCCAGCGCAACCCCTACCCCTATCCCCGCCCCTATCCCCGCCCACATGCCAGTACTTGTGATTATTTCAAAAGTTAAGACACACAAAGGGGTCTAAAATGTCATGGAGCCAATTTTCGAAAATGAAAACATGAAATAAATGTCAATCTACTATTTACTATGATGGAACTTAATCATAGTAATTATCACTTCTGCAGTTTTGAACAGGAAGTCAATGGACCTGTTTATAATATTATTAAGACGTTTCAAATTATTATTGCAGTTTACAATGGAAAAAATGTAAAATGATGATCTACTTACTTTATAGTGCGATGCTAAGTACCTGAAAGAAGCACAATATGTCTCCTTTAATAAATAATGCAATGTTAAGTACATTAAAAGGCCGTATTATAAGTTCACAGCATTAATAAATCTAAATACTCAAATCAAAAGAATATAAGACATCGATATAAGACATAATATGCTTTTTTTTTGTTATTTGCTTATAAAGGCACAATAGAGTCAACTGTTGTCCATTTTAACGATAATTATTCTTAGTATAAAATGGTCCATTAACCAGACCGACTCTCCCTGTACACAAACTGCTGCACCTCCAGCCATGACTCTGTAAAACTGATTAAGTTTGCGGACGACACCACCCTCATGGGGCTCATCTCGTACAGGGATGAGTCCGTCTACAGGAGGGAGGTGGACCGGCTGGTGTCCTGGTGCAGCCGTAACAACCTGGAGCTCTACGGCCAGAATACGGTGGAGATGATCGTGGATTGTTCTACACGGCCATCACTGAGTCCATCCTCACCTCCTCCATCACCGTGTGGTACGCTGGAGCCACAGCCAGGGACAAACAGAGACTACAGCGCATTGTGCCTCTGCTGAGAAGGTTACTTTGGATTTTATCAAAAGTATCTATCTCCATGAAGACTCTTGGGCAGTCAAAACCACCGTAACTGCATAAGTACGTTAAGTCCATATTGTGGAAAATCCCAGGCAAACAATTACATCTCCATGGAGACAAGCAGGTGTTTTTATATTTTGCTGCTATTATTATTTATTGTTGTATGTTGCACCTTAATGCCAAAGCAAGTTTTTGAATCCTGTTCACGTCAATGGCATTAAACCCCTTTCTTGTTCTGATTTCTGATGATGTGAAAACAGACATAAAAGGGGGCAATGCAGGACAAACGTACATGAATCACGCAAAATAGTGAGTTCAGAACAAACAGGAGAACGCGAGCGCTCTTAACTGTATCTTCATAGCTCCTCTGTGTGATATTTTGACTCTTGTTGGTGCGCAGATCTGAGCGATGTATGTTATTGTCGTCTCCCTGTGCATTTGGGTGTGAGTTAGCTTTAGCTCTCGCAGATGTAAGGCTAAAAATAGTGGCGGCGGCGGCGAGATGGAGTGTGCTGGGCTCACTCATAAAGCTCTCCTTTGGACCAGATGAATAACACACTCCACATTGTACTGCTTTTGTCTTCAGTCGACTTCTGCAACTCCATTTGAACTCCGCCGTGGCCCAACACTTGTCTCTTCTGTGACAGACAGCAGCCGGAGTATTTACAAGTGTTTTTCCTGCCAGAATGACCAATTGTTACTCTGTTATCACTTAATTGGTGACACTTTATCATAACTACACTTTTTATTGCCTTGATAAAGCATGAACAAAGAGTTAATTCATAATGAACAAGAATGATTCATTAAGTAGCTGCTTAAAGCCCCAACAATGTAAAAAAAATATATATATTAAGTGTTCGTTCCCAGTAGGTTCTGTAGCAAAAGAAAATGTGATACTTCCAACTGCATAAACGTTAATGTTAAAACTTTTATCCGCTTTACTTAATTTTATTAAAACTATATATCTCCGTAAAGACTCTTGGGCAGTCAAAACCACTGTAACTGCATAAGTACGTTAAGTCCGTATTGTGGAAAATCCCAGGCAAACAATAACATCTCCATGGAGACCAGCAGGCGCAGAACCCCGACACAAAAAGTTACATTGTGCACCCTTCAGTATTGAGTCTGTAGATTCACTTTTACTTATGGAAAATGCTCTTCTTTGGCGACAGGTTTTGGAAAAGAGCTGGGGAAATGCAGGCGTGGTTGAATTTACATACGGTATTCAGGATTAGTATTAATATAAGAAGTAAAAAGTGAGTGGTGGATTAAGGTTATGTGTCTGACAACTGCTTTTGTGCCACATTAGTCGTCGTCTCCTCACCTCCTCCGTGTCTGCATCAGTGAAGATGGAGAGCTCCAGCCTGTAATTTGAAATTAGCATTCAGCCCGGCCCGCACCCTGGCACAATTCTGTCTCATCCCCACGTTTAAAATGTGATGGCTGCAGACAGGGCGCCGAGTAGAGGAGACGTAAAAGAGGAGGAGGAGGAAGAGGACTTAGAGCCGGCAGAAACATGGCTGACTCACGGGGCCAAAGCTCGACTGGGAAACAAAACAGCGGCGCGATCGAAGCAGACTCCCGGGCCAAAAGGGCCAGCCGGAGTTCAACACCAGATGGGTTTTTTCTGCTTTCGTTCCTGCTCTTCTAAAACGCTTTTGATTAAAGATTTATAATGCTATTCTTTATTTATATTGTAAACAGTAGTAGCCCGGATGGATGTGAGTTTACCAACATACACAGGTCAAAGCCTTGGAGAGGAGCAAAGATGCTTTCAGGGAAAAAAGGGAGGGAAATGTTTTATGTTGCTCTTTTGGATATATTTCTGTGAATAAATAGGAAAGTGTTGACAGCCACACTTTTGAAATGATAATACCACAGAAATGGAAAGTAATTTAAAGGTGTTTACTTAGTTTTACTGACTTAGAACCTTCCAGGACTGACGTGTTTGGAACAGCTCCACACACAGCCTGATACTGATGTAAACTCTGTATAGCATTCATTTTAATCAGGCCACATAAAACATAAAACATTTCAAACTGTTGTGGCCCGGCATCTTTTTAGTGCATTAGTGTCTAGCATATTGTTAGATTTAAGAAATGTATGTATTACATGGATGTTAGCTTGTATGCTAATGTTAGTGATAAATGCTAACATGAACAATCTACAGTGCACAAATGACAGCTTTATCTACAAACACTGGAAGAGTCAATTACTTACCTTGAATGCAGTTTTTTCAATCGCTTTGGCACATTTTCTTAAACTTCTTGTAAATCTGGCAAAACTAGAGCAAAACAAGTGGTAAAACCGTTCAGAATGTTTGTGAACAAAACTTTAAACATTCTACTTAAAAAGACACTTTGTGGTTAAGCTAAAGACAAAATATTCACGGTCCAGAGAAACACTTTGAGACGCGTGTGTGAGAGTTAGAGACCTAAAGGACCATCACACTGTTTCTGTTGGTTATATATGTATAAAATATTACGCAAATCATGTATGTAACAGAAAATGAATGACTTTTTATCATCTGATCAGAACTGTTTCAGACAGGGACAATGGAGTCTTTACGTCGTGCTTTCTACTCCTTTTATAGTCGGACTCTAACATGTTTTCTTATCGTAACTCTTGTATGTTCTAATAGGGATGTTCTTTGTTTTGGCTCAGTTTGGAGCGAGTAGGTTTGTGGTTCAATCTTCTGTAATTCGTGCTGTGATCGTGTCCTATGTTCAAGTGCTAAGCGTAGCACAATTAGCAGAGCCAACTACATTGACCATGATGCATCAGTGCAGCCAGCATTACTTTACACATTCTCCTGCTTGAACAATACTTCACCATGTCTCCAAACATCTGTAAATACTGATCTTGGTCACTGTAGAAAACATGGGAATCTTGTTTACCAAACCACTTTGCCTGTCAGTTTTTTTTACCCTTGGAACATTTTAGTTTTTCACCGAGAGAGACAATTTCTGTTTTGTTTCTTATTGAAATTTTTTTCTATCCTTGAGAAAATAAATGTGTGTTTTGAAATATGGAAATGTTTTTGTTCTTCGGAGTGTTCGGCACAGTGTGTAATCTTTCCTCTTTTGCAGTTCTGATCAGAGCTTCATAATGGACTCCGATTTGCCAGGACAAGACCTAATGCAATCGTTCTGTTCGGTTTCTTTTATTACTGCCGTGAAGTGCACATGGATGCGCCCGCACCGAGAGCCAGGTCTCACGCCACAATAAAGTCAGCCTCACATTCATGTAACGGATTAGGCCAATTAAGAGCGCTGTCAGTACTCTGCAGCCAATGGTAATGATCCACGGGGCGGCGGTTTCTACTGAGATGGAACGTGTGCGCCGAGCGACCAGAATGAATCCATGTTCACTGCCTCGTGTTGTGGCTACAGAGTCCAGGCTTTTTCATCTCTCCAATCATCGGGCCGTGTGTTTATAAAAGCGATGATTCAGACACTTCTTTATCGTCCTTTGTGCAAGCAACTCAGCGTTTGTGACATAATATACATATATAATATATCTGTATTTACTTCCACTGCGAATATTCCGTATTTTTACATAGTTTTGGTCGGGGTGACGCAGTGACCCGTTCATCCATGTGCTGTTCTACTGTGTGACTCGTCCACTTGTACATGGCCATGTTCACGTACAAGGCTGAACACAAGCAATGTTCACCCAGCGGGAAAGTGGATGAGAACGAAGGGGAAATGTTTGTTTAATAGAACAAATCTAAGAACTAAGGGAGCAGAGTTTGTCAATTAAAGGAGTTTAACTGCCGAACAGAGAGCTAAAACCAGCTGCTTCTATTTTTCAGTTCAAGACCACTAAATAGAATGAAAATATAAAAATGGTATGATATAGTTAGAATGATAGTGGAAAAGCATGAGTTCATTATGGATTATGTTTTCTTTTACAGTTATCTTATTCCGTCACAAAGTTTTGTCGCTTTTTTTTTTTTCTGACCAAATTTTAAGGTACAGTACTATTTAATCCACTTGAGTCAATAGATCAGCCCTTAAATAATCCTTTGTTGATATCTAATTCTAAACATGATTTATTGAAGTTTTAATGAGGCGAAATTGGAAGTTTGACGTCAATTTACAGTATCTAATATGTCAACAAATTGAAAACATTTAAACCTGGTTCTATCCATTTCCCAGATTTGAATGTCACAATTATGTAACATTTTGGCCATATTTTCACATAAAATGCCTTATTTTTATATGAAAACATGACATGATTAAGACGTTTTTTTTCTCTTTTCACTTGCAGAGTTTTGCCTTAACGAAAAACAAAAATGATCACGTATGTCTCGAAATGATCTCTAGAGGAAAAAAACAGACTTTTGGACACAACAATATCTTTGTGCAGATTCAAATTTTCAAACAGCTTTTTTCCAAATCCCGGATCAGGTTAAAACCACCAAACTGCCCTTCCTCCATCCGTGAATGACAACATAAGAAGACTCTGTAAAACACCCTTTCTCCATCCACACACCAAACAAACACTCTCAGCCCTCCGAAAGTACCTCCATCTCTGCCCGATAAAGATCAATAACCAATGCATTTCATTTCACACTCGCCCTGCGTACAGTGTAGCGGGGAAGGGACTCCCAGACGTTATTCAAAGCTACAGACACAGAAGTAAGCAGAATCCGTTTGCACCCGTCCCGTACACTCTTGGCGTGGGCGCAGGGTCCTCGGGCCACCCACCTCGCCGCGGTGATGAATAAAACAAGAGCCACTGAGCTGTGCGAGTGGGAGTGCGCGGCGCTTCTGCTGACTCCTCGCCTTTTGAAAGTCGCTGGCCGCTGCGGGGCCGGCACTTTTGGCAGAGGGGGCCGGCGTGCACGAGCGTTCTGCCCGGCTAACTCTCGTTTCTGTGTGCAAAATGTGATAACGACTGGGACAGGACCGGCTTACAGGCCACATGTGCGGAGCGGGCCGGGTTTGGGCTCATGCAAACTATAAAGAATGTATATATACAGTGTGCAGTGATGAAGGGGAGGAGGTGGGTGAAAAGTGATGGCATTGGGTATTTTATTTATCGTGTTTTCCGGATTATAAGTAAAAAAATGCGACTTATACTCCAGTGTTTTCTTCTCTATTATGCATTTTTTGGCTGGTGCAACTCCGGAGCAACTTATAGTCCGGAAAATGTGGTGGTAGGGCTGAAAGTGGATTCCTCCTCTCTTGGTTGTCTCCTCTCTCCTCACCCACTTGTGCCCTTTTACCCTCCTTGGTCCTTTCCCATTGGCCCTGAGCTTCCTCTTTCCCGGTGGTGCTCCCTCGTCGCCTACATGCTTTCACGGCTCTTCTATCTCTTTAAGAGTCACTCTACTTTGGCCCGTGTGACCTCCACCCTTCTCCCAGCAATGCCCCAGCTCTGACTTTTAATCAAGTAAACTGGGGCCGTAGCCCGAGGACCCCCACATCCATCAGCAGGGACCCAATGCATTCCATTAAGGCCAAATTGACATTTACTTCAAAATGTTTTTGCATTCACTACACAGCTTGTAGTACACTGCTGCGCTTGTCTCACAAATGCACTCAAACAGCTCAATACAACTGTGTTTGTAGCAATACAAGCCACTTTATGTTGCATGTCCTTTTGGGGTACAATATGACCCTGGAGTTAGGAAATATAGACCCTTTAAAATGTCACCAGAATATTCAAAACTCCAGCATTAGAACTACATTTTAACTTATTAAATGCAAATAGCTTTAAGTCCATACAACACTTTTGAATTCCTAAGGTAGAATGTTACTTTGCTTTTCTTTATCAAAAGATGGATTTGGATTTGGATGAAAATATGTATTTCTAGCCTCAACATTGTATTTGAGCTTCACAAAAGTATTATTTGTGGTAACGTATGTAATAATTCGGTGGGCAAAACAACAACCTATTGTGTTGTCAACATTCATCTATGTCAGTATTTGTCTTGTAAAACCTAAACATAATTGGATTTTTCTTCATATGCAAAGTGTCTGTTATAATCTCCTAATACTTAAACTAATAACATAAAAGACAATCGTAAATGGCTCTGATAACACTCACATGTATCTGAGTGCTTTCCATCTTGATTTATCATATTTTGTGATATTCGTTATGTTTTTCATGATTAAACACATTCTTAGCGGCCGAAAAGCTAAACAAACGACAACATTTGAATTAATTTAGCAGATTATTGGACAACTGCAACTGGACCAGCAGCTGCATCTCCCATCACCACCAGTCTCTCTCCATGTTGAAGTGTCTTGCCCAAGGACACACAATAGTAGACAAATGTTGTAGCTTTAGGTTGAATAAAACTACCCTTTATTTTAAACCATTATTAGCTTATAATATGAATACTAACACGTGTCAAGAAGCTGGTAACCGTGTTTTATTACTGTGGTGTAGTTAAATGAAATCGCTGCAGGTGATCGTATAAGAGAAGGAAAAGTAAGGTGAAATAGTGAAATGATGTCTGAGGATAACTCTTTCTGAACCACCGGAGAGCTAAAGAGCGCCTCCATCTGCTCCTTAACGCTCCACAGTTTGGGAGCTCAGCCTGGAGTTCTGCTTTAAGTACAGCCACGTTTACACAGCTTTTGAATGTCACAAGGGGGATGTATTTTACCCCCAACCACCTTCTCACTGAGCTATAGTATGTGATATGTATTCAAACGTTGCAATGTACTTTTTGAGATGATTAACATCACGACCAAAATGGCGATAAAGTCCAATATTTTGTTTCTTTCTTCTACCGCTCCTCAATATATGACCTGCTTTATGGCAAGATAAAAAGGCACTTTACATTTAGGTTTTGAGGAAAGGCTGAACAGAAAGGACTTTGTTTTGCTGCGAAAATTGTTACATTTCTTATAATTGAACTAAAAAAAAGATCGGTAATTCAGTTTGAAAATTGTCACTTTTCTTTAAATATGTCGGTGTAATCCCTCATTCGTCCAGGAGTGTTCCATTGTAGAAAAAGCTTCAATTGTTTCATCTGGACTCAGTTTAGAAAAAGCTAGACGTTTCGACTTCATCCAAGAGTCATTGTCAATAAGCGAATTTAGGCCGGGAACTCAGCTATTTATAACCCTCCTGCAGTAGAAAAAAATGGTTTGTTTAAACTGAATTTAAAAAAAATACAATTTCAAAAAAAAAAAAATCACGATTATCTTTTCTTTTGTTTTATTTTAACCTAAACAATTACAGTCATTGATTAGCCTGATCATCTTGACATTCCTGGATGTCATGTTGGCCCAGTGACATAAAAATGTTTTTTTCATTCATGCTTGAGAGACTTACATTGTGTTCATGGTCATTTAAACCTAAATTGAAGCTTGTTTAGAAAATAACTCGTCCATTTCACTTTCTTGAGATATTCTCGACGGTTTTATTTATCAAACATCTAGGTTCTAACAAAAATGTTAGAAGCGAAAATGTGAATGGACTCGAAAACTAACAACACAAACATTGCTTTCCCTTATTTAAACGATCACACTGCACGTACGTTAACTCTTTATGAACATTTTTTGTACCAATTTTGAACATTTCCAACACGACGGTTGCGACATCATATTAGTTCCACCTCCCACCTCTGCCAGACTCCAATTCTGAGCAGGACCGAGCCTCACTTCCTTGACCCGATCTGCCCTCCTCATATAGACTGCTTGAGTGCTCTCTCCACCTGCACTTCTCCCTGTCACACGCAGGTTCATTCACAGTGGAAGTATATCAGAAGATCAAACAGAATGGGATGGAAAGCAGGTCTGCACCAGGCTGCGGCGGCCTTCATGGGAACTGTATCCAACAGAACGTGTTGTGTTGGTGCGTTACCTCTTAGTAAAAATGTTCTGTCCGGCGATCTGAGTTTCTACGGTTCAAGGACAAAATGTATGCTTGTGACATACATTTGAACAAGTGTTTTATCCTAGACGGGTGAGTTTAAGCTGTTTTTTTTTCTTCTTCTTCATCATATTTAGTCAATTCTGTTCAGTAAAAGGAGCACTTTGCAAAAGAAAGAGCCGCGTGAGTCACTAAGCGAGCGCTGATTGGCTGCTTCACGTTTGTGTCTGGAAAAGCTGTTCTAAAGCGGCGCTGGATGCCACAAAATTAAATAAAAAATGTGAGTTTGTCAATACTAGTGATGTGCCAAATGATTTGTGAGAGCGAGGAGTGAATCTGTTCCCGACAATGACAAACGACAAGACAGAACTGATTAAAGCATAAACCAGCAGAAAACTCACGAGCAGAAAATACAAAACATAAATGGGTACGACACAAAAAAAAACAAAAAAAAAAAACACCAATTTATGTATTAATTTAGTCTATTTCTTTACACATTTTTTATTCATCATCACAGTTATTATTCTTTTATTTTTAATAAATCAAAATCACCAATGTATAACTTGTATAACATTTTAACATGCATAACTCATTCCAGTCCACTCAGTCACATATTATTTTCTTCATAATTTCCAAGATCTAGCAGTCTTTGGATTACTCATTTTCTGTTTATTATAATTATTATGATTTGTGTTATCTTTATCATCATTAAAACCACCATTATGCCACTAAGTATTACCATTATTATTCATAATTTCTTTTCAGTAAAAAGAAAACGGCATTAAACATCTAAACACGAGAAAGAAAGCTCAAAAGGAGTTGGCAGTTAAATACATTCTTGTAACAGCTGTTGATGAAGTAAATAGAATATAAACACGAGCATACAGTACATTAAATACCATCTCATGAAGAGAAATTAGGACCGTTGCCAAAGCGATTAACTATTCAATATCTTTTGAATGTGAAAAGTCCTCAAAAGCTCAAACTTTAATGAATAGTGAATCAAAATATTGTTGATAATTATAAGGAAACAGAAAAAGAACATACCGTATTTTCCGAACTATAAGTCGCTCTAGAGTAAAAGTCATGGTGAATAGGTGTACGTATGCTAACGCTAACACCTTCAGCTACATGAGGCACAGACAGAACTGTGGTAAGTGTCTGGTATGTTAACGTAACATATTAACAGTTATTCAGATAACTATAGTATAAAGAACATGCTAACAAGTTTACCAAAGCATCAGTTTTACCCCAAATCACTAAATCCATTGAATTCTTCTTCCTCTGTGTCACTTCTAAACAACTCCACAAACTCAGGAGGTAGAGGAAGTGCAGATTCTTCTTCTGCGTCGCTTAGAGCCAAGAGCGCCCTCTTGTGGTTGTCAGTGTGAAAATACTCAACATGTGAAATGCGGTTGCCAGTGTTAAAATGACGAACAAAATTATATAATAACGTGTTAACAATATCACATATAAGTCGCTCTGGAGTATTAGTCGCACCCCGGCCAAACTATGAAAAAAAGTGCGACTTATAGTCCAGAAAATACAGAATAAACAATTGCGATTACTATTTAAGGATGGTTGTGGAGACAGGGACACCACTTTCTCAAATCAATAGCATAAATGGAAAATAATGAACTGCAACCAAACCATTATTATTGACGTTATTGAAGTTCTTAAAATGTTCCGCCTGTACTTTACAATATAAGAGAGGAAACGTCAGTGACGCCATCCGCTCTCAGTCGATCATCATTCACTCGGGGCTTGGCAGGGTGCGGGTCTCTCCATCTTCTGGCCCTCAGCCACCAGCTCCACTGTTTTCAGACGAGCCTGGCCCTTCTGCAGCTGAGTCAGCCCGAGGTCCATGCTAAAACGGTCCTTTCGCTGACATGAAGGAGCTGACATGAGGAGAAATACACCACAAGACAAACGACCCTGTCAATTCTGCCCCTGTCTATGAGCTGCACGGGCTTGAGATGGCTGTGACTTTTGAGAACATATTGGAAAAGCTTTTGAAATAATATGGATGCATGCGTGGGCTTACTTGGATTAAGTGATGACCTCTGCTGGCAACAGTGGGGATGGAAGACAATAATTGACGCTCTGTAGCCGCCATCTTTGTTCAGGTGGATATTACTTCTACGCTGTTTTTATCTATAGACTTTTTAAAAATTGGTTCGCGTTAGTGTGAATAGGTTTGAATAAACTAATTGGAAAACATATAGACATAAGATAGCACATTGGACTCCCGTATATCAAAGGGCACGCTTGTTTTCAGGGATGTTCATGATTAACCGATTAACTGATTAACCGCCACTATGTGCTACACAGGATAAAGACATTTAACTGGTGCGTTTCTACTTGCACACAATTGCGCAAACAAATGTGACGTCTCGGTCGGAGTGAAAAAGGTCGCTGAAACTCCAAAACAGTGGTTTTATCTCAAACCTTTGTGACACTGCAGTATTTAAGGACAAATCTTAATCACACATGGTTTATTAAATATGGATTTCATGTTTATTTAGCTCTTTACATTAGATGGGAAAACTATCGCTCTTTTATCTGCATAAGCTAAGGTAAGCGGCTAACATTTGCGACTTTACATTGGGCCTCTTGAATAAAGAGGGATTTCTTCATAACCACTACAACAGTGCATCAAAACAGCGTTTATAGGCGCTTTCATTCAGCCGTGTTGTGCAGACTTCAAAGACCTACCGCTGTCACTGCTCGGCGCTTAATCTCGTAATGCAACATGCTCTAATTCTGACTCGTACAGTAAAAAACAGCATAAACAAATCACTGCATTGACCATACCAGTTAACTGCAAAGGGCTCCAACTATCTGTAAAAAAAAAGAAGTAAAACGTGCATCCCTAATTGCGTTTTTCGATTTTTCTCCGGATACTTCACAGTCAAAGATCAAAAACCTGAAAGTCCATAAACAATCAGTGGACTCTTTCTGAGCTCGTCTCTGGTGTAATTCTGTCCCAAAAAAATCCCCATTAAAGCATGGTAATCATGTTGCCTAATTATATTCATTCATTTTCTACCGTTTGTTCCCAGGGATCGGCTCTAGTAGCCTAATTATGGCCTAATTACATATATACTTATAAAAAAGCAAAATAAAATAAATCATCATTGTTGAGAGCAGAGGTTTGTGCAAACACTTAAATACCACGCTGGGAATGGAGATATGATTTTGAAAGTGTGTCCAAATGTAGTATTTTGAAAATGTGAAATACTACAGACAAAAACATTTAAGAAATCCAATAAAGCTAGAATATGGCAGGGATTAACATTAAGGTAAAGGAATGCTTTATTTTCTCTTCAGAGAAATGTGTTGCTCTGCATCTGAATCAACTCCAGATCTTGTCCTTGGTTTGGTTAGGACTTCCGTGCTGTAGGATTGGTCTGCTGTACACGTATCTGAACGAACCCAAAGACACGGGTAGAACATATGCACAATGTGAAATCAAAGCGCACTAACCATTCAGCCGCCGTCCTCTCCTGGCTGCAAGTGGTCCAATGAGCCTGCCCCCCTGCCCCCTCTCCAAGCCAAACTAGCCTGACCGTCAACCCTCCAATACAACTAGAAAGCAGTTTGTCTGCCCAGGCCGGTCGGAGCGGTGGCGAGCGGCGCCCTAAGTAGCAACAGGAGGACAATAAACGTCCCGCAGACCGGGCAGTTAAAGGGGAAAGGTATGGAGCCGAACAGCAGAGGAGGGAACGACCTTCACACAGAGCGGCCTGACAGCGTGACAAAGAACTCGAGTGCCACTGAACTATGACTGCAAATTCTTCCCACCGCACGCCTCCTTAACGACGGAGCAAATTAATTTACACGGCTGTAATAAAAAAGGGAGGGTGGAGAGGGCAAGATTTTTCTCGCAACAAATGAGCTTACCTGGGAGACGCGCGGAGTGGATGGATCGGGTGTCGTAGCACTGTCAAGGCCTCCGAGCATTTTTCACGTGAATCCTCATATTCTGGAGACGGATATTTGTCAACTGTGTAGTACAAAAACACAGCACATCAATGGCGACGAAAAGGGATGACTGTATTGTTTTTCGAAAGTCGTTTGTCCATCCTCCAACCTGGCAGAACAGTAAACGCTTCACCCACGATCTGAATCTGAATTTTGAAATGCAATATATTGTTACAGAAGAATATAACGATATGATCACCCCAATTTTACAATCTTTGGACTGTCTCCAGGTTCTTTGATGTTTTATGGCCCTTCAACATCTCCGATCTTTTCTCGATGTCTCAAAAACGAAGCAAAAAATAAGAGCGGGGACGATCTTTTTCTGTTGCTGGCCCCAACACATTGTCGTATTCTTATTTGTGTCTTCAATACTTTGTTTATTTTGTGTGTTCTACGAATACATTTGGATTGGAAGCGTTCGTGCGACTTTAAAACATCGGAAAGCAGACTTAACGTTCTGATTCGTTCACTCTGCACCCGTCAGTCCTACCTAGACATTCTTTTCAACCCAAGTGCGCATCAAAAACACTAACACGCCGCGTACAAAATAGATTAAAAGACAGGATTGTAAAAGTTTTTCAGAACAAGTACAATCTGTGCCACGATCCTGCAACTTACTGCAACTGAAGACCGCTACAGCCAAACCCGCGCCTCTTTTTCCTCCACACCCACACCATTTGTGCCCTGTCCTCCCTAGTGTCAAAGTGCGCTCTCATCTGCTGCAAATAACCGTGCTTACTTGTTAGTGTGTGTGGACGTTTGACACTCCAGTGCGCCTCAGCTAGCCTCCCCCGTTCGCCGCCGTCATCAGTCAGCGCCTTGCTTTTCATCGTCAGTCTGAGACCCGAGCTCTTAGGTGCAGCAGCCTTGTCACAAATGAGCCATAAGTTAGTGTGTGTGTGTGGTTGTGTGTGTGTGTGTGTGTTTGTGCGTGTGTTGTCGGCCCGTGTTTTTTCTTGTGGTCATTATCGCTGTCGTTATGTCAGCGGCTGTCACATTACGGCCCGGCCCCGGGTTATCCACAGGTGCAGAGTTTGTTTAAGCCGCCGAGGAAAGGATCAGCTTTAGTGCCGCGCCGCTGTCCGCGAGGCCGTTGTGTTGTCTCCATCAAAAAGAGGGATGGAGGGCGGAGCAACGAGTGAGAGGGAGGAGAGACGGGGGAGAAGGACAGAAAGGAGAGGAGAGAGTAAAGGGGATTAGGAGAAGAGGAGCGTGAAGGCAGAGCTAGGGAAAGAGGTGGGTGAGAGGAAAGGGAAACTAAAGAGGAGGAGAGTGAGGAGAGAAAGGTGAGAGAGGAAAGAGAGAAGAAATTTGGGAGAGGGAAAAGAGGAAAGAAGAAGAGAAACGAAAAGAGGGATAACAAAGAGAAAGAAGAGAGTGAAAAAAAAGAAAAGGAAGAGGGAGTAAAGTAGAAAGAGGAGAGATAAAGGTGAGAGATGACTGGAGAAAGGAGTGAGAGAAAAGGAATGAAGAAGAGAGGGATTGAAAAAAGTAAAAAGAAGAGAGAGAAAAGGAACGAGACGAGTGAGAGAAGAGAGAGTAAACGAGATTAGGAGAAGAGGAGCGTGAAGGCAGAGCTAGGGAAAGAGGTGAGTGAGAGGAAAGGGAAATTAAAGAGGAGGAGAGTAGGAGAGAGAGGAAAGAGAGAAGAATTTGGGGATGGTGGAGGGAAAAAGAAGAGGAACAAAAAGAGGGATAACAAAGAGAAACAGGAGAGTGAAAAAGGAGAGAAACGTGGAAGTTAAGGAGACAGAAGAGAGAGTAAAGAAGAAAGATGAGAGAGAAAAGGAAAGAGACGAGTGAGAGAGTAGGGAGTAAAAGAGTGTAGGCAGAGGGGAAGAGAGGAAGAGAGTGAGGAGAGAAAGATGGGAAGAAGGGAGAAAGACAAGACAGGAGGGAGATGAGGAGAGGAAGGAGAGAGCAGAGAGAAAGAGGAGAATAAGGGAGAAAGACAAGACAAAAGGGAGATGAGGAGAGGAAGGAGAGAGGAGAGAGAGGGAGAGGGGAAGAAGGGAGAAGGACAAGACAAGAGGGAGATGAGGAGAGGAAGGAGAGAGGAGAGAGACAAGAGGCAGAGAAAGCGAGAGAGGGGACGAGCCACGTTTCGACCGGCTCTCAACTGTGTTTTTCAATGTGTTTTCCTCATAAATAAAATCTAGATGTGACTTTTTTTAGTAAGTCCAAGTTTGTGGCGCCTTGAAGGAAACGTTTAGGTTTATTGTCAGCTTTTACAGCATTTATCTCACGTTTGCGCCTCCACACAGCATTCAAACATCTCTTTATTTAACGCACTGGCTTTGACTATTGTTAGCTGCATTATACACTGGAAATATAACATTTTCAGTCTTGACATGTGTGGCGTACGTCGATAAACAGGAAACGGCCGACGCTAACGTGCGCTAGCTTAGTATTGCTAAGTCTGTCTGCTCACCATATGAAGGAAATGCGGCAGTTTATCGCAAGATTATGTCAGTGTTTGGTTAGGAATGATCTGTTTTGTCTGTAGTTTGTCATCTTGTTTTTGCCAGACAGCTTTGGAAGCTACTAAAACAAATATGGAGAGGAAAAAAGAGACGCAAGGGAAAGAGAAGGTGGAAAGAGGAAGACATGAGATGAATTTGAAAGCGAGAAAGACTGTTCGGAGGAGAGAGAGACAAAGGAATTAGAGAGAAGAGTAGGAGAGAAAAAGAGGGAGCAGGAAAGACGAAAGAGTGAGTGTAGAGAGACCAGGGGGGAGGAAGAGGGCAGGAGGCAGGTACACAGCGTTAGATGGAGGGGGATTTGTTGCGCCTCGGAGCTGTGTCACCGCGAGCGCGACAGATGGTGAGCCCAGAAGTGTCCGTCGGCTCCGGTGAAACATAACAATTTTACTGTTTAATATCTGCGCTTTTATGGACAGTTCAAAAACCCACACCGCTACTCGTTTGGAAAATTAAAATGTGAAGAACTTGGTCAAAGCGGCATCGGATTTCGGAGTCGCATAACGCCTACGAGGAAGAGCAGCAAGGAACGTGATCTGAGTCCGGGGGCCCGATAGTACCACCAAAAATCCAAAAACATCTAAGTAATCAAAGCTTTTTCGATGGCCAACTGTTTATTTATAGCACAGTTGGAAGATTTAGCATTTGTGTTTGATAGTTGAGAAGTTGAAGCTTCTTCCAGTTGACATTTCAAAATAAAAGCTATAGAGTAAGGCATAGAGCTCTATGTGGGTGGTGCTTGGCCTTTTTCAGTCTCTTTAACAACTGTAATTCAAACCTCAATAGCGCCCCAGAGCTTGCAATTTGGTAGTATTCTCGCGGTATGCAATTTGTCACCGCTAACCTGACATGATACAGTAGGTCATTTGTATACAATGCTCCAGCAGGTGCTACAGTAAACAACTCGAATGATCACATGGATAAGTATGGGCACTTAAAAGAGAAAAGTAAATGGTCTGACTGTTTGACGGAACTATATATCCGCACAAAGGCCAGGTTAGTCCTCTTTAGCGTTACAATAGTCCCAGTCCTCCGGTTTCCCCTGCCACTAAAAACATGTAAAATAGGCTCCTCTACTTCCTGGAGGAAAATAGTCCTCTTTTAGTATAGATCTGGTGGTACTTGGAAAGCCAAATGTTTTCTTAGGTGATACTTGGTGGGAAAAGTTTGAGGACCACTGAGCTTGACCATATGTCAATCGTTATTTTACAAAGTGTTCATTGCAAATTGCAATATCAATTGAAAACAGGTTCGTTATAGTCTGATAATGATAATGATAACTGATAATATGTCCCCTTTGAAATTTCAAAACATCTGTTCTCAAAAGTTCCATCTCAAAGCTCTTTATCTCACTTCTCTTCCCTCCGTTCGTTCTTCTCTCCCCCTTGTCTCCATAAGATCATTTGTCTTTTACCAGTAGCCGTGGCCTTCTTGTCCCATAATGCTTTACTTCATCCCTGCTAGACGGCTCTTTGGCACTAAGCAGACGAATGTGCTCTTCATCGCTGTAAACATAGTGCAAAATGAATACCCAACACTCCACATTTGGCCGACGGTCGATCGATAACTGCAGACGAAAGCGCTCGCATTAGCTCTATTGTTGATGATAGAGCGGGGTCAAAGTTAGCGTTGTTGATTTAGTGCGACTGCCCACATGCTAGCTGCAGCGTCCGCCCTTGGGCTGTCTGCGGAACCTCCACCGGGAGATTCAGTGCGTTTTGTTTCCTCTGTGATTTACGAGATGACCTCTGCATATGTGCTCACTCTGTCTTTACAGCCGAGTGGGACAGGCCGTTATCGAGTTGGAGTCTTTACGGCGTTGGTTCTCACGCTACGGTACTGCACCTGGTTGCATTTCTGGGGGCGGGGGCTGAAAGGTGTACTGAGATATGATACCCGTTACTACAAAGTGATGTTACTCAAGTAGAAGCACAAAGAAGTGGCTTAAGAAATAAGAAATGATTACTACGTCTGATTTGCAATTCAAAGTGATTGTAATTGGAGAAAAAAGTGGTCAAGAAACACAAATAATTGAATATTGTCAACATAAAGCTTTTGTCACTTGTAGACTTACGCGCACTTACGACATTTACTCAAGTACGGTTGCACTGTCAAATAGGAATAAAAGTGTGGTACCAATTTCAGAATCCTGTTGATTTAGACTGATATTTGTTCAGATTTGGTATCGTTTTAGTTCAATCCGGTTTACTAAGAATTTGATAAAAAACAAAACTGTACATTTAAATTCTCTTCAATCTTTATAAGCTTCTTACACCACTACGCTGAGGTCAGGGTTCATGGATATTCAGGGATGGAAAGCTGACCAATGCCAACGTGGACCATAGATGAGATGGATGAAGTTTCTTGCCCAAGGAAACGACAACAGCATGCAATTTGTCAGAACTGGGATCAAACCACTGACCATTTGGTTCTTGGTTCTTCTTCAAACCATTGAGATACTGCCACCTCTGCTGTGCTCCTGAGCAAGACACTTCACCAACACTGTCTTCTCTAAACGTAGTGATTGGTTTGGTGTTCTAAAATTAGATTGTTAGATAGTCACAGTTTAGTTGTGGCCTATAGATCTAGTTTAGCCTTAGCGTGGCTAACACCTGCTTGATATGTCCAGCACTCTGAATGGGTTCAGGCTGGAAAGCGATTGGGAAAAGGCAGAATGCCCAGACGAGTATTTCAAGCTGATTGTTTGAAGCGTCACAACAAGCCCAGAAATCAAACCTTTGTTAAATCCAGTTGAGAGAAAAGCACAGACATCTTTCTCATCCATGATTGCACAAAGCACTTGCCTTTGCTCGTTCAAAAAAAGACGAAAAACGTCTTCATCGCTGTTAAAATGGATTTAAGTACGTCTATTGCTGTGGCCATGTTTCATTTGGGGTTTTCATTGTTGGCTTCAGCCCAGGCAGTGGTGTCCCTAGCTTTATAGCCCATCATTGTGCTCAATTTTAACAGTGGGAGCCAAATGCATTCTCACAAATGTTCATTTTTCAGGCAAGATTAGTTTAGTCCTGGTTAAGTCCTTAATTAGACCTGAACTAATTTGAATGTAGAGGGGGCAAAATCTTATTTTCTCTATGTTGTTTGCCTGGAATGTTCTGCAACCAATAACATTTTCATGAAACTCCACCAGAAAAGTTGCGTAATGCATCTTTATAAGTTGGTATCAAACAAACGTTCCACAAAAGCTGAAGACATTACTAAACACACAGAGGCAGAACACTCTCTTTAGTCTTATGCAGCTCTCGCTCCGTTGTTTTTGGCAGAACTGCACAATGATATAATAATGGTGGGTTTCAGTCAGGTTACTATGGCAACAACCCAGAGAAAGCCCAGTTTAAAAGCTGCTGTAGTGTTTTCACACTCCTCCTGGTTGTATTGTACATACAGTTGAATGCCGATCAGTAATACCCTAAACTAAACAGCGCCACCTGGATGTGATGACGGGCTGTACCTTTAGGTCACCACAGATTTGATACCAGCAATAGGCCTTCGAATACATGTTCTGGCACCACATTTTAGAGTGCCATCATTCATTCTTGTCTGGAGTGGAGAGTAAGGCCTAATCATTCACACTCATGGAGGTAATTGTGACTATTTCTTACCTGCGTACTTTCTACTTGAAGCAGCAGAGCTTATTTTTTCGCCAGTTTCGCTGGCGTGAGTGATCCACTTGACGAATAAATAGAATAGAACACTGCACTCTCCATAACAATATTAAGAGGATATTTTCATAATGCATCATGAATGGGCTGAGAATATAGCTTTAAAAATGTCTTCAAGGTTCAAATATTGCACAAAACATGACTGGACCATAAAATGAACCATAAGAGGGACAACATGTCACTTTGTACAGTTGTTTGGAGCACATAAACGTTATCTGCATGTATCCTTAACAACAATTGCAATATTATGATTTTTTTTTTTAAAGGTGCCATAACATAATTTTTTTTCACGTTTCGTAGTCTATCCTAAGTATATAATTGATAATAATAAGGGTTGTGCAACACCCTTAACATAATAGTTAAGAAAAATCACCCAGACCTTGGACCCCCTCACCAACCCGGAAATGCAGACGGCTTGGTTTGATATTCGCCCCCACCCATGCGAAGAGCGATCTGGCTCCCCCGCCCAACCCGTGACGTAGTCTCAGAGCGCGTGTGTGCCCCGCCCACCCGTGACGTAGCCCCACAGCTGTCTGCTCCGCGCTGTGCCGCTCCTGCCGCACGAGTGAGTGAGAAACGATAGAACTTCAGATCAACATTACTTTGAGACTAAATAAATCTGATGTTTATTCTACAGCGTGCGCAGAACAGATATATCTATAGATCTATATATATATATATATATATATAAAAGTCTTATGTCCATCGCGGGGGGAAGGGGGCGGGAGGGGGGTGGAGAGGGGGGGTGAGGGTGAGGGGGGATGATGACGCGTGCCTGGGGTTATGACGCGGTCTTGTAGACACCCCCCGTCAGTTTGGAGATTCGAGGAAAGGAGATAGTCTGTAATATAGCTAAACACTGCGGGAATCAATCAAAAAAACACTCTGGGTACATATATGAAGCACAAATAGCAATGTAAGAAGGTTAAAAGCTCTGAAAAGTCGATTTTGCATGTTATGGGACCTTTAATGTCTCCCACCTGTTCTCCTGCAATATTGAAGAATGAATAAAATTCTGATTCCTATCCTATTCCTAGGTACAATAAATCTGTAAATACGTTCATATTCTCCCTATGGGACCAGTGTTTGCTTGTCGTCATACCTTAACCTGTTTCAACTGCCTGTCCGCAATCGTCCTCAGAAGAGTCACGTGATGTTGCCGTGACTTCTCTGTCCGGCGGATTTACACACTCTCTCTGACGCAGTCTTCTTTTTAGGAGAGGAAGCTCGACAGGCACTCTGCAGTCCAACTTCTTTAGAACAAGTATATGACCCAAGTATGAGAAAGCATGAATGCCCCCTCATCTCGGTTTAGAGTATTATGAGGACGATTCCGGATTTCTGTCGCCTATTGTATCCGGCGTTGGTGTTTGCTGTCCTAATCCATGATGTGGTTTTCATTTTTGTACTGGTATGAGATTACAGACTTTAGTTGTTCTATTTTGTTGTTGTTTGTTTTTTTGCATTCTGTTTTATGTTCTTTTAAAAGCCCTCGCTTTCCCCTCGATGTACGTTTTATTGCAAGACTTGCTGGGTTTGTAGTTAATGAGAAGTTTTTGTATGGTTTTACTCTTTTTACATAGTGGTCTGTATTTTCTTCACAGATGCCCCTAGTGTACGGGAGTATTACTACAGGACGGGAGTGTATATATTAGTCTTTTTGGTTTTATTTTAGTTTCCCTGAGTTTTTGCTGACCTTTTTTGTTCAAACAATAAACAAAAACAAAACGTTTTTTAACAGCAGAACTTATCGCCTTTTAAAATTGAGTTTGTTCGGCTTTGACTTTTCCCCCAACTAAAATCAAGCCTGTGCCAAAGAGTTATAATGAAGTCGAGACAAAGACATTGCGGCGGTGTCGTGGAGCTCATTTCTTATGCATGCCTAATAGAATAGTTAATGTGTCTGTGTTTTAGCGCTTCATCCTGTCTGCTTCTGTCTGGCTCGGTCTGCTTCTCCTGGCTCCTCCATACTGTGTCCAGAGATGCCGCTCAATCAGGCCACGCTATTTACAGCTGCCAAACGCTGTTGAATCAAGATTGTTGGAGGATGCATTTTTCATGAGCCCTTTTGATGAAGATACAGTCCGCACACTTCTGCTAACTGTCTGCAAACGGCTCTTGGTTTGAATCGCTCGCCCATTTTGAGAGGGATTGCGCTGTAGTGGATTTTTAAATTGGCTAACCTGACGTGAAGTGTTTAAGAATTCAACGGGTTTATTAATAGAACATCTGATTCGCTTTTCATTTTTCATTGGAATATGTGTCACGGCTTCGAGTTCAGGATTGTGTGGCGGGTTCGGTGTGCTGTAGATGGCCGGCCCGGTCACCGCAGCAGTCACTCGTTGAGCCCGCATAATTCGCAGAGATGAAGTAAAGCATTATGGGACAAGAAGGTCACTGGTACTGGTAATATGCAATGCTTTTCAGTCCTCTGTCTATTTTTCCCTGGTAAGCAGCCACGACTGTTTTGAAACGGCAAGCATGCGCACGATCGGAATAAACGGGGAACAAAATCAGTCCACACGTTGTAAAGTACTGGAGACGTGTGTAATAACTGAGATTCACAATTATTCAGTGTCCGGGTTCATACAATTGAAGACTTGATGAAACGCATATCCACATTTTGATACCACATATTATTGATTGAGGGAATTAGCACAAGGAGAGATTAAGTCATATTTTTAGCTTGAAAACACTGCTAGACAAAGAGTCAATTCTAAGGCTTGCCTATGAAATAGAATATTCGCGCATATATCTTATGTCTGTATCGGCCTTGGCCTTCAACATTTCTGTTTTTACACAAAAGAGGTGATTGAGCCTTTTCTGTTGCTGGTCCTCGGCTCTGGAATAGTCATTAGATGATTCACTTTGAAAACATGCTTTTTCTCTTTGGCTTTTATTCAAGAATGAGTTGTTGTCCTATTATCCATGTATGTTTGCCTTTTTAGTTTTTCAATCTGTTTTAATATTGTAACTTTGTTATGTTCAGCACTGTGGTGAACCTTGTTGTTTTAAAGCGCTTTAGACCTACATTTGATTTGAAAGTGCGTGTGACAGGTTCAACGTTCTACGCCTGGTGACATTAGGTGCGGGAAGTTTCTAAATTGTGGCCTCAAATTACGATTTCGTTCCCACCAAATAGAATTCGTGCCCATGAATTTGCCAAATCGTTGCCAAATATGGTTGTTCTGCACAATTTAGACGTCTTCATTCGGCTAAACAAGCCTTATAGATGGCAACGATGACAGCAAAAAACATTGGCTATTTATGCCAGCATGTCACAGGTTGTATAATTGGCTTGAATTAACTTTAATTTATAGAAACGACGCCAATCAATCATACAAAAATATATAGCCTGTGATCGTTGCGGCACGAGCAGCAGTATAGTGTCTCTCGAGGCATTCTTCATTTCAATTCTCAACTCTAGTAAAACACGGTAGAAAAAGCTTCAGTTGTAGTCATCTGGACTCAGTTTGAAAAAATAGACGTTTCGACTCTCATCCAAGAGTCATTGTCAATAACAGGATTTAGGTCGAGAACTCCGATATTAATACTGTTCTGTGGTAAGACCCGCCCATTGGGAGGAGCCTTCCTGAAGTAGAAAGAGTTGTTTGTTTCAACAGAAACTCCCCCCTTGTATCTACCGAGCTAGCCTATTCAGAATCTTAATGGGCTATTAGAAACCTCTTTGTCTTTGTGAGACCCTGGCTCAACCACCCTGAGTACCTGATTAGCATCTGAATGTCCTCTACCTTTCCAGGGGTTCAGTAACCCATTATAAATAACAGGAAGATTAAACCTTAGCCCTCCATTTCTGTTTAAAGAAGGTCTTTCTTTTTTAACAAAAATAGCTTCCTTGACTCCTCTTTCAAACCATCTTTTCTCCCTGCTTAAAACTTTTAACCATGTTTTACAATTCAGTCATCAAAAACATACCTGGAGTTGCTTTTTTCACGCTTTTTTTTATTAATTTTGTGTACAAGGTTGTCTTCTCTGTTCCTTCTCTGAGCCTCAGACAGCACTTGGTTTAAAGTTATACCGATTTTTTTTAAAGTCATAAGTAGAGCTGCGGAATCCATAAAAAAAAATCCATAAATCATCACAAGACTCGTTCTGAGCATTTCTCAGAATCAGAATCAGAATCTGAATAGGGGTTTATTGCCATTTGTCGATAAACAACATTTACAGACAAAACATTGAACAATGAATACTGAACGGCATGATCTGTACATAATGAAATATAAAGTTATATAGTAGTCCAATAGGAAGTGGTGATATGTACATAATAAAAACTAAAGTTAAGTAGTGCAATAGAAAGTGACAAATAGTCCGTGTCCAAGGTGAGAAGGGTCGGCTGTGATCCGACCTGCTCGTCCCAGAGCCCTGGAGACGTACAGGTCCTGCAGAGATGGAAGTTTGCGTCCGATCACCTTCTCAGCTGAGGCACAATGCGCTGTAGTCTCTGTTTGTCCCTGGCTGTGGCTCCAGCGTACCACATGATGAGGGAGGAGGTGAGGATGGACTCAATGATGGCCGTGTAGAACTGCACCATCATCTCCGCTGTCAGATTGGCTTTCCTCTGCCTCAAATCACGTTCATCACAACTGCTTACATTAGCGTGTCGAGGCACGCCAGCCTTTGTTTAGTTCCCCATAGTAATTTCCTCTGCTGCCAGTAGATGAAGTGCTAACACCAGTGCAGGCGAGGGAACGGCTGTGGAAAATCATGTGTGGTACATAATTTTAAGTCCTAAAACATGAGATGCCAAAGCAAAGGTGCTCAAGAGCATGTTTGAAGGGCAATAACAATACAAACAATGCAGAATATCAGCGTGACAAGAGGTTCTTGAAACCAAA
Source organism: Eucyclogobius newberryi (assembly GCF_026437365.1). NCBI lineage: Eukaryota > Metazoa > Chordata > Actinopteri > Gobiiformes > Gobiidae > Eucyclogobius > Eucyclogobius newberryi. Next base: position 31,092,976 of record NW_027316278.1, on the reverse strand, counting down.
ACTGTAAAATCCCACAGTGCAGGACGTCTTTTGGACAATCAACCTTCTCCTATAAGAGCTGTAAACTGGGGAAATCAATTGCATTTCTGATGAAAAAGTGTTAAATGCTGGCTGAAAGAAAATCTGAAGAACTGAAGAACTGTACTCAGTGATATGAGTTAGAACCTATGCGTGAATTTGCACTGTTTATTTGTATTTGAGTGTAGAAAGTGTAGAAAGAAACAGAAAGACACATAGGCAGAGGCAGATAGCGCGTCAACGTCTAGGGACGGCCAAATATGGGAAAGAATCAATCTAAAAGCGATTTGCCCATCCCGGAGACGCCTGTCACGCTGTAAACATCAAATAAATGCGGGAAAGACTCTCTGGAAAAAATGTAATTGATGCATCGCCACAGCTACGAGCTTTGTTTTGTAGCTACTGCTTGTATGATGGCATTGCCCCTGACAAATAAATACAAATGTACAAAAACCCTAAGGTTGGAGGATTGCGATCCATGTGTTGTGGGATCGATGCAGCTCGGAAAGACCGTATAAAAGGCTCTTAGTGTTTAAAAAATCCATAGAGATGTTTGCTAATTAGCGATTTCGGTCTCAATTAATCCGCAAAATCCAAATAATTGACTTGGTAATCTCCACTTTCAGGTGCCATTTTTGACGAATCCGCACGAAAGGATGACGAGGTGTTTCGTCTCGCCGTGGCCGACCTCAACTTAAACAATGAGATCTTGGAGACTGAGAAGGTGACGATTTCTGTGGAATTTGTCGACGGGAATAACCCTTTCCAGGCTGTGCAAGAAGGTAAGACGCCAACAAGTTTCTATGCCTTTCGATTGTATGCTATTACTCACTGCACATGGTTGTCTGCTGTGATAATAAGTTGCTTGTAGTAACTATTTATTGATTTTTGGGAGTTGCTGTTCTGCTTTATTAGATCCAGTGCACTTTTTGTCTAGCTTGCAGGTCGGATTGTTTCTCATGTCATTTTTGCATGAAATTTAAATGTAAATCTTCAGTTTTATAATGCTAATCCTGGAAAAGCTAACAGAGGTTTCCTTCAGTGGTTCACCTCTATAAAATCTATTTATCTTTTCAAGTTACTGAGCAAAGAAGGCCCATATGCACTGTCCAATTGTGTCTAATAACATATGCAATAAATATGCAATCGACAAAATTACACTGCACATTTCATAAACATAAAACGTTTCAAGTCCGATTTTTTGTGTGTGTCTACATTTATGACATTTCTTCTAAATTAACACTAAATAAGTAAGATTATTACGCTTAGTAACATTGACATACTTCACTGGAAGATAAATGCCTTTATTTCAAGGACATTTTTGCCTAAAGTGTATTTTTCTCGTTTTAAGAGTGTAATTTTCAGTATACATAAAACTACTACATTTATTTTAAAAATGCACTAGTTTCTATAATTTCATTGATGATGGCATTAGATACAAACGGGCTTGTAAAAATGATAATAATCTATAATTCAATTCAAAATAAATCCCAGACCTGTTTTATTTGAGACCGTAGCTGTATATATTACATTTCTCCTTACTTTTTCCTGACTATATGCTCACGACTTTGAAACTTCGGCCATATTTCCTTTCATATTGTGGCTTTGTTAGACGCTGCACATTGTTTTCAGTAGCTCTGGGCCACGCTGCTCCATATTGTTGGCTGGCACTAGTCTTTCACGGGGCCCCAAAAGCCTGCAGGCAGCGTGCGGAGGAGTGTTTTTGCCCATAGGAAACGTGTTACAAATGCTTTCAATTACCACTTTTTTTTTTACACATTTGGGACAATTAGCGCCATAATATTTGCCAGGAATAAATGCTTTCTTTTGCACCGTTAAGGACAATACTCAGAGCTTTGTATATTTACACAAAATAACACGAGTGCTTTAAGTAGTATTGGTATTATTTGTATTATTTAGTAGTATTTGAATACACAAAATTGTCTTGAATGTGACTGCTTATGTAATGTTCTTAAATTTGAATACGTGTATGTGATTGATGTAAAGACTTTTAGATTTGGGGCTCAGCTTTGTTAGTTACAGTAAACTCTGGTATTATATGCGTAACATTTCAAGAGTGACCAGTGTTTAGAAGACATCAATATGAGACGATAAAGATTTAACTGACCATAAAGTGCTACAGCGAACAGATTTATTTGCCCTGTACACATGCTAGATTGTAGACAAAGCTCAAGGAGTACTCGCGACTAAAAATAAAGCTTTGTGAAATGCTGTAAAAGAATTGCTTTGACGTGAGAGAACTGTTGACATTTTAATAAAATCATTATTTTTCCGTAGACGTAATTTTAGAAAAGCACATTTATTGTGGCGCACTAGTTTTTCTGTAGATATAATATTATTTTATTGGACAAATTAACTATGACACTGAGGTAGAGCTTCCAGGAGTGTGTTGAAGGGAGAGAACCGAGACACACATTTAGAAACTTGTTAAGTCGATTGATTGCTCGATGGTGTCTTAGTTGATCATATTTGTTATGAGTTTACTGATTATTATATTTAGATTTTAAGGATTTAAATGGAGCCCAGGAGAATTGAGAAGACATGGAGTTATCTCCCGTTTCACTCTTTACTCGTACTTCTATTTTTACATAGTCTTTTATTCACGAGATCTTATAATAAATTAATTTTGAGGATTGCAAATGCACCTTGTTTGCCCTAAAATTGCTAAATGAATATGAACAGTAGCTAATCATACTAAAACATTGTGTGGGCATTAGAGTAGGTTAATGTAGTGTTCAATCCCACTCTGTTTTTTGTCAATTGAAGCCTTATTTCCCACCAATTCCTGCCTAAAAAATATTGCCTGTTGGAAGCGACTCAAACTGAAACACTCCATTTCTCTTTTCTTTTCCTTTTCTTTAGTCCAAAGTGGTGCACACCATTTTGGGTTAAAAAATAAATAAATAAAACGCAATTGAAAGCTTGACTCGTGACGGTGAATCTGCCGCTGCCACTTTCACTCCCCGTTGAACTGTTTGCATTTCCATGACGACGGCACAGGACCGGCTTTGGACACTCGCAGCCCTGTCCGAGGTGCACCGCCATTGATTAACCCAATGAGAGTCAGCTAATTGAATAAGCGTGCACAGCGGGGCGGTGGTGTGGAGATGGGTGGCGGTGTGGAGACGGGCAGCGGGGAGGAGACGGGCGGCAGGGAGGAGACGGGCGGTGGTGCGGGGAGGAGACGGGCGGCAGGGAGGAGACGGGCAGCGGGGAGGAGACGGGTGGTGGTGTGGAGACGGGCGGCGGGGAGGAGACGGGCGGCAGGGTGGAGACGGGCGGTGGTGCGGGGAGGAGACGGGCGGCAGGGAGGAGACGGGTGGTGGTGTGGAGACGGGCGGCGGGGAGGAGACGAGTGGTGGTGTGGAGATGGGCGGCGGGGAGGAGACGGGCGGTGGTGCGGGGAGGAGACGGGCGGCGGGGAGGAGACGGGCGGTGGTGCGGGGAGGAGACGGGCGGCGGGGAGGAGACGGGCGGCGGTGTGGAGACGGGCGGCGCCAAATCTAATTTTTCCTTTGAGTTTAGGTCTGGTGAAAGGGGTGGTATTCTTCCAATTCCAAGCTTGAGTGACCGCTGTGGTGGTGAAAAGCGGAATTTCACGGAATCTCAAGGCAAAGAGAGAGTGGAAACAACACATGAGTGAGGTGCGAGGAATGGTTTATCCTGGAGTCCAGTTAAGAAGTAAAACCAAAGTGAAGAGAAAACAGAAGAACAGAAAGTATATTGCTCAGTTTGATGGCGCTAATCTGAAAACAATAAACCCAGTAAAAGCAAAAACAGCTATATAAACTTAAACATGAATAAATAAGACAAAATCAACATAAAAATGAAAAAAATCAAACAAACACAGAGGACCACACAACACTCATATTATTATTGGACTTGAGTACGTTTCATTTAAAATGATTTATACATTGAAACCTGTCAAAAATCAATTCAGGCGTTCCCTTATCAGGATTGGTGTTAGCACTCCATCTATTGGCAGTGGAGGGAACAAAATAATGCATTACAAAAAGAAATTGAACTGATGCAAAAGAATTAAAATAAAATGGAATTATTGGTTTTGTTTACAGATGATATACTCTACATTCTGATTTTGTATCTCCAAAGCAAGAATTATGATATTATACATTTTTCAATATTTCTAAACTTTTCCAGATTTTAGCAATGTCCAAGACTAAAGTGTCCTGTTCAAAATGCCCGGCCCAAAGGAGAGAGAGTGCATTTATATTATATATGAATAGCTTTAAAGGCGAAGGTTGACCGCGACAGTCGTTCTTCCCGGTTAAAGTTTGATGTTATAAAATGTACTGTCAAATTACACACATACTGTAACATTCAACCTAAATTTGAGCTCATCCAAAACGTTTACAGCCGTTTGAGCTTCAGATGGATGCGGAGCGGCCATTATCTCCGCCCCGTTAAACATCACAACATGCGTCGTCAAAATTAATCAGTCTGACTTATCCAGACTCTCTCCAAACATATTTGCCAACCTCGCTTATAAATGCAAATAAACTTATGGACCTTTCAAAAGTTTATTAAATACTTCCGACAAGCTGAGGTAATGTGCTTTATTTAGGCAGTTTTTACAGTTGATCCGGAGAAATGTTTAATTAAGGAGAATATTTCAGACGGACAGAAGTTTACGCAGGTATTTTGAATAATTAGTTACATTTCCACCCAAACAAATGACTAATAGATAGAAATACGGTCAAAAGTATCGAAAATCTGATGCTAATCGATACTAAAAGTAGTATCGAATCTAGATACTTATTTGAGCAAGTATCGATACTAAAGAAACTAAGAGGAGAAAATGTTACCTTTCCTAAACAATTTTAGAATGATTATGAGCATTATCAGATCTAGTATGAGACCACATGATAACATGAAGGAAGTACAGTTATTTTGTGTTGAATGTTACGTTTAATCGTCCAAAAACAATCTTTTGTCATTGTGGTGTTGAAAATCGAATGTCGAGCTGATTCCTTCGCATCGAAATTGAGTTTGGAATCTTAGTAACATGGCACTTGTATAAGGTCACATTTTTATAATTTTTTTCATGTCAAACAAGAACATAGTAGTGCTAAAAAAAAATCTGAAAATAAGATGAAAGACACAACAAACATGTAAAAAAAAATATAGATATATTCAAATGCTCAATTACATAATATATTATTGAAACGGTCAAAATTGTTTAAAATATTTCATGCTTTTGTCATCTAATTTACAAAATGGTGTATACATTTTATAGCACTAAAATAATTATAATAACCAGCCGTTTACAAAAGCATTAGAACCACAATAATCAGTTTAAATTCACTGGTAACTCCCTCAAGCTTCAAACTAAACTTCTATCAATATTACGAATATGATTCAGGGAAGGTTCAAAATGTGTCAAGGAATTTGTAGAATCACCTGTGTTTTGTTTCCTGTTTTAGTTGCGATTAGAATGTGAATCGATTCTTTTTTATATATAACAAGTGCAGTAAATAAAGAGCTCGTTGCAGTTTGACTTTGTGGCGACGTGACGGGGCCGCGAGGCAAAGTGGAGCTCGTGAAGTTGTCGTTTGGCGCCGCCGACGTCCTAAACTGTGAAAGTGCCAAAGTGCAAAGGCGACACGGCGCTGGAGGTAACCGCGTCAGACTTTGTCAAATTCACGTGAAATATGTAAAGGCAAGTCGCTTCTGGGAGCGAGGATACAATTCTGTCATCCGAACCAATCTTTACTTTAGCCACTGAGCAGAAATACGGTGCAAAAGTGACATTCACAAGCTTTTAACGCTTCCCATGAATTAAAAAGAATGTATTCAAATCTGGAGTGGATAAAAAAGCGGAGGATTTTTGGGATTTATTTGACGTGGGGATAAGACTGGGGCGGGACATGCAGTACATCATCGAGAGTGTGCATGTTCTACCTGTGCCAAATTTCCCTCTTCAACAGTTGCCAAAATCTGAAACACTTTCCATTTTTGCTCGAAAAGTACATATTTAAACAGACCTTGGTTCTACCCCGGATTTTAAACAATCGCTGTTGCCGTCGGCTCTGAACAACAAAACAAAACAAGCCGACCTGTTGTTCATCTCCAGTCATTTTGCCGTTCTTTGATAATCCAAGGTTTCTCTCTGACCTGTCTTGAATTCATTTTGAACCTGTCAAAAGAAACACATATACAACATAAGGAGTTACTTTTGCCCCGCAGTCTTGGCTCCCTCCTTCTGTTTCCCCTCTGCAGAATACTGAACAGACACTGCCATAGAAACCGGTGTCAATATCATTTAGCCATGGTCCGTTCCGCTTCCTTCCCACTCGTCCACTCTTCCTCCCTCTCATCTGTTGTCCATCCGCCCCGTCCAAATGCATACGCCGGTCTCGTTAGCTGCCGTAGTGACCGTAGACGTCTCATTTCTACGGCCGTCTTCCCATCAGTCAAACCCCAGAAGCCCCCCCCCCCGCGCCGCTGTCCGATACCTTTCGTTTGTTCGTTTGTCAGCAGCGATTCCCCGCCGATGTGGAGATCCCCGAGTGACGGCGATGTCCACCTCGCGATCGATAACGTTCGGGCCGCTCGTTCTGGCAAATATGTCCCCGAAAGGCGTTTCCACACATAAAGAACTCGTCCCCCAGTCCCTAGCAACTTTAATTTATGTCTCTTTTTGTTCTTGTTTCGCGCTGTTCCTTTGCGACATGAGACTATTTGATCACGGTTCATATTTACCGCTTATTATTCATTGTTTTATGCTGCACCGTCACAGAATGAGCAACTAATGACCAGATGATTTGAATTGCTACTTTAATTGACCTGGCTGAGAGGTAATTCATCAAAACAATCAATACACTCGAGAAGAAATAATCAGTTCGTGCCAGACGTGACCTGTGCGCTACCGGCAGCCATCTTGGTTTTAGTCCCGAATTCTGCATAAACGGCTCAAATATCAGGACAGTCCAAATCTTTTCTGTCAACAATTAAGTCGGACAAAAGTACAGCGGCATTTTCAACAACGAGTTATGCTTAAAATGCACTGATTAGCGTTGGTGATTAGCATTCTGGTTGAACATAATGGACCCCGTGGAAAGCCGTGGAAAAGATGTTTAAAAGCCCTGTACAAATATCTAAAAGTTTGTGAACCATGTTTGGTGTTTATAAAAAGAATTAACTTGATTTAATTTGTTTTCTGTTTTTTTAATATGGTTTGAGCCCAATGCTATTTGTCTGATTTGTTACAGGAATTACTATTTGTATGAGAGGGTTTGGTTGGTGTGGATGTGATGTATGGACTTTTTGTGAAGATTAAGAAAAAAAACAAAAAAAACAACAACTTTGGTTTGTCAATAAATAAAATGAATAAATGTATGTGAGTAAGTAAGTGAGTAAATTTTATTTGTATAGCACAGAAGTCACAAAGTGCTTCACAAAACACAGAATAAAACAATAAAACCACAAAAAACTTACAGTGAGCAATACATTATACAACAATATACAGTCAAATCAGTCTCTAAAACAAATGCAATGAAATTAATAATATACATTAAATACAATAAATACAATAGATGAAATAGATAAAATAAACTTCCCCAGTGTCCTTTGATACAGTGCCCATTTTTTTTTTTTTTAATCAACCATTCAAATGTACTTTTACCATACATTACCACACATAACTTAAATATAGCCTACTGTAATATCCAAATATGCCATGTAAAATAACCCCGGGCAGATTTCAAGTTTGAGCAATATAACCACTGTGTAATCTTTGTTCATTTCTCCTTAATGTGGAATGAATGTAATGCGTTGGCAGCTGGGGCTAAAGCAGTTCCAGCCGGCCTGAATAACAGCACCTCGAGCGCAGTGGGTGGTTGGAGATTTGTTAATGACTTTGTGGATGAAGTGTCATTTGGAGCCTTTCTGTACTGCATTTCTATTGAGTTTCCCTTCCTGCTCCGACTGTTCCTGGCCCCGTGCTCAGCCTCGGCGTCTCCGCTCTGTCTCCATGGCAGTCTTCTTGGCTTCATGACAGCTATAGCATCCGTCTTCCAAACACATGATGCTGCTTCATAACCAAATAACCAATCATTGATTGCTAGTTGATTGCAAGCTGAAGTGGCACCCAAAATATATAATAACAATATTCAAAATATATTGGAATTATAATCAGTTTTTGTGACAATTAGAATACTGACGTAGCGTATTTTCTGGACTAAGGACTGGACTGAAGTCGCTGCGGATTACAAGTCGCACCAGCCAAAAAAATACATAATAGAGAATAAAAAAACATATATAAGTCACACTGGAGTATGATTTGCATTTCTGAGGACATTTCTTTGATAAAATCCAAGACAAAGAACAGACATTTCATCTTGAAATGAAATTTAAAATAATAACAGATTGAAGAACATGGTGAATAGGTGTACGTATGCTAACGCTAACACCTTCAGCTACATGAGGCACAGACAGAACTGTGGTAAGTGTCTGGTATGTTAACGTAACACATTAACAGTTATTCAGATATCTATAGCATAAAGAACATGCTAACAAGTTTAGCAAAGCATCAGTTTTACCCCAAATCACTAAATCCATTGAATTCTTCTTCCTCTGTGTCACTTCTAAACAACTCGTGCGTGTTTGCTTCCAAGGAATAAAGAAACACATGGCAGATTTTTGCAGAATCAATGAGCGTAGCATAAAAAGGCTGTTAATCTGAGGTGAGAGAAGTTTGCATTTGTTGTAAATGATAGATGACCAATGAACTCTTCCATTTCACATATGTCACGGAAATGAATTCATCTGATTGCACGATTCTGTTTGAGTTTGGCTCGAGGCGAGGGACGAATGACTCGCACTTCATAAAGTTTTGAAGAAGTTTGTGGAGAAATTTGCATCTTATACTATATTGATGGCACTTGCTATGTAAAAAATAAAAACATGATAATAATTCAAATGCACTAAAATAATGATAAATTATTAATCTTTCTTGTAAATCCAAGGGCATAAACCAGTGCATTGGAGAACAGCAGGCTTTACAGGCCGTTTTCTGAGCAGTGCATGGGCCAAAGACTCAATAAATGAATAAACAGCTCTGATATATAGTGGCGGAGCAACAGTGCAACAATGCGCAGAGAATGGAAGCCAGCCCACTCCAGTTAGTTTTATTAGCGCCATAAAGCACAGCAGCAAAAAGCAGCCAAAAAAACCCTCCTGATTTGATGTGATGCTTTTTGTGCATAAAGTGCTCCCCAAAGGCCTTGCTACTTTTATTCAGTGCAATTTACTCAAAGGAACATCGGAGAAGCAGTCAGTGGTACTACCAAGCAAGCACAAATGAAGTACAGACTTTACATTGTTGATGGAATACATTTATTTTTTCATTTTTTTTGCTTTGTGACACGATGCAGTGGTTCGATTCGGTTCAGTTCAGTGTGTGTTTCTCATAACTCCAAAAACACAGTTCAGTTTGGCCCATATTGGTGGACTACATGGTTTGTTATCACTTAAAACCTTTCTTATTGGCATATAATATGATTCCGGCAGCTACATGAGGCTATCCTTTAACATTTTAAAGGAGACATATTATACGAACAAAACTTGAATGAGCTTTAACCTTGTTTCCTCTGCATTAGTTTCCTCAAAGTTGTATTTTGATTGATTGATTGCATGTTTGAGTAATCCTCTATTGTCCTTAAACTGAGGGTCAAGTACTCAGAAAATGTGGTTTTCATCTACCCCTATCCCCGCCCACATCCTTGTATTTAATCCAGATGATCTGAAAAAGTAAGAAAAATGTTGCGTGGCCACTTTTCAAAAATACAAAAACGTGAATTACAATCTGCTGCTTGTTACAGTGAAAAGTCACAATGAAGAGGCGGGGCTTATCAGTTCTGCGGTTGTGAACAGGAAGTCAACGTGTCTGTTTCTATTATGAACAAAACGTTAAATGATGATCTGCTTATTTTACTGTTCAATACAATTCAAGAACAGAGAAAAGCATATGTCAACAGATGGATATCACAAAGAAACAGATGGCACAGAATGAACCGACTGTTAAGGAAAACCATTTGTATTTATAAAAGGTGAAAAAAAATATATCTTTGATAATGACTTATTTAGCAAACATTGGCACAAGTTAGACCAGTGGTGTTCAAACTATAGCCCGGGGGCCAAATGCGGCCCTCAGGCCAATTTTCGTTGGGCTTCAGGCTTCCTGCTAAATTGGCCCAAACAACAACAAAATTGGAAACATGCTCCTATAATAACCTAAATAACACACAATTTTGATATGTAGACCTAATATTAATGTTCCAAGCCTTAGGAAGGTGCATCAAAACGACATCAAATGCAACATCCGCGCTGTATGACACCTCTGAGTTAGACAAATATGACAAATGAGATATAGCATAATATTGTTTTATTTCATTAATAATAACTTGCATTTACACATATTTATTTTTCATTTTTTATTTTTTTTAAGTCAATACCACATCAACAGACAAATATCATTACCATGTCATCACCTGAAAACATCTGTTAGCACAATGTTAACAATAGCCTGAGCTACAACTTACCCCCATGATCAAAAGGACAGTGACGGTATAAAGAGCACGTTTCCGCTCACAAAAAACAATTCAATATTTATCGATTCCGTGTGGAGTTTGCACGCTTCTCCTTGTGTCTGGGTGGGTTTCCTTTAGCCAGCAGATTAGCTAAAACCCTCCAGCTGCAGTAGTCCTGACCAAGCTGAGACAGAACCCCAGCCACATTGAAGGTTGGGTCAAATGCAGTGGGCCAATTTCCACATGGGGGCAGTAAAATGTACCTTTTTAAATTCAGACGTACAATGATATAAACACTAACATTGCAAGAAGCTTAATACAGTTCAAAATATACGTATAAAAAATAAATATTGTTCAGTTTACGGTTCAAATTCATTACAAAAAGTTTCGGTCTTCACAGCTTTGAGGTTAAAAGCCAAACACGGTCCATATCAATGTCATTAAAAGAATTATTCCAGACAAATTGACCACCAATGCTATACACAGCCAAAGATCCACTGAAATGAAGTTTAAAATGTCTCCTTTACCCTGTACCTTTTTACTCTTTCTCCTCAGTCAAGCACACGGCCAGGTTTACCTTTTCCAACTCGTCTTCAATGTCTCCGTGTCTGCGTCTCCTCTTTATGGGCCGGGCCGGGCCACTGCTGGGCCATTAGCTCTTCTGAAGCATTTCATTAAAGTGCCTCTCATAGCGTTCCTCTCTGCACATTCACCTGCCTGACCCTGCAAACCTTTGTGTGTGCTTTTGTGTGTGTGTGTGTGTGTGTGTGTGTAACAACCATTCGCACCACCACACCCCCAGGGAACTGCCAGTGATGCTTTCAATAATGGCCCAAAAAATAGGAATTCTCTCCGCTCCCTTCGCACTTAACCTTCTCCTATCGCCGCTGCCTCTTTTTTTTAGTAGTTTCACTCTGCAAATTTAGACACGTCAGCCAAAAAAAACACCCACAAAGTTATGAGAAAGAAAGACAGACTTGTTAATAATTGAAGTATGTAAATGATCTTCATGAGGTCTAGACACTGGTGGAGAGGCTGAAGAGGCTGAAACCTCCTGTGGAAATAGAACAAAGGCGGTTTATGAAGAGAAGTTTCTTAATTAAACGATACAAAAGGAGAATTCTTTTGAGTAAGATGATTGGACAAGACAAACTCAAGTGCAAACAAGCTGACAAAAAGCAGATTTAAACTGAAAACAATTATCGCAGACTTGATCGAGTGATAAACTGCTCTATTTCCTGTATTTGTTTAACCGACAGACTTAGCGAAAATAAGCTAGAGTACGTTAGCATCCGCTGTTTCATTGTGTCAAGACAGAGAATATTATATTTCCAATACATAATCCATCTAAGATTTGCTAAACCCATAACATTTCATAAAGAGATGTTACACATGGCGTAAAGGCGAAGAGACGTGAAATAAATGTAGAAAAGAATAGAAGTGGTTTCTTGTGTGCTCGAGCGTTAGCCACGTCTCACAGCGACACAAATTTGGAATTACTAAGCAACATTTTGTCAATTGCTAAGATTAATCACAAGAAAAAGTATCATTCACGTACAATTTAGGATTCATTTAGGAAAACATTAGTTGTATTTGGATGTCGCCGGTCGGGATTGGGGCCGGTCGAAACGTGGCTATTGATACTGGCTAGTTTGATGTTTGGGTTTTGACACAAAGTTCAATATTTTTCAGATACAGACTTGCTATGAGGGATTATTGAAACCTTTTTGAATGAAACAAAACACCATTTCGGTTCCTTGACAAGCAGACATTCAGACATTCACACTTCTGCTGCCACTCTACTGTCTTCACCAGCTTCGTCCTGGCAATTTACGGATGTCAGGCCCTTGTCAGGAGAAAGAAAAGAAGCTTGGTCTATCGCCATGGCAACATCATGTTTCGACCGGCGGCCTGTCAAACGGTCATCAGCCGCATTGAGATCATGCGATGGTTTCCCAAGTGACCGAACAATGTTGTGACACAAAAGTCCGAGAAAACTTCCAAAAGCGCTGCGTTTTTTTCCCCCGATAGCGCAAGTGAGCCGCAATCTCCCAGAGAAGTCATTAATCAGAGTGACAGTGAACAAAGAAATGTAAGCTGTCATGTCCGCCTCGCTCCACCTGCCGCGTCAGTTCGTCCTGTCCATCAAACAACGCCGCTCGATTCAACAAAAGTGAGCTGTGGTTACTCTGCGGTTAAGTGTGAATTTAGCTTTATTGAAAATGGACTTGGCTGGAGGTAACGGTGCACGCGTACCACGGCGTCAGAAACAAGATTAAATGGTCACTTTATAGGCGATGTTCTCACAGAGGGGTTTTAGCATGGTGGGTTGCCGTGCTCGGCTGTTCACTGCCATGCCCAAAAGATTGCGCCAGGTTGAAAAAAAACAATTGTGTTTTTTATTCAAGTCACCAAAACAGTGCATTTCACAGTATATTTACCATGTGGTTGACTCCCCACATTAAAACGCGGAGGATAGGCTCACTTTTTGTCCTATAAAATGCTTCTTTTTCGTCTTGGTTTTGCTGGCGCTGACGGTGGGCGCAGCACTGGTGCGTCGTTTGGATTCATGTCTGCACCGCGATCGCAGTCGGTCAAAGCCTTTTGCGAAAGAAACGCGCGTGAATCAAGAGCTGCGAAAGTCTACAAGTGCATCGAGCTTGCGCGCTGCGAGTCCGTGCGTAAAAGGTAAGGAACGCTGTCTGTCAGCGGTGGAGCATTTTGCGCCGTCACCAACCTTCCTCCTCCGTGGAGCAGAGCAGTTCAATTGACAAAGCTCCTACAGGTATTCAGATATGAAAAGAGTGATCTTAATAGGACATTAAGGATATTACGGGTTGTCCCACTGGCATCCTTCAACCTCAGCCCAGCGAGAACACTGATAGTTAAAGTGCCTATGAGAGGTTTGTACGATTTTCAAATTTTTACTTTATTTGGTGTAATTTTACCTGTTGTACATATAAATGATAGTTTTACACCAATCGAGCGGGTATTTGTGAAGAAAAAAATTGAACAATCTGTAAAAAATGACAGGAAGAGACGTCACACGAGGGACAATCAAGGTTTATTTTTTCGACTCTGTAAACATTAATTCAACAAAACAAATAATAAATGATACAAATGCCCTCATATATTTTTATTTGTCAACTTAAAACTATTGTGACATTAGATAAGTTTTTTCCTAGTGTGATGTCATCAATTACAAACAGGAAGTGAAATTATAAACCTACAAAATGAGCTATTCTGTGATAACATTTATGTGTTTTTTGCAAATTTCTAAATATATTCATCTTAACTGCATTTTAGTTCAATGAGTCGTCCAACCTGTCATAGGCACTTTAACATAATCTAACAATAAGGTACAAAGAAACAACCTTTTTGACATTTTTTCACACAATAATCAGTTATGTTTCGTGTTTAAAATTCCAGGCGACGCCCCCCGAGAAGTTACAAAGCTTTTAAGTGACTGAACCTGAGCGACTACAGCCGTGTCAGTGCTTTTGTCTGGTGTGTGGCGCTTTTCAGACAGCTGGGCCTGAACTGGTCAAGGTCGATGTCCTCGCCGCGTTGTGATTTGACCCTTCTAATTGCAGCGTTTAAACTTCATTACCAAAATTACCTAGAATATTTCCAAGCAGATGAAGCGACAAATGACGGACGTGGCACTTGTTTGGTGACGTCCTCTTCATGCACAGGTTTGTTCCTGTAAATCGGTCTCTTCTCTTGGCCTCGTTCATACTGTCGATTGCATAAAAGCCCAATTTGACCATTAATTCTGTTCTTGTGTTAGGCAGATTCGCTTCTTCTTCAGACTTCTGCCGTTTCCCACTTTAATTTTTGCAGATTTTTTTCAAAACCTCTTAAAATAAATCAAAAACAAAATGGAAATTCTGTCGGCGAGCCCACGTTCCTCTCTGGAATCTAACCAGACTGACCATGTGGCGTTTCTCTCTGTGTTTAATGCAGTGCGACTCCTCCGCACCATTCACCGGAGGACAGTTCTTACGTTTGGAAAATGCATATAAACTCAAAACATTAACAACGGCGCCCTCGTGGATTGGTCTGTATTTGGAAGTGTGCAACTGCTCGTAGCAAAGAAAAACAAGCACATATTAGTCTGTGCTTAGAGTAGTTGCTTAAAAAGGGCAAGGCGCTGATAAATGATACAGATGCTAATATATTTAACAGAGGGTGTATCTGTACTCAAAGTGCACGCACCAGATTACAGGAGATGACGCAATCACAAGTATTTGTACAGAAAACCACGAGTAAAATGTGAATTCATCCGTAAAAAGGCACGTTCAATTCACAATTCTGTCCCGAATCACAAGATGACTGCGTACATGCTTTCTGCTGTTCTCAATATAAAGCCTTTAAAATCCCTCCAAAATAATTAGTCGACTATCCAAAAGCTTGATCGACCCACACACCCATTAACCAATTAATCAACTGAATCTCTATAGCCCTACACTCTGATTCCTCTGAATACATGCAAGAGTCATGTACAGAATGAGGAATATCTTCTTTTAAAGACATTTATTCTGAGGTATTTGTATAGTTTTTGGTCTTTAAACTGGCTCTTGAATATTTTTGCTTTGGCCGCTCACGTTGAACTTATGATACAGCCAGTGACTTTCTACCAGTGAAGATTTCCCTCATCACATCACGATTCTGTGTTTACACTCCATCTACTGGCAGCAGAAGGAATTACAAAGGGGATTCAACCAAAGCTAGCTTGCTAATGTACGCATGCAGTTTTCGGAGGCTCAGAGGAGAGAGGACTTACTAAACCGGATTCATTCGGAGGGAACTTGGTTAAAAGCTCAAAAGGTCAAGTTTGCATAATTTAAGCAGGCAACAAATGATAAACAATACCTACTAGAATATTATTGTCAAGACGATTGCTTTCAAGCTCAGGCTGTTTTTGCTCCTTGTTTTCCTCCCGGGTATTCGTATTCTTTCATGCCTTGCCATAGTCGGGAAGGAGTGTCCGAGCCTGTAGCACGCCCGGAGCAGACATCACAACGTGCCCTTCAGGTGTAATATTAATCTGCCGGTGTTTTTAGCCGGAGCCTCTAAACTCTGAGCCTTCTCGTGTCCTCGGGCGATTGCTCTAGTCTGTGCTCGGAGCAAACTGTTTTTTTTTTAGTTTTGTTCCGTTTGTTCCTATTGCGGCTGCGGTCGTGTTAAAACAAGACATGCATTTATTCACAGTGGTCAGGGCTTCCAAACAAAGAAAAGGTAATACATAAAGTTGGATATTTGGAGCGTAATAAATCATTATTCTTGTAGGCATCAGTTTTCTAGCTTGTTCAGTCTTCCACAGCTCAATTGATGTACAGGGCAAACAATAATTCTCTGTCTGGCACTGTAGAAAAAGAACAATTCTGACGCAGAGAGGGAATATGTCAGCTGTCAGGAGTTGACTATTTAAATCTGGGCAAAATAAGACCGTTTGTGGAGACAGTCTGGGAGAAAAGTTGTGCACGAGGCCGAATTCAGAACCTTAAAAGCACAAATTTAAGACTATATGTGTTATATGTTTACATTGTAGAACTGAGATGGGGCCTTTGTAGTTATTGTTATTGACAAACCAGGACTGTAGCAACTGTTTGGGATTGTAAAAATGTATATCGGTATTAGTGAAGATTAGGAGTTTTGTAAAAAGTATGACTTGATAATGCATGCACAGGAAGCATATTAGAAATGTATATTCCGTGTCTGAATGATCTCTGTATTCTTTATTCACCACCTCCTCCTCCTCCTCTGCGTCTCGGGCCAAACTCAGACAGAACCAATGTCATCTTTTATTTTTTTCACTGACACAGGAGGTCATTGGTCCTCTATCATTTGGGACAAAATTAAAATGTTCTCTCCAAATTAACAACATATATCATGGGATTTTCATGCTCTTGTGAAGGAAATCTATCACAACTGAGCCCTGATCAATTACTCAAATTAAAATAAATCACCATATTATTTGTACGTATATGCTGCTGGGCTAAAGTGCAGCACCCAAAGGATAAAGCCCACTGTATTTTAAGTTCTGTTCATGGTCAGTGGTACAGGAAGTGGACCTTTTACAGTTTTTTTTTAATAAACAGTCACCTGCATGGAGATTCTATTGTTTTTTCTGGAATGTTCCACAGTATGGAATTACCCATACATCTATTCATTTAAATGTGTTTTTATTGCCAAAAATACACCATGAAAATAGTTTATTCTTCTTATTTGTGTGCGAGCGTCTGCACTTTCACACCCACCCCGACCCTGCAGACGCTCACGCCTCATCATCTATTCAACTGGTAAATCTATTCAACTTTGCATTTGTTGTTTGGCATATTTATTTATTTTTGTCGTGACCTGGAACGCAAATCTCTTAACGCTACAAGTTAGAAGCATGTTTAAATCTGGATAGGCGTGTTTTTTTACCCCCCCCAAGCTCTCTACAATCATGACGCCCCTGAGCAGCCATAACCGACTTTGTTTATGGACAGGAGAAAGCACTTAGTTCTTCCTTCACACCTTTTAGCACAGAAGGTCTTTTGAGAGTCAGACAGAGAATCAGGACGAGAGGCAGGACAGAGGTTAGAGCCGAGAAGGGGAAAGAGCAGGGAGATGGAAAAGGTTTCGTACGTAACATCAACGATATTCTAAGGCCTTGAATACAAACTGAGGTGCAAGATGGGTTCAAATTACAGTTGATGATAGAATTTGATCTTAAATTCTATGATTACTGGAGCTTTCCGTGACACAAGTTCAACGTCTTTCTCTCTGTTGTCACAAATGAACTTGGTTTGAAAAGGTTGCTAGTCTGCTGTGGCAAGGGAATATCGAGGGAGGACTTTTTATTGTTAAGAGAGATCGTTTTGGCTGCGGTCATTTGAGTTAGCGCCTTTATAGCTACATCAGCAACCAACAAAAGCAAAGCCGCTTCGCAAATTGCTTACATCGAAGAGTTATTTTATTGGCGTGAAACAAATGGCCTCTACTTGACCATTGAAACGATTTTGTAGACCCCAAAATTACAACCGTTGTTGCCCCGCGGGGCTTTACAAATGTGTCGATTGAATCAGCAGAAAATTAAACAGTTACACAGTCGGTGGTCAATAAAAAGCAAGCAGAACTGTCCTTCGATCCACCTTCTTGGCAAGGAAAAACTCCCAAAAAATAGAGCTGGAGGAGAACCACGGTGACGGAGAGATCCTGCTCCCTTAGACGCACAGGCTGTAGATGTGCACACGATTGACTTTCATCCATTCGCAGATTTATACAGTATTTATGGGTATTGTGCAAGCTCGTCATACCAAAGATCCTTGGGAAGTTCTCACACCTTAGCACCTCCTCTCCAGAGAACGCACAGCTATTTGTCAGTCTTCTATGACAAGTTGACCTTCTATTCTCCCTCCGCCAAAGTGTCAAAAACAAGATTTTTTTGCTTCCCACCGCCTGGTCACATGCTCCAGATTCCCCAGTTACCCCATGGAAATCTTAAGTTGTTTCCTGGTCCCGTCCCTTCCAGTTCCAGTAGCCATCAGCTTTGTGAATGGAACATGTGAGTCAAGTTAGAACAAGAAGGCTAGCTCTGGTGACATTCATGTTCAAATGTTCCCCTTTTGAAATACAATAAAACAGGACCAAAACATGTCTACATCATGACTAAACTGTGATCAAACCAGGACAATTGTGGACGAGAAACAAGTAAAGTAGGCTCAGGTAGCGGGATGTGATTGGCTGACAGCAACAGACATGTGACAGACATGTGACAGGAGGAAAGTATGATGTTTTCCAGGTGGATTTCATGCTTCAACTTTCTGTAACAGAGCTGGACAAAATAATTGTATGGTATTAAAGCTTTCTGTCCTGTTGTTACTGATAAGATCTGGGGCCAAAAGTTTTCACAAATCTGCAATGTTTTTATATTGATTTGGCCTCATTTTTACACGAGCTACTGTATTGAATCTGCATTCAATGCAAAAAAAGAAAGAACATTTACGGGCCGATATGTAAAGTGCTGATTTTTATTACTTTCCCCAATTTCAGATACAAGTCAAAGTCATCCACAATCCTGTTTTGCTACAAACTGGATAAGGGGGCAGTGCAGTCACATTTCTTTGCGTTAAAGTTTTTGAATAAAGCTCAATGCATATTCTTAAAACAGCTGTCCAAATTAAATATCTGCTGTAGATTAAAGTGCCACTAAACCCCCGTTGTAGAGCCTTCTTCAGCTGAAAGCAGGACAGTGCCCGGAGGTTTGGGGGAGTCGTGGGTTGTAGGCGGGCTCTACCCTAGTGATTGATTGACCAGTGGCTGCCGACAGGAAACAGGGCGTGGCCTGGCTGCCTAAACTGCATAGGAGTGAACCGTGTATATATTCAAATATCGGAAGAGCGGACGTTGACTTGATGCTAAGATGCTACTAACAATGCTAGCGCGTCCAAGTTGTTCTCCGCTCACTCGGCCCCTCCCCCTTCCGCTCGCTCTGCCCCCTCCGTTCGCTCGGCCCCCCCCCAGGGTTAGAAAATGTTTTTTTTGGTGTTTAGTAGCTCTTTAAAGGCCAAAAGTGCAAATGATGTCTCAATATTCGTGGCAGAAAAGTTGCACAGTGTATCTTTAAAGAAGCAACATGTCCTAAAAGTTGGGGATTTCCTGAAAACGAGATAAAAGAGTTCAGAAGGATGTGGCGCAGCAGACAGTTGGAAAGTGGACAGGTAAAGCAGAGGTGGAGGAGCTCGTCATGGATGGTGAAGCTTTTGGATATCTGTCAAGCTAATGGACATTTACTTGAGTCTGTTTGTGTCTGCTGTGGTCATCCATCAAACGTAGATTTTTATCACATGTCCTCTGGGAGAACGACGCCGGGGATAAACCTTTTTTTTACAAAGTATTCTGTCAGATATGTATGTATCTATACTTCATCCATATTTGATGAGACCACAGGCACTTAGCAGAGCGTTTGCACCCAAAGAAATGTCCTTATCTGTCCCCGGTCTGTTTCGAATCTCTGCAGATGATTTTTGTATCGATCGCGGGCTGGTCAGGCGTGCTAATTCTTTCTGACAGGTTACACAGAAGAACCTCCACAAATAACTGTCGGTCGCCATGCAGAACTTTTCATTCTGTGGATTGCGCTTGATTGAAGAACATGTCATCTACGGAAGCATCTGGGGGATTGGAAGAAGTGGTTTGAACAATATGCTAGGCTAAAGGGGAGCTAGTCAAAATGCTTAATAAATGAAGAGTTCAGTTGCAAAAACAGATGGCTTCATTTTGAAAACTCATCTGAACCATCTTCTACACACCTTTGCCACCTATTTCGTTTCGTGCCTGCCACTATTGTCCTTTTTAAATCGGTGTTCTTAATTTGATTTTTTTTTATCGGTATCCTTGTGCACCTTTCAGGATGTTTCTCAAGAAGAGATGGAATAATTATTTTACTGTAAGCTTTTGACTTTATTTTGACTTTTTTCAAATGGCACATCTGTTTTCGCAAGATGAACTCTTCAAATAGTGGTCAAAGACAACTTGTGAATGTGTTTGGATGTCAAGGACTAAGGGAACGCCGTTTATACTCTGCCTTTGATCACGTTTATTTTTTATGAAACATGGAAAAAAAATTAAAAAGATCGCAGAGAAGAAAAAAGACAAAGCGTTATAGGATAAACTATAAACAATCATTCAAATTAACAATACAGTAAATATTATTTTGAGTTCTTTTGTGAATATCCATAGCTTTTTGGGCCCAGTCCTTGACAATTCTCTCATTTCTTTATGATGGGTGTTTTTTTTAAGCTGCTGCTGAAAGTACGCACATAAAAGTATCCATCTGTTATTTCCATTGCAGGAGTTTGATGTCCCAGATTCACAGTTTCGAAATCAAGTGGGATGTTAAAGTTGAAAATAATTTGCCCTTTTTTACAACACACATAACAGAACAATGACCAGAGAGTGAATATAAAAAAACAACAACACAAATTTAAAAAAAAGGTCCCGTCGGAGCTGAATGTCGTTTGTCCCATTTGCCTGACGTCCATTACGATGTCAGTTCTCTCCTTACTCGTTGGTGAGGTTTGGGTCGGCCAGTTTCTTTGTGATAGCCTTGCTTTACTAACCAATATTCACGAGCAATCAGACGGTCCCAGAACACGTCATCGTGCTCATGCTCTTCATCAATGTCTGAAAGTAGTTCAAGCAGCCGTGATCTGCATCGGTCCCCACAGAGCTCGCATGCAGTACCCTCCACGCAGCGGCAGACAAAGCACGTCTCGCACAGATTATACACGTAAAGCTGGGCGGGAAGTCAGGTTAACCACGACAAATCCAGCCTTTTCACTTACCATTGTTCGGAAAAAGAATCGGAAGGGAGCAGCAAGCCTCACTCGCGTCTATTAAAGCAAAAATATGCTCCTCTCTGATATGCAAAGTGAACCGAGCCCCGGAATTGGTACAGTCTCGCCCCGAGTTACACAATGACACGACACTTCAAAGAGCGGATGGGGAATCGTGTACGCAGATAGGGCCGGTGCAGTGGAAGGGATCGACTACAAGATGGAGCCCTGTGATATCAAGGCCGGGGCGAGTAATGGAGCTCAAGTGTAAATCCTCGTTCTCTCCACCTCAGCAGCCGGAATATCAGCCTCCACATGATCTCGAACGCCTCCTCCTCCTCGCCACAGCCCGTGCCCCGACTGTGAGGGGACAAATTACAACCAGAAACATCGAACACATGCCAGACTATTTGTTATTGGCTTTTAAAAATGCTCTTGAGGACCTTTGTTTTGTGTTGGCTTGTCATTTCATTAAAATAATGTACCTACTGAAAGCACACTTTACACGCTTTGTATCAGCCAGGCGTTTCCTCGTCAAGATTGGTGTTAGCACTCCACTGGCAGTACAGGGAATTATCAAGGGAAGTAAACAAAAGCTAGCTTTCCCCCCAACGCAGTCGTAATGAACACAATTTGACGGTAGAAATGCTCACGTCTGGCGAAGATTTATGGACTTAAAAACAGCGCAGGAGACCTTGAATCTCGACTTGTGACATCAAAATCTGGAAAATTTGGAACACTGTGTTTTCTAAGGCTCAGGGAGAGGACTTTGTTAACAGGATTCATCAAACAAGCGTTTAATACAACTCCAGGAATGTTTTTGATTCAATTTTTTTTCTTGCCTTTTTATGTATCCTTATTTAATGTTTTACATCTTCAACAATTAGAAAGTGAAGCCTATCCCACTGACTTTGGGCCTTACTATTAAGAATGTTAGTAAGAATACAAATTCTTAACAAACCAACTGAAAGCACTTCCTGAATTACCACCTAATGACATCACATGGTGGAACAGAGCATTTTGAGCACTGAGCAGTTTGCAGAATTGCATTTTGTACCCACTAAAAGTACAAAAGTTAATAATAAATGCGTTGTATTATTCTTAAATCAACAAAGTATAAAAATACACTGTGTATATTTCAGAAAGTTCTGGAGAGTTCTGCTAAAGACTTATGCAAGATTACACGTGAATAAAACTGCAGGAATGTTTTGGACAATTAAGGTAACATGAACTCGCTGTTAAATGACATATTATGATATTTCTTCAGGTTCTTAGTATTGAACTATAACATAAGTAGAGTATATGTTTTTATTTTTGCTATATGACATTTTAGAACCTGACTCGTATCACTCAGAGACTTAATTTTCTAAATAATCACAACTAAGTACGGGGATGTGGGCGGGGATAAGGGGTATGTGAAAACAGAAGCCTCAGTTGCTGGACGGAATTAACTCAAACACGCAGGAATCAATCAAAATACAACTTTGAGTTAATAAACGCAGTCGTAACAAGGTTAGAAGCTTGTTAAAGTGGATTTGGCATAACATTTCTCTTTTAAGCACATAATCGACTTACATTCCTTGACTCTTTATTGCCACATACTTTTAAAATGTTCTGAAATCGAATTATTGATCACTTCACTTTATTCAATGTATGCCTGTTGTTTTATTTTGTTGGTATTGGTCCATTTGTATTCGACAATGACCACATCTAACAGGTCCACCTCTTTCTCTTCATTGCATTATCTCCCAGAATCCACTGCATCGAAACGAATATAATATAAACCAATATAAATGAACGAGGACACAAAGGCAGAGCGGCTGTAGCTTTGCACAGTGAGTGGATGGGCTCTTGCTCTCCTTTTCCCCTCCCTCCGCACACTTGGAAGGTGGCGTCCACGGCATAGTAATGAATCGGTCGCAGTCCTCCAAGGCTGTAGAATGGGCCCCATTAAAGTGCATTAAAACACAATAAGGCCTCTGTGTGCGCGGGCGGCCCAGCGTGAGGACGTGCGCCGCGGAGAGCCAATATTTCCCCTCTCCGCGTCCTTTTCCTCCTTCGTATTTCATCCCACGGCCGATTCCTCCCCCGTTCGCTTCCTGTCGGGCCCTCTGGCTTCTCCCCCCCCCCCCCCCCCCCCCATCCCCCCATCGCCTTCACTTAACACTGCCATTCATCCTTAACCTTACCCCGGCCACCCGTCCGATCTACTTTGCCCATTTCCGACACGACACCAACAGTCAGGTCATTATTTTTCCGCGTGCCTTCAAATGTGGAATACAAAAATGAGCCCGGGGATGCATGTGTATTACCTGCTCTGTATGGGCCAAAGACATATGACATCGCAGGGGATCTGATATACAAATGTCACGGGCCTGTCACGTAAACACATTCTGAAGAGCGATGTAGACATTCCTTGCGAGGGAAATTTGTCCTCTGCAGATCTTGAGCTAGGTTTGGTCCAAACTGGAAGATTTTTATCTTTAGTGCGTGTTTTTGGGATGAGGGGGAGAAAATGCAATGCCTGGAACCAACCTATTTATACTATTTTATACTATTTTCACACTGACAACCACAAGAGGGCGCAGAAGAAGGATCTGCACTTCCTCTACCTCTGGAGTTTGTGGAGTTGTTTAGAAGTGACACAGAGGAAGAAGAATTCAATGGATTTAGTGATTTGGGGTAAAACTGATGCTTTGGTAAACTTGTTAGCATGTTCTTTATGCTATAGTTATCTGAATAACTGTTTATATGTTACGTTAACATACCAGACACTTACCACAGTTCTGTCTGTGCGTCATGTAGCTGAAGGTGTTAGCGTTAGCATACGTACACCTATTCACCATGTTCTCTCATCTGTTATTATTTTAAATTGCATTTCAAAATGAAATATCTGTTCTTGGTCTTGGATTTTATCAAATACATTTCCACCCAAAAATGCGACTTATACTCCAGTGCAACTTATATATGTTTTTTTTTTTCTCTATTATGCATTTTTTGGCTGGTGCAGCTTATAGTCTGGAAAATATGGTAGACAGGGAGAAACATTATGCAAACTCCAGACAGAAAGGCCCGGGAGCTGAACCGTGACGTGTGAGTGCGTTTTCTGAATGAATAATAGAGTATATATAAGTTTGTATTACAGTTTGCAAATGTGAGGCTTTTGTTCAAGATTATTATCAGTGCGGCTCCTCCACCGCAGCAAAGGTCTGCCGCCTTAACGTCTGAACAGATGAGCAGAATAAAAAGGTCAACATCGAATGGCCAATGTAGTAAACATAAAATAAAAACTAAACTAGACCATTCAGCATTCTCAGAACACATTTTGAGTGAAAATAAAATCATTTCTTAGTGCCAGTATTAGTCAAATTGTAGTATTTCAAGAATATAATTTTGCTCAACTCTTGATTTGATTAAATGCACAGTGGGGAGTAGAGTGGGATGAAGATCTGATCGTTATTATATTTCATTTCATTATCCATTTTGCTTTACACTGTCTCTGGGACTGCAGATGGGAATTTGCTCCGAGAGATAAAGTCTGGTACAAAGCATCTCTTTTTTCTGTTTGAAATCATTAATGCTCCTGTACGTGGACGGTGAAATAAACTAAATAAAGTAAAACTAAAACATAAAATGTAGTTCAATCATTTAAATCCTCTACAGCAAAAATTAAGATACAGGTCCACGAACGATCCAAAATGATTATCTATAAATATGTTTTAATAATTCATTGATAATTATTGTGACTGACCAAACTACGTATTAATCTTGGGCTTAACAATGCTTCAAATTGAAACCATTTTCAAGTGTTATTGTCTCCTCCACACGACCTCTACAGACTTGATCTCAAATACATGTTATTCCAACTCCTCTCAATGTTTAATGCTCCTGGATTTTGCAATACTTAATACTGGGCAAAACTTCAAACTTCCCGGCGTAATCCCGGCGTGATCCCCGGCGTAATCCCGGCGTGATCCCGGCGTGATCCCCGGCGTGATCCCGGCGTGATCCCCGGCGTGATCCCGGGAGCAGCTTGTATGTGTCAGAATATTGATAGCGCTGCAGGCGGGTGTGGCTGCGGCAGTAGGGGCCCTTCTGTGTATTCAAATAGGACGGGATTAGGAACCATGACTTTCAATTTCCTCTGTCTGCGGTTCAATACTTAAAACGAAAGGAGAATCCTCCTGTGCAAACTGTAAAGTAGATCCTCACGGGCAAAGCAAAGCCAAAGCTCATACATATATAAACACATTTCTTCCCGATTTCCTTTTCTTGGCCAAATTCTAGACATGATGCTCGTAACAAGAGTTGGGTTTAGAGCAATCAGGTTTAAATTGGCCACAGTACCCATGTAAAAGAATAGCACACATATAAACAGATAAATAAACACATTAATTCATAAAAACATGAATAAATAGATTGCAATTAAAAGAAATGAAACATAATTAAGTTAAAATTAAAGTTAAAAATGAAATTTGAATTAAAGTTAAAATTAAAGTAAATAAATAAACACTGTCAATTAAGAGTTTGGTGTAAGCATTAAGGTGCAGACTAAAATACATTTTCAAACACTAGACATTATGCAGACCATGTGTAACTTTTCCACCTGGTTGTTTTCATGTGTTGCTTTGTCTGAAATGTTCCACTGTGTGGCATTAACCTTAACATAACATTAAACATTATAACAGTAGTTTTAACTTTTTTATACTTTTTATAATTGATTTTTCATGCTCCAACTTCACATCAAATTTCCTCCTACATTCCTATATTTCCGAATCCGAGTTTATCCGAGTTAAACAATCCTGACATTTAGATTAAGTTTATTATCAGACAATTAGAATATTAATACAATTTACTTTCAAAGGTTGATTTATAACTTTTAAATGTTATAAAACTGTCTGGGTAAACAAAATAACTTAATTGGATGTATCTTTTTGTTGATTTGATCACTTTCTCATTATTATTTTATCTCTTTACTGTAAATAAACTGTAATGCATTGCTTTTATTTTTCCCAACTCGACCGCTCGAATATAGAAAACGTCCCTCTGAGGTCCGAGTTCTGACCTTTGAGTACGACTGGAACGCAGTTACAGGCCAGACATGTGGAAAACAAAAGTTGAAAAGTGACTTAGTAAGTGTACTTTAAGAAGTGAACTACATCTTTTTTGAGGGAGTAACATTTCAAGCAATGCAGTAGATGATGCATTTTCCTTCGTGCTCTCTGGTCTTCAGGTCACATTTAAAAGGGCATCCGAGGGCCTTTATGGCCTGACAAGCGGTGATCTAAAAACATCGATTTACCAATAGATACTGGACCGAACTTGCCACGGTGTCCGCGCAGATGGCAGCGAGCCTAACCTTTTAGCTAATATTAAAAAACATTGCTCTTCCACTATTTATTGTGTAAAACGGTACAGTATTGGCAGCAGTAGCTCGGCCGCATTCTTCAGCTTGTAATCTAGAAATATCTGGCAAGAGTTCTGCCGCGGGAGAGTGAACATGCCAATAAACCCCAGTGAAGTCGGGATTAAGAGAAAAAAACGGTGCAATACCATCAACATGTCTCTGTAGGGACTAGTCCTGGTCGAATAATTTGTTGCATATGGAAGGAATGCCAGCTAAATTAGAGGCTCCCATGGCAAATAAATACATAAGTACATAAATACATATCTCACACATGTATTTGTAAGAGGAGACCAGATTCTATTAAAATGTTGGCTACCACTTTATTATAACAACACCTTAATTAGCCTTAATAAAGTATGGACAAACACTTAAGAGTGAATGGTTTATTAAGAATGCTTAATAAATACTTAACTAAGAAGTGTTGAGTTACTATTTAAAGTCACCACTTGGATTCGACTAAGTAAATACAGAACAGCTCCTCCTACTGGAGAACTGCTGCAGGTGATGATCTTTCTGCTGCAGCACGGTGTTAAACCCATCTGATGCTTTTCTGAAACAACCATGTGGACAGACGAATCCCGTGGTCATGGATGATATGTCAACGTGTTTGAGAAGGGTCAAATCATTGGCATCGAGCAGAGAAAACATTTAAGGAGAAGAAGAAACTAATGTACTACAGCTCTGAACCCCAGTGAGTGTTTGGGACGAGCTGGAGAAGGTTTTGTGCAGTGGTCACTCTCTCACATCATCAATACAAGATCTGTGTGAGGAATAATGCAACACTGGATGGAAATAAACCCTTTAATATTGCAGAGGCTTATTTGAACTATGCCACAGCGAATGTGTGCTCAGCTAAAAGAGGTCCTATGAAATATTAGAGCCTTTGCCCTTTTTTCTGTCATAACAGGGTATTTTTATTCCCTGCAACGAGAAGTATTCTCCAGAAGTATCCACTTATTGTATATAACAGGAGTTTTGAGGCCCAGTTACATTCTGATACATCTCAAAACAGTCTTCAGTGCTTTGTAAATCTCAGTCCAATATTTCTGATCAGTTGTACAGTCTAATATTTGATCATTATGATTTGGGGTCTTTGCTCACGCTCTATTAAGGCTATTGAAAGTTATTATAAAGGATTACCAAATATTGTTTTGCTTTTCATATTTAGTTTGAAAAAAATAATTTTAGATAAAATACAGCATGTAGCTTTATTTTTTTATTCATTATTGTTCATTTCAATCGTGCACAATTATGCATTTAAGTATCATCAACACAATCATAAAATCCTATACAATAAATATCTGGCCCTTTCTTAAACACATTCAACAAAAATACACTTCAAGCTGATCTGGAGTACAATTACATACAAGTTCTACCAATACATTTCGCAAATCAAATGGAAAGCTGTGATTATTCAGATTATTCAAGATTTATTTTCTTTGTGAATGATTATTTTTCAAGGCTCAAGCTGCTTAGCATTCCTTCCAGCTGTGTCGCAAAATATCACTCCACGCTAAAACAATTCATTGAAAGTTGACTGCCTGTGCATTCATTTCGCCTTTGCAAACCGATTCCCAGGACAAATTGATAGACGCAAACGGAGGAGTGGAAGGAGAATGCCCATGTAGAAGGTCACGGCGGCCTAAAGAGTGTAGCACACGGGGGAGTTCACGATGGCTGAGTCCTGCAAAAAGCCCCAATTCCCCAGAAGGACTTCACTGATGAGGTCCAAGGAGGTGCTGCTGACTCTGGCGAAAAGAGAAACATGCAGAAAGGAAGATAAGTTCAAGGTGTACTTTATTGACGCGTCTTGGGCCTTTCTGGTTTCCCGTAAAAAGAGTTTGCCCCCTACTTTTGACCCCTCCTTCGGTGCTGGAGCGACCTGTCGGAGCAGTATCGTGAACTCATCCCCAGAGCTTCAGATGTTTGGTCAGTGCTATCTTTGCTGTCGGATTGTGCAATGATTTGAACGTTGTATTTCTTGCGCTGCTCCTTCAGATGTGGCTTTTCTGACCAAAAACGGTGGTTTAAAGTACAATCCATCCTCGAACCTAAACTAAAACAACGGAGACAATAAGACTAATCAGAGTATGCTCTTAGTAGTAGTGTGACCCATCAATAATAACGCAAAATATGACCATAGAGAAGGTCAATGGACTTAACAAACAGTACTCCTGACTGTAAACAACTAGCTCGTGTTGTTTTCAGTGTCCCTCCTCCCTTACGTTTCTTTATTTTATTTAATATGGGACATTAATCAGCATGTGTTAGCTCAGCATGTAATTGTGCCAGAGTTAGCAGGCTCATTTTCATCAGTAGTCCCGTTGGCAGGCGGATGGAGACAGAAAACAGGACTTGTGACAGGCACAAAACGCTCAGTCCAAACACATGACATAAATACAATGACGATCTGAGAGAGGCAATAGTTTAAGTGAGTAACATTAGAACTTGCTAAAAGCACACGCTGTACACACAACATGACACTCGACAATAAACAGCCACAATCTCTCTAACAAGGCATAAACATCTGTGAGAGATACACGAAGGTTTGTTCACATTTTATTCACTTGTTTGATTGTCCAGTAGCTACTGCCAAACACATCTACTAAAGCTATGAAGTCATGTCATGGAAGAGAGACCCAAGTCTGAGAATGAAAAAGCAGACTGTCCCAATGAAATCTTTCTAAATGGGATTTTGCAGTTTCCTCTGCTCGACGCTCGAGTTTTGGTATTTAGGTTTCACTGTATGAACTTGTTCAATAGGGGTGGGGCCAGACCATGATGGTCTTGGTCCAGCTTTTTCAGACTAATTTATATTAGAAAGAATTGTGGCTTTTAAAAACAACTTTGAGTCCTCTGGTGTCAACATTTTGGATTACTATTTTTTATTTAAGCACATAGCATTGGACGAACCAGATGTTTTAAGTGTTATAGCAGAATATGCTAATTTTCAACACCTGTCCATAGGGATTGATTGAGTTATCAATTTTACCTAACACATGCATGTCTTTGGACGGTGGGAGGAGCCGGAGAACCCAGAGAGAACCCACAGTAACACGGGGAGAACATGCAGACTCCACCCAGAGAGATCATGTGACGTTGGACCCATGATCTCCGTCTTGGGAGGCAAGAGCGCTAACCGCCTTTGCCACCGTGCACCCCAGATTACATTTTGCTGACCAGTATATGTGTTGACTTCTACGCCATGACTCCCACACGTTAAACCATTAGTGTTGTCAAAAGCGTCAAAAATCACATCCTAATCTAATCTAGATTCTGAAATAAATCACATAAACAGAACATCTGACCTTTCCTGGACAGTGTCATAATGATATTGAAGTATTTATTGTTGAAAATGACATTCTATTGCCAGAAAAAAAAACTTTTATAATCCTTGTCGTATCGAAATCAAGCCTATTCTTTAGTAAGGATATTGAATTTGAAATGTCAATATCGTGACAACCTCCAGTATGGTTTCATTGACTGAACAGCTGCAAACTTCAACATTTACATCTGAGTGGTGAGTTTAAAAGCACAGCATTTACCCAGTGCCATGATTAACGGTTATACACAGCGTCGATCCAAACGATAAAACTCCTGGTGTGTTTTGGGCGAGGAATCAACATCGAAACATCGGTAAAAGCTAAAAAAAAAAAAGAGAGGTTGATTCAGCAAAGTATTTAGGATGGTTGGGTAGAAGAGATGGGGTTAGTTCTGCTTGAGCCACTCCAATCACTCAGCCAGACATCTCGGATAAGGAGCTGTCAATCACGCTGTGGCTATCCATGCTGAACAATGTACCACTATGGAAGGCACTAAATTATATTGCCCCGTTCTCCTTGTATCACAGGTGACGGCTCGACCAATTTTAGCCAGAAAAAGTGCCGCGGCCGATCCTATTTGATTCAGTGTTTGGCTTATTTACTGCTTGCTGAGTTTTACAAGCACCTTCTTAACCCTTCTCCAGATCTGAGCCGGGATCTCGGTCAAGGTTATTGGGGATTAACCTTGCATTGTATTCCCAATATAAGAAATAAGAAGGAAAAAAACAAAACAATAAACCATTTCTGAATCAGAAAAAGGTTTATTGCCATTGTCGGTGAACAAAACTGCAACTACCAACGCGATTGGTGCAAAGAATGCCTTTAAGAACGCTTTTGTCTGCTATATAGTTATTTCTCGCGGCACATGTCGATCATTACTTTATATTTTGGGACATTTTAAATCACAAAATTGCTCTAAAACGACTCAATAAAAGAGACAAACTGTCACGGTAAATGTCATTGCAAGAGACGTTCTACAGCTGCAGTTCAAAATGGCAAACCGTGGATTATTATTCTTACTATTAACCCGGAAATTACTCAAGAACAACAAGAGTGAGTACAATAGTGGGCGTGTTTTGGGGGTAGGGGAAAACTGCTTTTTTCAGAGCAATCCATCTTGAGTGCAGCAGAAAGACTCAAACGTGCTCCAATCACTTTAACCGCAGCATCAAGTGGGTAAATGTGAATGGAAGATAATTATTACATGGTTAAAACCTCTTCAAATTCATCCGCACAATGACGTTAGCTAGATGTATTATTTTTCGCTGACTATAACAGACTAAACACATCATTTTCATCACATTTCGGAATCTCTTGACATCATTAAACCCACACTGTTTTGTGATCATTTTATTTCCAAACTGCTGCGGTTGAAATTGTGTTTTGTGTGACTGGACGATTATGCAAGAGCTGAACACAGTTGCTATGTTTTTAGCGCTATTTAAACGGAAATCCACTCCTTACTGTTGACAGAAGAGTATTCAGAAGCCAATATTTCATGTTTGAATGAAAAGGCAGTGGGCAGATGGACGGTCAGATGGACAAATGGCCCGTATAAAGAGATTAAGGGCACATTGGTAAACAAACACGTCATTACACCAGCCTTAGCCCACCGCCGTTAGCCCTCCACATTTTATATTCTCATTGAATGTATTTTCACACATACAGTTTCCCCAGTTCCACAGTCTCAGGGAAAACACCGCCGCATAAACCTCAAGAAAAAATACAAATTGGATTCAAACAACAAAATCTACAGAGTGTGTGAAAAATAGGAGCGTTCATAGTGGCGTTTCGGCGCGAGCTGTTGGCGTGTGGATTTAACGTTATTTGAGGGAGACTTGTTTACGGCACAAATCGGTTCACAACTTCCAAATCAGGTTTTTGTGATAAGATTGTTTCAAACCAAATTTAAAGTCAACTCAAGGTCTTCAGAGCTTCAAACAGAGCAGTGCCTCCAGTTAGCTTTACCTTCCCCCCGAGCAATGCTGATGACATCGATTGAACGATATTATCTGCTTTATTTGCTTTTGTTCTTGAGATAATTGTCCAATCAGATGCCAAACGTGCACTTTGTTTTGCGTTGCCAGATTCTATGGCTTGAAACGACTTATGTTTGTGTCCTCAATGTGACAGGAAATGGCAGTACACTTTTGAGTTGCAATTTGAAATATTTTTAAGTAGAAAGTGTGAGGACACAATTTAACCTGCGCACTTTGTCATCCGTCTTTTTGAAATGCAGCTTTAGCTAAACAGCCCAAATTTGGTCATTTAGACTCCCATCTAGAAGTCATTTTCAATCTGAAGGTACCGGACTGAGAAGCTACAATTTCAACTGGGAGCTAGATTAGTCCTGCCCCAAGGAAGGAGTTATAACCTGAAACTGCTCTGACCGTTCTAACCCTATTGTTCTGTGTTAGTTTCTCCCTCATCCTCCCTCCCTCTCTTCCCGTCCCCTTATTCCGGACAGAGCCCTGAGCGCCGGCCTGAGCGCCACCATCCGTTGCGATCCTCCTTCCATTTGTATTGCTTTCAATCGCCAACAAATTCTACACAGACTGAGAAGTCATTTTCGGGCCGCCCAGGGAATCGGTTGACTTGTTGGCGCACATGAACATCACACATTTGACACAAATCACCCTCTTTTACAGCATATCTTAGCGGGCGCTCACCACTTAAGCGAACGGCGTTTCTGCTCGATCAGAAGTGCTAATACAACCAACGCGCCCATCCATATCAAAAAGCGGTGTAAAGTGACTGCTGCTAGCCTAGTACAGAATCGTTCTACCCAATCGTTCTCTACCAGCCTCTGCCCCACAGCTGTTTAGTATCTGATGAGTATTTAACCGGCTTTGAGTCTTCTTCCTGGACGTATGAGGAATGACACGGACTAGCCTTACGTTTAAAGTTTTCTAGGATAAACTTTACAATCTTCGTCTTAAGCTCTTTCTTATCCTGAACTGACCCTTTCCAGAGCGCCCTGTTCCACTGGAGTGCGTAATCAAGCACTTATCACATCTCTCTTTCATTTTCCTAATCCTCCATTCACTGCATATGCATAAAGAGCCCGCACTTTACTGATTATAGCAAAGCGCTGTTCAGATGAAGCTACTTGTGCGCTGTAGCACCTGGGCTTTTACTTAAGCGCACGTTAAAAGAATAACGCAGCAATTACTAGCGCCAAGACACGTCTCAATAACTGTAATGACTTATTACTTACTTTCCAGGACACGTTTTGTATATTTCAGTGTACAAAAGACCAGGCAGGAAGGGCACAGTGGGTTAACCGAATGCCCACCAACCAGAATGAATGGCTCATATACAGTTGCTCCTGCGGTAAAGAAGCATTTCTTAACTAAAAAGCAGTTATTTATATTTGAACACAACTACATTATACTACTATATTTGAACACTCGGTCACATGGCCAATGCATTTTATCGTTGGACTTGGAAATGAACGTTTGAATGAATTGTTGGTAGAATATCCTTTGACCACAGTTCAATCCCAGCTTCCTCAGTTGAATATCGTCGCTCCGTCCTTGGGCAAGACACTTAACCTGCCTCTGCCCTACAGTGTTTGCATAATCTGGTGTATGAATGACACTTATGTACAAAGTGATCAGCCGTGCAGCGCTTGCCTTGTGTTGTCTCCAAACAGAATGCCATGTTTTCCCCCCCCAACGCTTGAAAGAAATCCAATCATTCTAAAGCTGTGATAATTGGTTGATACGAAACATGGCTCGTGAAAGTTATTTGTAGGGCTATTTGGTTTGTCGGTTTGCTCCCAACTCTTAACAGATTTATGCCTCATTTTAAAACACTTTCTTAAGGCAATTGTTTTCGCTGACAACAGTAAAAAACCTCCTCACAGCTGACGAACAAGACAGTGAACAAGGACGTTGCTCGCTGTTGTCAGCCCACCACAGGGGAGATGTAGCTCTTGAGCGTAGAGAGTGAAAAAATAACTTTGAGCTAATATATAAAGCACTATAAAAGTAAGAGTAAGTTAGTTGTTACCATTTGTTTACTCTTTCACTTTATTTCATAGCAATCACAAACAAATACTAGTATACAGAGCGTGCACAAGTAAACGATGGGATGCGGCTGGAATGGAATAGGCATAGTACAATAAGACGAAAAAGGACCAAAAGAGGAAAACAAATTATGTTTCAAATGTTTGGAATAGAGCCAAGCTTTTAAAGAAGGGAATGAAGGAAAAGAGGTGTGTTGCAGGGAAATCTATGGGAGGAGTGTGTATAATGAGATTTGACGGACCAAAAGTTATCTTGCTGCCAGACAATGAAATAGTAGGGTCGATTTGTTTTTATCTTTATCTACTGTTAATGTTTAATGGATTGTGGACTCATCTGAGGGATTAGCAGTCACTTCGCTGCAGTTCCCGCCCCCAAACGGCATCGTTCTTGAGGCGGTACTGGACCCTCGGATGAGTGTGACTCGAGCGTTTTCTTTGCAGGGCCGTGTACTGCTCACACTGAACATCACGGTGCCGACTGTGGTTCTGTAAACAGGAATCGATACTCCATCTGTGCCGCCCTGCTGATCGCCGCTGATCGCCACTGATCGCCGCTGTTCTTTACGTTTTACGCTCCCGACGCGACCATGCTCAACTATTAGAGTGTGCTAGAATCGTATTACTGTCCATGGTTTATGACTTAGCGTGATTGTTGCTCAACTAAAGCAGGTGCAACATTGAATATCTAGATTTTTTTAGTTAGATGCTAGTCAGTTACTAATCAGAAAGATCCGCGGCGTAACTTTGGGGTGTGTTCTTTAGCCAAACATTGTTTACATTGTATTGTAGTAAAATGGTGATGAACAAAAATTATAATGATTATGAAAAAGGTAAGCAGGTCCCCCAGGTGGCCCTTTGAACAACAATGGATACTGATAAATAAACTTATTACGAGGGCCACCACAAACTTTTTAACAGCGTACAAACCTTGTTATTTGTTCCACTTAATAACTTTGTGTCATCCAGGCGCAGCTGACTGTCCCGCTGGTGGCTCTCTGACTAACATTGATTGGCAATTGAAACTCTGTTGAATTCAAAGTGTTTCACATTGGGCAAAAGCAGATTTAGACAGTATTCATTCATTCCACGGCCCTAGGGAGACCTCGTCTGTGTGAAGCTGGCCCAGTCTTTCATTGTAAAACAAATGCCACTCTCCTGGCTTTCCGCCAACAGCATACTTTGTCCTGTCCACGGGCAGCACCTGGCTCGCCCTTTGAGCCTGTTCATCCTGTGCACCAGATAATAGGCTGCTGCTGCTGTGGAGCTGGTAGATGTCGCTCTGTTTTCCTCTGGATCAGCAGTGCTTGTCAGAGACTGGGAGTTTTGGTTACACTGACTGCTAAAGGTTGTGCTAATACCATAAAAAAAAAGAAAAAGGGGTTATTTACCTCACGTTGGAGTTAAGTAACTGAGTGATGTATGTTGTGGTCTGACGGGGAAGCAGTCTGCGGCTGAGGGGCACTAATGGACTCAAGGTCATCCAGAAGGCTGAACATGTTGTGGAGAAGGAGCTGATTTCATGTTGTGTCGGGCAGGAGGATGTCCAACAACAGGACTATTCCCTACATTAGGAAACTCTGATAAGGCCTGTTGTTTCCTTTGTTTTGGTTTGAGGTTCGAGGCTGTACCTTAAACCATCGTTAGTTTGAGAGAACAGTCAAAGGCCATATTTGTGAGAAAAGACTATCCACCTGGGAACATAAATAGTGGTCTAAATGACATGCACCTGACAGGCACCTGTGCACACCATTATTGACAGAAGAGACCCTTGCGTCTGTATCCTCTGTCGTTATGTCCGTGCACTGTTATCAGGATGAGTCAGTCCCACTGTTTATCTGCCTCCCTCTGAGATGAAACAGCAGCCATTGAAGTTAAAACCATGGCAACGGTCAGGCAGTGCAGACTCCTGGTGTTGAAAGTGTGAGGAGGTCCAAGCAGATGCACACAAACTAAACAGGCCTTTGCTCCTTGGCGCATTCTGGTGGAATAACTGGATAAACAAGGCACCAGGTGATTTGGGACTTAAGCCACTGCAGGAAGCAACAGTTATACCACTTCAGAAGATCAGACTAGATTCATGAATGTGCTGTTCTTTTTCCAAATGTTCATAATTCTTTCTTTATTAAACTGAATCAAAACAGAGAACAAAAAAACTTCCCCCCTGTTCAGTCACAGCTCCCTTCCTGTTAATGAGTTGTTCTTGATTACATTTTAAGCAATATTTTCTTAATTTAGATGGTAAACAAATTGATGCAGGAGGGGTCCACGGTAGATTATAGGTTTCAAATGTAGTCGTCTGGACACTGTTTTAGAAAGCAAGATGGCATTTTGACTGCAACGTTTGTATTCCCTGAGCTCTGATTGGTCCTGCTCAAAGGGGGAGTTATAACTTAAACTTGCCCTACCCTTGTTGAAAAGTCCGACAGTTTCACTCTTACAGCTTGGGTAATGAGCGCCACCTCCACCTCAGAGCTGTCAAGCACCTCATTAGCATTTGACTGGTCTGAGGCTATTGTCGACGGAAGGGAGGTTGTATCTCAGACCCACAGGGTTTCTTTCTTGGCAAAAATTACCTCTTTTAGTCTTCTTTCAAACCATCTCTTCTCCCTGCTTGAAATATTTATCTCAGTGTTTTCAAACGTGTGATTTATGGCTTTTAGGCGAAGATGCACTGCTGATTGTAACCAGAATTTGAGTGTCTTCTTCAATTATACAATCTTTAGTGCAATGGCTGTTTGAACTAACTTTGTCTACTATTAATTTAGCTTGTTTACAAAATGTGTTGAATTTGTATTTATTTTGCACATTGGTTTTTATGTTGTATAGATACTAATCGTACTTTCTAAATGCTGTTAATTTCCCTCCTCTCCAAACGTTTAACCAGAATAATGAGTACCTGCAGCTTGAAGATTACAGTATATAGTCGGTCTTAAGGTAAAAATGGGGGGAAAACCTGAAGAAAACCCAGACAGAACATGTAAATTCCACACAGACGGGGCCAATACAGTCTGGTCATTAAACGGTGAAGCAAGCGTACAAACCACCACGGCACACTTCCTTCACATTATCCAAATGCAATGATCGAAAATATCAAATTTCATCCGAAGATACAATCAAATAAACCTACCACTCATATTTTTCCAATCACTCTGCAGCACGTGAGGTAAAATCATGAAAATATTTCCCCTCTGAAAGCACACGTGATGAATCGGAGGTAGCAGCAGCCCAAAGTGATTGCTGTGCGTGCTCTGACCTCATGCATAGGTAAACAGGTGGAGTGAAGGTTGTCCAGTCACACAGCCCAAACGCATTTACCTACACACAAATCTGGGCCCATGCTTCGTGTACCCGAACAGACACGCACAAGGTCAATTGCTATAGAACTGCCTCAAATGTCCACGTCGCATTTCAGCCACAATATAGGAATGAAATGGTCCTCATAGCAAGAAGGTCGCAGGTTTGACAAAACATGCACCATGGGTAAAATCATCCAGCAAAGGTAGCCATAATTGTTTTCCCTTTCTCCTCATTTGCCCTCTTGAAGTCATAGTTAGAATGATTCATGCAAAGCTGAGTCATTTTTGTTCTCTTGCCTTCAAGACGCCATCGCTCCAAAAGTCTCACTGAGTTTTCACAGACTTCCCAGACACGCCCACTGCTCCGTACGTACTCTGTTCTCCAATGTAGTTTTTTATTCAACATACACGTGGATACATTTAGGATTCAACAGCATTGCGTAGCTATTTTGGCACAGAAAAAATCGACTGCTCTCAAACGTGAACTGTGGCTCTGCGTAGTCAGCATGGTCCGGCAGAGCGACAGTCTGATGACCCAGCACATTTCAACTTAAAAGTACACAGTCTTGTTTCTTTTATTAATGTTTGATTTGATGTTTTCTTAAGACCAATCAGTTCAGTGTGGATCATGTCAAATATCAATATTTCTGGCTGAATGCCTTGCATGTTAGTGCGTGTTGGGACCTGGAGGGATGCTTGAAAGAGTGAAGTAATTCCCACCTGTATGCCTTTAATGAAAAGCTTTGAGTTGACGAGTGAGTGAACAACATTTATACCGAATAACTTCAGCGTGTCAACAACGGCTACGATTGGATTCTGGCTATAATTTACATATATATATATATATATACGTTCTTCGCATGCACCAGCTCGTTGTCAGTCTCTTTCAAGCGTGACCTTCCAGTCCATAATGTTCAATACCATGCAAGGTACGCAAGCTAGAATTATATATTGGACAAGGACGACATGAGTGACGTGGAAGTGACTCAGAAATCATCAAACATCAATGTTTAAATGTCTAACATTTAAAATAATGATCCATGAGTGTCATAGATTGTAATGATATAAAAGAAAAGAGCATTTTTTTGGCATGGTTTTTTGTGTGTAATTTAGACAAGCTTTGCTCTTTACGGTACAGTTGCTAGGTAACAGTTGTGAAATTGCATGTGTCACATTGGCTGCCAGTCTCCAACCAGGAAGTAGAATTAAAAACTTCATCTCTTCAAACTCATCTAAACTAATACACAAGCACATACACAAAACATAGTAAATCAAGTTGAAATACTCATAACAGAACAGTGTGATATGTATAAAGAAAGACTTCCTTGCTGCAATGGGCCCCTGGATCACTAGGCCGGCCGTGAAGCGTCCCTTTAATGCACCGGCATGCAGTAAAGCTAATGCATTCTGTGGTGAAGGAGGAGTAAACACACTCCCTGCATTGATAAACATAGCATAGCATTACCCGGTGCACGAGTTCTATACAGAGGGGCCTCATTTGGTCCTTGAGTGCTCATTTAACCAGTACATTAAGCAGTGGTAAGGACTCTTAGGTTGTGTTTTCTACCTTTGAGTGTGCAAGGCTGGGTTATAATTACCACCTCTTCACGGCAGAGGGGTCCCAGGCAGATGCACGGTGACACCAGATGCACGCGTAAACTCTGCAGTGGGTCCCGCCTGAAACGTTCATGGGATTGAATTGTGTTCTGGTGGAGCGGTTCCGAAGCTGTGGTTTGGTTTTGGAATTGTGCTTTTCACTCACATGTGATAATACTTATGAGCTGACAAGATAAAAGTATGAAAATTTGGGGAATTTGCTCGGTAAATAGATTTTTCCGGCAGTGTTTTTTAAAGGCGCCGTGCCTGAGTGTTAAAACACGAAGAACAGAATTTATTCACTTTCCTAATCTATTCCAAGCGTTGTGATTATTCACCGTGTTTTTGGAGTTTTGGAAATAACCTTCAGACGCCAGAGTGATTCCCCAAAGCTAACAACGACGAGCTTGTTTACAGCGCACTTCCTGGTTCTCCCACAATAACGCCGCTCAAGAATTGATAATGCAGGCCGCACGCCGCACAGAACAGAGCTGCTTTTACGGTACATCTGGTTTTAATAACTTATAACATTGT
Organism: Eucyclogobius newberryi; assembly: GCF_026437365.1. NCBI lineage: Eukaryota > Metazoa > Chordata > Actinopteri > Gobiiformes > Gobiidae > Eucyclogobius > Eucyclogobius newberryi. Next base: position 31,053,876 of record NW_027316278.1, on the reverse strand, counting down.
GAACGAAAACATGACAAACAACATGACAAACAACATGGCAAAAGTATAGCATTGTTTTACCAATAATTAGTCACTTGAAGGTGAGTGTATAATAAAGGTGCATTATACTGATACAGATCAAGGGTCTTATTTAGAAACATACAAAAAATGTTATGTACTGCACTTTCCATTCTAAGTTTGTGATCCATAACAAGGCAACTTGACTTGAAAATGAGCTTTCCAGTCCAAAAACTTAGAATTGAACTCGACGCAGAAGAGGAGGCAGTACTTAGGCAATCCGATAAAAAGTTTGAGGACATTTGGGTTATCCGTATGTACACTTTAAGTAAGAATTCCATGTTAAGATTGATGAATTAGACCCCAGCTGTGCTTCCTTTTTTATTTTAATCCAATAAAAGCCCCAATTTCGTTAATGCAGCATGGATGAGAACATAACTCCTATTGTTAGACCTGTATTTTTTGCAGTACAGAAATTGAGATGGATTGGCCAATCAGACACGAGCATGGTCCGTCTGTAAAACAAACACGGCTGGATACAAGGAAAAAACATTGGGGATTTTTGCGTAAAATGCTGTTAAACAGAGGTGAGAAGTTTTATTTTGTTAATAATAATAGATGACAATGAGCGTCTTTGTTCCACACGTGTCACAGATTGATTGCGTGGTTCTGTTTGACTTTGACTCGAGCTGCATCAGAGGGCGGGGACCAGACTCCCTCTTCGTGAAGAACTGCAGAAGTGTGTATTTCCATGTCGTGGATGGACATGCTTCGGCTGGCACAATACTATATATGATTATGAATATAAGACTCACAAACCAAACCGCTATGGACACGTTGTTTAATGTCTTATTGAGAAACCTTCCAGACAAAGATAGAACATGTCCATTGGCGGACACCAGAAATGTTACAAAATGTACCTTTAAAAACACCTGTGATGTCACTACCTGTCCATTCAACAAGCCGTTACACTTTCTTCACTTGTGTATAAATGCAGTCTCTTTTGGTCGAATTAGCTCAGGGCTATTTAATTGAGCTGGCTAACTTTAAATCCTTTCATTTTACCTTCGAGGACAATTTGAAGGCTGAGTTTTTTAATGATTTGCCTCCAGTCTGACACCTCGAGTCCCAAGTCCTCAAAATAAAAGTGCAGTTTTAATTAAATCGCTCATATCTTTAGGATGACGTTACACATATATAATGATAAGTTTCTGGATCATGCATTACACATTTCATATATCACATATTCCGCGACGACCTTGCCCATTTATATAATCCAGCATTCACGCTTTTAATTAACACCTGATTAACCGCCAGATCTGGATGCACAATGAATTCCAAACACCTTCGTACTCTCAGACCTAAAAGTCCCGTATGACACTTATGCACGCTTTATCGAACCCGACTCTGATCCGAGCATGTCGAGCGTAAACCGCATGGATTTTTCAACAGCTTGTCACCGGGAACCGTTTGATCATTCTTGTTTTCCGGGTGTGAATAATGTTCCTGAGAGGCATTCTGTCAGAAGATGAATGGGCAAATGTCCACGAGGTGATGGGAAGTTCAAAGCGCTGCGTTCAAGTAGCGCCTGGGCCTGCACTGGGTGTGGAGTGGGCGCACGGACGGTATTAGCATGCTCAAGTGTTTGTAGAGAGGGTCTTTCATGTAAGCACAGCGGTCCTCCTGTCGCTACACACCGTCCCGCCACAGATCGACAGTTGAAAGCTTTGACTGGCCCTAATATTTACAAAGAATATTGTGGCAAATGGCTTAGAAGTGTACATGTGGGAGAAGTCACATTTAGGCCTGAGCGAAGGGGCAAAAATGCATCAGGATTTTGTTCTTCAAATTGATCAATCTCAATTTGTATTTTCTTAAATCTTAAAAAAATAAATAAAAACAAATTAAAAAATGGCTTTTAACATTTCTTTCCTGATAAGCAACAGACATTTAATCTTTGCAATTTAGCATAATAAAGTCCAAACTCTGAAATGGTTTAAAGGTTTCTGGGGTCTCATTTATCTAATTAAGACTGTAAGTACGGACAAATTACTTGCACATTTTTCGTCTCTTTTAGCTCAAATCTCTCTCTGTCTCGTGTCTGAAATCTCTAATGCGCCAAGTTTAGCATTTTGGGACAGGATTGCTCTTTTCTACGTAAAGATTTTTTTTTTTATAGACCACAAACGTAATATAAAAACTAATGTGCGTAAAAATATTGTATGTTGGACACTTTATAAATGAGAACTTTTTTGAAATAGTGATGTTTGACACTCAATCTGAGAAGCTTGCATTTGTACTGCTCTGAGCTGGATAAGCGCTGCCCCGAGCGAGGAGTTATAACCTGAAACCACTTTGTCTTTGTTGCTTTGTCACTCATGGACAAATGAGGGATTACACTTATAGTTTCTGAACTCTACTCCAAACCATATTCTTCTACCGAAAAGAGATTGGATGTAGATCTTAATTAAAATTACCCAAGTTGATCCAAATTCCACCAAGGCCAAGTCTCACTTACCTTGCCTCTTTTCCTGATTCCTCTCACAGAAGGGGCAAAGAGACAGACGGGTTGTTTCCAATTAGCTCTATCTTCTCAGTTGGCCTGATTAACAACTTACAACTCAAGGAGAGTAGAAAACATAATTGAGATGCAGCATACAAAGCCTGGCTGGATCTGATTGTCCTTAGTCTCTAACCTAACCCTTTATTTACTATATAGTCCTCATTAACCGATCCCTAACAGCCACACTAATATTGATCATGCAAGTTTAAGTACTGTGCTATTTTTTGTGATATAGTTTGGCCACGAGCAGTTTGGACTGAAAAAGGTAAAAACTCCCAAACCAAAGCATGTGCCACATTTTTAAAACTCATTTTGGTTAAAGACAAAATATTTACACAGTTCGCTTGCAAAATGGAGGTCAGGAGGAAGTTTGTTCTCCAGCAACAGAACACAGACTGATTAGACCTTGCCTCTGAAGTCAGTGCCTCCAAATTCAGTACTGGGGCGAGATGGTCACATCTTCAGGGGGGTCACATTTATTCTGGGGAGGTCACATTTATTCTAGGGAGATCACATTTATCCTGGGGAGGTCACATTTATTCTAGGGAGGTCACACTTATTCTGGGGAGGTCACATTTATTCTGGGGAGATCACATTTATTCTGGGGAGATCACATTTATTCTGGGGAGGTCACACTTATTCTAGGGAGATCACATTTATTCTGGGGAGGTCACATTTATTCTAGGGAGGTCACACTTATTCTGGGGAGGTCACATTTATTCTGGGGAGATCACATTTATTCTGGGGAGATCACATTTATTCTGGGGAGATCACATTTATTCTGGGGAGGTCACATTTATTCTAGGGAGATCACATTTATCCTGGGGAGGTCACATTTATTCTAGGGAGATCACATTTATTCTGGGGAGATCACATTTATTCTGGGGAGATCACATTTATTCTGGGGAGATCACATTTATTCTGGGGAGGTCACATTTATTCTGGGGAGATCACATTTATTCTGGGGAGGTCACATTTATTCTGGGGAGGTCACATTTATTCTGGGGAGATCACATTTATTCTGGGGAGGTCACATTTATTCTGGGGAGGTCACACTTATTCTGGGGAGGTCACATTTATTCTGGGGAGGTCACATTTATTCTGGGGAGGTCACATTTATTCTAGGGAGATCACATTTATCCTGGGGAGGTCACATTTATTCTGGGGGGGTCACATTTATTCTGGGGGGGTCACATTTATTCTGGGGAGGTCACATTTATTCTGGGGAGGTCACATTTATTCTGGGGAGATCACATTTATTCTAGGGAGGTCACATTTATTCTGGGGAGATCACATTTATTCTAGGGAGATCACATTTATCCTGGGGAGGTCACATTTATTCTGGGGAGGTCACATTTATTCTAGGGAGATCACATTTATCCTGGGGAGGTCACATTTATTCTGGGGGGGTCACATTTATTCTGGGGGGGTCACATTTATTCTGGGGAGGTCACATTTATTCTAGGGAGATCACATTTATCCAGGGGAGGTCACATTTATCCTGGGGAGGTCACATTTATTCTGGGGAGGTCACATTTATCCTGGGGAGGTCACATTTATTCTAGGGAGGTCACATTTATTCTGGGGAGGTCACATTTATTCTAGGGAGGTCACATTTATCCTGGGGAGGTCACATTTATTCTAGGGAGGTCACATTCATTCTGGGGAGGTCACATTTATTCTAGGGAGGTCACATTTATTTTAGGGAGGTCACATTTATTCTGGGGAGGTCACATTTATTCTAGGGAGGTCACATTTATCCTGGGGAGGTCACATTTATTCTAGGGAGGTCACATTTATTCTGGGGAGGTCACATTTATTCTAGGGAGGTCACATTTATTCTAGGGAGGTCACATTTATTTTAGGGAGATCACATTTATCCTGGGGAGATCACATTTATCCAGGGGAGGTCACATTTATCCTGGGGAGGTCACATTTATTCTGGGGAGGTCACATTTATTCTAGGGAGGTCACATTTATTCTGGGGAGATCACATTTATTCTGGGGAGGTCACATTTATTCTAGGGAGGTCACATTTATTCTGGGGAGGTCACATTTATTCTAGGGAGGTCACATTTATCCTGGGGAGGTCACATTTATTCTAGGGAGGTCACATTTATTCTGGGGGGGTCACACTTATTCTAGGGAGGTCACATTTATTCTAGGGAGGTCACATTTATTCTAGGGAGGTCACATTTATTCTAGGGAGGTCACATTTATTCTAGGGAGGTCACACTTTATTCTGGGGAGGTCACACTTATTCTAGGGAGGTCACATTTATTCTAGGGAGGTCACATTTATTCTAGGGAGGTCACATTTATTCTAGGGAGGTCACACTTATTCTAGGGAGGTCACATTTATTCTGGGGAGATCACATTTATTCTAGGGAGGTCACATTTATTCTGGGGAGGTCACATTTATTCTGGGGAGGTCACACTTATCCTGGGGAGGTCACATTTATTCTGGGGAGATCACATTTATTCTGGGGAGGTCACATTTATTCTGGGGAGGTCACATTTATTCTGGGGAGGTCACATTTATTCTGGGGAGGTCACACTTATTCTAGGGAGGTCACATTTATTCTGGGGAGATCACATTTATTCTGGGGAGATCACATTTATTCTGGGGAGATCACATTTATTCTGGGGAGATCACATTTATTCTGGGGAGATCACATTTATTCTGGGGAGATCACATTTATTCTGGGGAGATCACATTTATTCTGGGGAGATCACATTTATTCTGGGTTCTTATTCTGGGTTGCAATACTGATTCATGCTCTTATTTATTCTATTGTATCCTAGGTAAATTAGACTCATACTAACGACATTCCCGTAAACCCTCCGAACACAAACCAAAGTCCACAAACGATTTAAAAAACAAACTATATAAATAAAACCCCTAAAAACTAAACCAAACACAATTAAAACCCATAAACCATTAAAAGACCTGCCCTGCCTCCCCTATGCATTTTCCTGACTTGGTCCAGTCCGGAACCTGAACAGTGGAGCTTGTTTCACGGGGGACCTCTTTGTCACCCGGACCCACGAACAGGAAGTGAGTAATATACGATAATTCAAACACAAATTCACTAAATTCAATTCACTAAAACACTTGAAATACACTAACAGACATTTACACAATTTGTTATAATTGGCCAATTTGACGGTGTCTTCCTCTTCCCTCCAGTGAGACCAGCAGCTTCCAATTAAAGTGCCACTGTTGAGAAAGACTGAAGGAAAGATTACTTTAAAATGTAAAAAAAGAGAAAACAAATCCCGTATTTTCCGGACTATAAGTCGCACTGGAGTATAAGTCGCATTATTAAATCCAAGACCAAGAACAGACATTTAATCTTGAAATGCAGTTTAAAATAATAACAGATGAGAGAACATGGTGAATAGGTGTACGTATGCTAACGCTAACACCTTCAGCTACATGAGGCACAGACAGAACGGTGGTAAGTGTCTGGTATGTTAACGTAGCATATGAACAGTTATTCAGATAACTATAGCATAAAGAACATGCTAACAAGTTTACCAAAGCATCAGTTTTACCCCAAATCACTAAATCCACTGAATTCTTCTTCCTCTGTGTCACTTCTAAACCTAGAGCGCCCTCTAGGCACAAGATTATTGCTGCATATGTGACCAGCCGTCTTAAAACCATAAAGTGTACTTTCAAAGCTCTCCAATGATGTCTCACTCATGTACATCTGATACAATGTGAATAAGTTGTGGTCATTTGAACGTAAACCCCTCTGAAAGTTTTTCAGTCTCCCCTCACAGGAGACTGTTTTTGGTGCATTCAGAACAACCTTAGAATTAAGAAATGTTTATTACACTAATAACTAATGGTAACAATCTACACAAACACAGGGTTAAGTGAAATTTCATTTTCACGTTAACAAATCACATCTTGTTTTGCCACAACTTAAAACCAGTTCATAAGAGCATCTTGGACCATTAGATATTCACCATTTTCAATAAAACTCTGCATTGTCCGTTTAATATTAGAGGCCTTATTTATCAATGATTTCCTATTAGTCTGCAGTCTATCAAGTTTATCAGTAAGCCCTTTAGCGGTGATTGCCTTTCAGCAGAGAAAACGTCGAAGGAGAAGCAGAAACTAATGTACTCCAGCTCTGGACCTCAGTGAGAGTGTTTGGGACGAGCTGGAGAAGACTTTGTGCAGTGGTCACTCTCTCACATCATCAATACAACATCGACTGGTGAAAAATAATGCAACACTGGATGGATATCGTTTTTTTGACCTTGCAGAAGCTTTTTGAGACACTGCCAGATGAAATGTGTGCTGTAAGCAAAGCTAAAGGAGGAATGACCTTTGATTTATTTATTATTATTTTTTGGCCAGGTAATGTATTTTCGTTACGATTTACCTGCCAGGGTCTAAGCAACATTTTCCTCTCTGTTTATGAACTGCCACATGCACTACTATAGAAAAACACATAATTCGTTCATTGTCTGAGAAAAGAATGGACAGTGTCAGGTGCTTTATCTTGAGTGGAAGTTTTCACGTTCTCCATTGTGCTTCAACTTACATTTTCAACGAGCGTCGAAAGGTTCAAAAGGGAGACCTTGGCGTATTGTTAGTCTAGCTTTCACAAACTTATGATATTTTTCCTGGCAGAAGAGAAACAATCAGCCGCCCCAGCCTCTCCCTCTCCCCCTCTTCATCGGCGACCAGCCTTGGGAGAGATTTTTTCCCACCAAAATGTTGTTCTCTCCCTTCAGTGCGTCGCCGACTTTTCGATCCCATTAGACCTCCGCGTTCGAACCGTCCTTCTGTCAGGAGAACATCTTTAGCTGGGCTTGCTCACGACCACAATCGCACAGGGATTTCGCCTTCCTGCATATTTTAAATGGATGAGAGAAACCAAAGGAAACCCGTCTTCCTTGCTTTGAAGCGAGAGTGCCATCTACTCCACTTTCTTTTACCGATTTGTCTTTTTAGTTGATTTCATTTAGCCGCGGAAACCACCTCAACCTGTCCAGCTGTAATCACATTAACGGCGTACTCTTTTGCACAGTGGTCTCTTTGTAATTTGAAAACATGACCCCATCCTTTGTCAGAAAAGAATGAAAGTTGCTGTGTTGTTTTGTCATGAGCTGACATTTTTCTTTCTTTCTCTTTATCGTGTAGTCAAATTGCCACCACTCGGTCACGTTCAGCGGCAGACCTTGGCGTATTGTTCGTCTTCCATCTTTTGTACCTGCGCAATTTTTTTATTTTTTTTTCCACTCTCTGTTCATGACGGGTCCCCCCAGTGTCCTTCACTCATGAAATACTGCTAAAAGGCAATTACCCAGTTAGACCCGCCGAGCTTGGATCGATTCTATAACGCACACAGTAGCCGGTGTAGAGCTCCGGGGAACTCATGGGGGTTATTAAATAGTTAGTCTTTCTCTGGCTTGTGGACAATGGCGTAAACAGAAGCTCTGTGCGGACTTGACAAGATCCTTTCTCAGAGGAACTGGAGGTCTGGCTCTCCCCGCCGAGGGTGAGCGACAAATGGGGCCAAGGAGGTAGAGGGGAAAAGTTTACCCCGACATTGAATCACGGGGAGGCTTAGTGGGCATTCATGTTTTGTCATTTTAAAGTGATAGAAAATGAATACATGTGAACGAGTAAAGGCCTTATGTTACACAAAACCTACATGATTGTCAGTGTCATATTTGTTTCGTAAATATAGAGTGATCAGTGATTCCACAAGGTCCCAAAACCAGATCAATTTAAATATCTTAAAGGTGCCATAACATGCTTTTTCTCACGTTTCGTAGTCTATCCTAAGTATATAATTGATAATAATAAGGGTTGTGCAACACCCTTAACATAATAGTTAAGAAATATCACCCAGACCTTGGCCCCCTCACCAACCCGGAAATGCAGGGGGGAGGGGGGATGATGACGAGTGCTTGCCCTTATGATGCGGTCTTGCCCCACCGCACGTCAGTTTGGAGATTGGAGGAAAGGAGATAGTCTGTAATATAGCTAAACACTGCGGGAATCAATAAAAAAAAACACTCTGGGTACATATATGAAGCACAAATAGCAATGTAAGAAGGTTAAAAGCTCTGAAAAGTCGATTTTGCATGTTATGGGACCTTTAAGCTAAGATACGATAAGGTAAGATAGCCTTTATTTGTCCCACAATGGGGGAATTCCAATGTTGCAACACAGATTGGGTACAGAAACAGATTAGGCACAGAAGTATTATAATACAAAGCAGATAACTTGTAAAAAATAACTCGTATTAAAAAAACAACAACAGCAACTCTTATTTACAGCTATGCACAGTAAATATTGTACCAGGATGATCGACATTCAGTATTGCACATGTTTATAACAGTATTGCACATGATTATGAAGCTGAATGACACATCTATTTTAGAAGTATTAGTATGAAATGTTTTATGAATTTTGTCACCTATAATTAGATTGACGTTTGGTAATTAACACTGTTTTTGACTAAATCTGCATGTTTAGACAGTCTTGTTAAAATTCACTTCACTTTGCGGCAAACTAACTTTCAACACGAGCAGCTTGTAATTAGAGCCTGATTGAAATAGATTCACCACTGTGTCTAACAGTAGTATATATAGTGCGGACATCACCATCTTTGTTTCTTTCGATTTGATTTTGTTTTTTCCATCCATGTATTTTGCTTGATACTTTCTGTCTGTCATGTTTGACATCGAGTGCAAACACAAAGCGCACACCCAAAGGCAAGATCAAGTTCAAGGTGACGGGTTAAATGTGGAAAGAGCGTCTGACAGTTACAGAACAGATACCAAAGCAACGCTGCGTGAAGTCAAATGAAGGGACAGTTTGGGAAGTTATTTTATGACGTTATTCATCTTTACAGAGAAAACGTTGCTTCATTCCAAGTGCTGAGTTTAGAAATGAGAGCTGTTAATTAGACTTTGATTCAATATTGACAACTTACAGCTGGATACTTTACATCAGTTTGAATGGAAAAATACCAGCTAAAGACTTTGATTGCAGTAACACACACACACACACACACACCTACACACACACACACACACACACGCACACACCTACACACACACACACGCACACACCTACACACACACACACACACACACACACACACACACACCTACACACACACACACCTACACACACACCTACACACACACACACACACACACACACGCACACACCTACACACACACACACGCACACACCTACACACACACCTACACACACACACACACACACACACACACACACGCACACACCTACACACACACACACACACACACACACACACGCACACACCTACACACACACACACACACACGCACACACCTACACACACACGCACACACACACACACACACACACCTACACACACACGCACACACACACACACACACCTACACACACGCACACACACACACACCTACACACGCACGCACGCACACACACACACACACCTGCACGCACGCACGCACGCACGCACACACACACCTACACACACACACACACACACCTGCACACACACACACACACACCTGCACACACACACACCTACACACACACACACACCTACATGCACACACACACACGCACACACACAAACACACACCTACACACACACGCACACACACACCTACACACACATGCACGCACACACCTACACACACATGCACACACACACACACACCTACACACACACACACTTACACACACACACCTGCACGCACGCACGCACACACACGCACGCACACACATGCACACACATGCACACACACACACCTACACACACACACACACACACACGCACACACGCACACACATGCACACACCTACACACACCTACACACACATGCACACACACACACACACACGCACACACACACACACACACACACACACGCACACACACCTATACGCACACACACACACACACACACCTACACACACACACCTACACACACCTATGCGGACACCTACACACACACACACCTACACACACATGCACACACCTACACACACACACACACCTACACACACACACACACACACACCTATGCGGACACACACACACACACACCTACACACACATGCACACACCTACACACACATGCACACCTACGCACACACACACACCTATACGCACACACACACACACGCACACACACACACACGCACACACACCTACACACACACACGCACACACACACACACCTACACACACACACACACCTACACACACACACGCACACACACACACACACGTTTTTGTTTGTTTTTTGTTTTACATTTAACCATGTTTAAAACACACCTGGAGTTGTATTTAGCTTGTCAAACTTATTTTATTAGTCTTGAGCTCCTTCTCTGAGCCTCACAAAAAACAAAAAAAGTTCATATATCAGCGCCTCTCGTTCTGAGCAACAATTCAATGCAACTGCATGCTTATATTAGCATGTCAAGGCAAGCTAGCTTTTGCCATTTAACTTGCGTGTGTGCTTGTGCGTGCGATTTTCGATTTTGACACTTGTTGAGCATTTGGAGTAGGTTTGGGGTTGAAAAGAATCACCCGTTCCTATTTCTTGTCCAATTTTCACAAATCGTTTCCACATGCATTTGCACTACAACTAACCACTCATTGCACCGTACTCATGTGTGCGTGTCTCCTGACTGAAATTCAAATTACTGCTGCCTGTATTCCGTAGATTAGCTTTTTCTTTCAATGGTACTTTGCAGACAAGTACAAGTAGTTCCGCTTTAGTCTCTGAGAACAATAGCCCTCGTTGGTAACTGCATATACTTTTCATTGATTTGCTCGGCTGATTTTGCTCTCTAAAGTGGAGGCTTCGAGCGCGTACAGTCGCAGTCCGGCGCACATGCCACGATTTCCGAAAAAGACGGTTAGTAAATTTGGTTAAAGAAACAACCGTGTAATTTGCACAAAGTGGTAAAAGCCAATGAGGCAGTCAGTTCTCGCTTATATAATGTTATGCGCACGGGAGCCAAACGTATGAAGTATTACTATCCAAGGCGTTCCCGTGTATAAAGAGGCCTGTGCGTGATGTATGGGCCTCCGGATGTGCGGGAGCTGTTCTCTTTAATCGACCAAATCATGGACTCAACTGAAATCGTTCTTTGCCATCACCGCCGCAGAAGAACCGTCGTTTTACAGATCCATTTCAAGTCAATTTCACTCACAATAAAATATGTCATTGAGCACAAAAGAGCCTCGTTACAGAAATATACTGCCAGATTATTATTACTTTAAATTGTTTTTGGTGCCTCCATCCATCGAAGTGAAATAAGACGCACGTCATTATCGTATTTCTTCTTCATGTCACTTGGATTCCATTAGCTTTTTGTGTCCTCCTTAGTCATACTTTTTTAGTCATTGACTTTGCCTGTGGTTTTACCTGATCAAAAAACAAATTGTACTTGCAGTTTTTGCTCAGTCCCTCTCATTTCTTCAGCTCTCAAAAACTTTATCGTCACATCCTAAAATGTCTCCGTAGCATTCAGACTAAGACATGTTTTCAAGTTGTGTCGCCTGCTCTTCTTGGGACAATTAAGATGGACTTCTCATCAAATTCTTATTAAGTCGCCTGTATCGCACAGTGCTGCCAGTGTTGCCGCTAGTTGCCTTCCTGCGCCAGCCGACATATGAAATTAATTGCTTCCGGGGCTCGATGTTGTGTCCGTGCTTGAATATCTTTCACAAACAGCTAATCAATTGGCAACCAACGGATGTCCAAATCTCCTGCAATATTTTGAAGCGGCTATTAGAATTTTAGATATGCAACTGTTTTGACAAGCCTTTGGGACGAATGATAACTGTCCAAAGAATATACCAAAGAATTAAGTGAAAAAGTTCTTAGTAACCGTTATGTCTTCATGTTGTTTGCACTAAAATGGAGCAAAGGATCATAGACTATGAAGCAGTAGTGTGGGTCCAAAGGTGGTCTTGAAGGCCACAGACTCTGGACTTCACTTCTGTTCTCGGTGTTTAAGTGTTTAAGAACAAACTGGAACGTGTCCCTCCCCATCTCTATTTGTGGCTAGGGCAAGAATCATTCACAAAAATCATACAGTATATATTCCAGAAAGAAAATAGCCTGTACTTGGTCATTTGACACAATGACTTGAAGGGACACTAAAGTCAAAGCAGGCTTAGACTCGTGGGCCATGGATCTTGGAACATTAGACTTGCCGAACAAAGACTTTGCCCCGTCTCTGCTTTGTAGTTCCCACTGTTTTTTAGTTGTTGCTGCAACAAAACTACGCATTTAGGCAAAGAAGCTTGTAATTTGATATATTGTGAGAGTCTACGGTGAATTTACTGATGGAACAATATTCTTCGTTTACCGTTATATAACGTATGAAATAACTCATATGGAAGTACATGCCGGCTCTATAGATTGAAAGTCGATGGCCCTGCAACGCCTGAGGGCTCTGATTCGGGAAGACTCTGAGCAACACTTTCTAATTAGAGCGATATCTAATTCAAGAACCGAATTTAACTTTCATTTTGGTCTCAAAGGCCTTTCCCGATATTCCAGTCCATGTCGAGTTCCTCACCCTTTGGTCTTGTGCCACACGGGGGAACTGGATTTGCCCTCTGAGCTTGTACATCTCATTACATTCTGCGCAGACTGATCCGTGCGGTGTAAATTATGCAGCGGGGGATCCGTATATATATGCATGTGTGAAATGAACAGCAAGGCACTATTGGGAGCGGTGACCCGATATCCAAAGTTGGCACCACATCTGAATCGAAAAGTAAGCGGAGACGTCTGGTTCCGCGGCCTCATCTGCGACTGTAACAATGAGATGGGCGTTCGTGGATTAGACGCTCTCACTACGGGGACTCTTCTTGGTTGAAAGGCAGTAAATATAAGTCTTGCATTGGCACCGATGATGCAGAATTGTGGATTACAGCTGCATTCACTTACACTGAAGGATACACAAGGATTAGGCTAATTCTCTGTTGTAAAAATCTGTCCAATCGAGGATTTGTCTCGCGTCCCCAAAGCCTTTCTGAGTTTTGATTTAGAATGAGTTTAAGTCAAGTCACTCTGGCATAATGGATCGCACTGTAAAACATTTAAGTCCATATTTAATGGACGGTAATTTTACAAGATGATTAGAGAAGATTATATATAACAGCATGATTATTGTATTCAACAACAATAAGATACAGAAATGGACAGTCTTAACAGACAAAATACATTATATTATGTTTATGACATTATGTACCAAGATTGAAAAAGAGACACTGTCAGTAAATATACAGTAAATACACAATAGTTCCCTTTTCAGTATATTATAAAATAGTATATATTAAATTACTTAGACTTACTATTCAGTCTTGGATTTTACACTGTGTTTTGTTAATTCTTATTCACTTGGTCTGGACCTGGCTAAGTCCTGATTTACTTGCTTTAGTCTTAGCTTTAGCCACATTTTCCTAACATAGTATTGGAGTGCTGAAATCAAGTAGTATGAGGTTCTGGAGGTGGTTGTGAAAGTTGAGGTTCGAGACCAGTAGCACACCCAAATTCCTGGCCCTGTTCGAAGTTTGGGAAAGTTGTAAGTAGTGGGTCAATGCTTAATCTGACCTGTTTTTATCTTGTTTAACTGGAGGAAGTTAGAATCATCCATGAGTTATTTTTTTGAATGCATTGGATGAGATTAAAGATGGGACTGAGGTTATTGACAGAGACGTGTATATAAAGTTGTGTCATCAGCATAGGATTGGAAAGAAATATTGTGATGAATGGAGAGCATATGTACACATGTACCGTACTGAACACGAGCAGTCCTAAAATTTACCCTTGGGGAAATCCTGAGACATTTCCTTAATTTTTTTGATATCATCACTTTGCTGCTTAGTAACCACAACAAAAAGTATGTTTTTTTCTGGTTTTGGACCTGCTTCTGATCTATAAATGTGCATACTTTAACTGGTTACATAATATTGAAAGCTTCTTCACCGAAAGCCAAACTCAAACAGAACCGTGAAATCAGATTAATTTATTTCCGGGAGGCATGTGGAACAGGGGCCATTGGTCACCCATCATGTAGAACAAAATCTAACTTCTCTAACCTCTGATTAACAAAGTTTTATGCTATGCTCACTGATTTAACATAAATCCATTTTTCAGTCCCTCTGATATTTTTTCCTTTTTATCCTCATAAGCAGCTATCTTTGGTTTGATATGGATGGACTATTTGTGTCTCTGAGTAGCCAAGACATCTGAACATGGTGACCAAACTTATATTGCTAAAAATACAAAGAGATATCTTTTAGATTTTCCAGGCAACAAAAACAGTTGCTCAAAATAAGTATTCTGAAAGTGTATTTTTGGTACATGTCTTTAGTTTCTTCCAAACACTGTCCAATTGTTTTTAACCTGAATTATCTTCAACATATTCAGTGCATTTCAGTCATGGTTAGTTGTTCCAAGGCTTTCATTCTGCATGTAAGTAGATCTCTGTCTCCTACCCGCAGGGCAGAAAGAAGGCCCTGACCTTGTAAAGTAGGTGCCTTGTATACTGTTCTTAGAACTGCTGATTTGGAGAGACACAGCGGAGACAGTTGCTTGACCCGTTGGCGTGCAGTGAGACAGAGGTGCTTGTCTGGCTGGCCTGGCTAATTCATCCGTCTGTTGAATGAAACTGTCAGACCTCTTCTGCTCGCTCTGTGCAGAGCTTTCAAAAGGCTTGAGCTTCTCACTGGGGCCAGTATGAACGCTCTTTGAATACAATAATGCGATTAGACTGGGCGCTGTGATATTTCAATTGGTTAGCACCCCGCGGACCTGCAGAGACACAACCTGAATATGAAATGTTGCTTACAAGGTCCTTCATGTTGAACTGGCCTTTTTTGTGAAAAGTGCCTTTTAAATGTGTGTTCGTATTTAACCCGGCTAATATCAGAGACTCCTACAGGGTTTTCAATGTGGAAGGTCTTGTCTTCAAAGTGGGTTCATTCAAGGACCTGCTGTAATGTTTTGCTATGATCTAAAGAGGATAGATATTGCTGTTAATGTTTTATGTTTCGAGGTCTTTACAAATACCAAAGGTATTTCACTTTTTATAAACTCTGACTCTGAAAAAAACGTTATTGCTATTTTAAGTGCTCACAATTCAAAAGGAAATACTGGTTGCTGGAGAAACTGTTCTTGCCAATTGGCCCAATATAATCATGTGTTTTGGAAATGTTTTAATGTTCAGAAATATTGGTCTGAGATTAATTGTGCGTTGCTGTCTTCAGCACTGGCATCCCATGACTTCAGTGCCATAACTTAATTTGATATATTTAGTTAACTTTGTCTGCTTTTGTTCTTTTTTTTTTTTTTTTTTTTTTTTTAAACAATAAAAATAAAAAATAGATTAAGTATTGTATTCAAGCTGAATTTACAATAAAATTGGTTGCAGTGAGTGAAAATGTCCAAACTAACTCAACAACAATATAAAAGTATAATAGTGCTGTATAAGATAACCAAGCTTTTTCAGATTTTAAAAGTCCTGGCTTGGGGCCAGTTTAGTTGAGATGTAGTAGTAGTGTAGTCCTCTTCTATCTTAGTTTAGTTCTTGTCAAGTCCTGGTTTAGTTTGAGATTTAGTCACAGTTTGGATATACTCTTGTGTAGGAGTGAGAACCAGCCCTTTCTCAAACTCTTTCTCAAAAGTCATCGTTAGAATTATTGCAATATTGCATTGATTTAATGGAACAACTATCAGGGCAAATTGAGATTGAGAATAATTTTTGGATGAAAGTTGAAACGTCTTGTCCAGATGCCTACCACTGAATCTTTTCTATGATGGAACACTCTTGGACGAATGAGAGATGACACTGACTTGGTCGTGACAAAGGACATACCTCCGTATTGACTTGAAATCCAATCCAAAGGTGCTTTTTTGATCCTAATACCACACGGGGCAGGCTGAGCAGTATGGAGCCGGCTGTGGCGTTTCCACTGCCCAAGTGTGATCCGTATTGCCCTGTTTGAGGGGTCCGAAGGCGGCCATGAGAGGTACTAGCTTCCAGGCGGTGCTGGCTCGCTTTAGGACCGCGGGGCAGTTTAACACAAGATGATTGGAAAAGTGACAACAAAAGGGAAATTAATCAGTTCTCACCAAACGCTGTCTTGATCTGTATTTCCACTGATGGTAACTTTATTTGTTGAGCCGACAGACTTAGCAAAACAAAGCTAATGCATGTTAGCATCAGCTGTTTCCTGTTTAAGGCACAGCACCCAAAATATTGTATTGCCAATGAATAATGCTTCGGCCATTCAAATCTAACGCATTACATAAAGAGAGGTGAAATCACTGCATAGGTGCTGCCCAGTGCTGCCCAGTTCTGCCCAGTGCTGCCCAGTGCTGCCCAGTGCTGCCCAGTGCCCGAACAGTGAAGGCTCGATGTGCAGCGTCACGAGTTTGAATCCCGGCTTCGACATTTTACTGCATGTCCTCCCTTCCCGCTCGTCCTAATTTCACGCTCAGCTGTCCTGTTTAATAAAGCCTACAGGCTAAAAAACACGCAGCGTAGAGGCTTTGCAGAGAGGTGAAATAAATGCTGAAAAGTGCCAATAAACCAGAAGTTGTGTCTGCGTTGAAAGATATGAATATGGAAATCTTGTTTATGAAGTGGTGCCATACAAAAGAAATACTTACAGGCTTCATCGACATCGACTCAAACTGACAATGTTCTTTTCGCTCTTTCCTCTAATTGGTTGCACATACGTTGAGTAGGCTAAATGACCTTTTCTGTTCACAATATGTCTGGTTTCTAGTGAAGAATGTTCTTACAAGCATTCTTTCTTCAGAACACTATCATCACCAAAGGCCACAAGTAATGTAACCTCACATATGGAGGTTATAGTAGATAAATGTACAGTATATCTGCGTATGCATAATGAATAAATAAAGTTTCTTGTAGCAACAATATAGCAATTAGTATGTGAGGCCACAACATGCTTCCATTTACAATTCATTTTTCAATTTGAATAATGACAATACTATTAATATATTAGCCTCTATGAATATTCTGCACGAATCAACAGAAGTCATTAAGACAGAGGCAGATAGCAGATAGCAGTTGTTGATTAAAATGGGAGTAATTTACTGTGTGAATGTTAATGAACTTCCGCTTTGGACCATTTTATTAGGAATTTTCAAGGATTTTATAATTTATCAGGCATTAATTAAATTGTGATTGCGATAGTTTTCCACATGAAGGATATGTTGTTTCACTGCATAGCACATATCGGGCATTTATTTTTTAATTTCAAAAATACCTTCAAAAACTTACATTCTTATAAGGTTGTCTCCACAGATCTGACATGTAAATTGCTTGCATGTGTGTGTTTAGCTTTAGTCACACTAGTTTGATGAATCCTGGTTAGAATGTCCTCTCAACCTCATTCTGAATGTCAGTTTTGTTACATCTACTGAGGTTTTCAATGTCATACAGTTTTTGCCGTCAATTCATGATTATTACAACTGCGTATCAGAGGGAAGCTAGCTTTGTTTATCTCACCTATGTCATTCCCTCTGCAGCCAGAAGATGAAACCAAAAGTCAAATGTCATTTTTTGTTGAATTAACTTACTTTTTAATGAGGAATTGTCAAAACCCAGCAAATGCCCAAACTAGTGTAAATCAAACCATCCCTCGGGACACCAGCTATTCAGCTCCGGCAGTATTCAAAATCTGGTATTCCTCTGTGCAGAGCTGTTTTTTCTTTATAATTAGCGCAAATCAGACATCAGAGGCAAAAACTACAGAGCGTCAGCATCATAGTCGTGCAAATTGATTGTTCTCCTTAGGGTTCTGGAACTGTCAGTTTGAATTGGGGCTCGTTTTAGGGTTAGGCGTTTAAGAAAAAATAGGCCCTCTTAATAAAATAGGCCAATAATAATACAATTAATACATCTAATCAGGATTTCGTGATGGCAAAATGGGGGGGAAAACAAAGCTGACTTATCCCGACTTGCTAATGTAAGCTAGCAGTTGTAACAAACACGATTTTGATGGCAGAAATGCTCAGAACGAGTTGTGGTGATGATCTCTGGACTTTAAAAAAACAGCACAGGAGATCTGTAGAGCTGTCTTTCATGTCACAAATCTGGAAAAAGTGTGTTTTTTTATGCTGCGCAAGTGTGATTACAACCTCGTACATGTTTTTGAGTCCTTTTCAAATATCTGTTTAGTGGTTGCAAGACCAAGTTTGTGACTGTGACCGCATTATCCCTGGGGGGAAAATAAAAAACTAGAATGGCAATCCGACAAAGGAGTCTCTAGGAAAAAAGGCTAAAGATGGCGGGTTGATTTGTGGCACAATGATGCAGCAGGGGACCGGGGGAGATTGGCTGTTTGAGAAGCAAACGTTTTGTCGGAGTCAGACTGAGAGGTGGCCCGGGTCAGCCGTCCTCCCGAACCAATCCTTTCATAGTGTTTTCCTTGTCTCTCCCCGAGGACATCACCCCTCTCCCACCCTCCAGGCCATTATCCCTCCATTGCCCACCATTAGATATGAGCTCCAGCGCTTCACTTACACATGCGGAAGAGCAACCGTTTCCCTTGGCGACCATTAGGGGCAAGGACTGCAGTCGGAGATATTCCCTGCGATTTGCTGCAGATGGAGCGGATCGTCCCTGGCCATCGACACTTTATTAATGCTGCTGTCAATAGCAATTGTAAAGTAATGATTTGGAGCTGAACTGATCCATCTCATATTCTATAAGAGGAGTGATTTATTGGAGTAATCGAAGGCGTAAGTGGTGCATCGTGCTTAGATATATTGTCAACATTAATGGCGTTGTGTGGATAATTCTAATACCGTAAACGGTCATAACATTTATCTATCTGTCTGTTCTTTAAAAAGGTAATAAGCCTTTTAAGCAGATTTATTGGAGGCCGTAAAATATGAAACTGTTTTATGCAATTTATGTAATGCGTCGAACAGGTTTCAAGAAGACAAGACTATCAAGGGTTATAAGGCGTTTGAAGAAAGCTTTTGGGAGATGAATCTTTATCCTTATATACCCTATAATTTTTTCATAAAAAAAATCTAATAAGATCATAAGAACAAGACACAGGAGAAAAACAAGAGGCAAAAACAAGGGTAGAAACATTAAAAAATTATTCTAGCACGTGTCTCCTGGCTTATTTGTCCCATTCGTACCAAAGTCCACCTTCAGATTCACTGCAAAAGTTCTCAGGCTTTTTGTTAATGACGCACAGATTATAATTGTGAACTTCCGAAATTACCAAAAAGCGCTTTCAATTTCAGTTCAGCACTTCAGCAGTCAAGAACCGACTGAAGTCCCAAAAAAACGGGGACGAATACCCCTCTGTCGACGACACATTGCTTTACAGTGAGGAATTCAACCTCATGGCGGAGCTGGAGAAAGAATCCAAGCCAGACAAAATATCCCAAACCTCTGAAACGGCAGAAGAGGTGCCAGAAACATTCATAACTCTGGAGGGGTTAGAGAAAATGAGCAGTTTAAGCTATTGGGCTTTACTGCAAACCGGCTGGAACAATGCCACCTGCAGGAGGAGATCAAACGGCTCAAACGGCAGCTCGTCGATGAACGCCAGTGGAGGCAAACAGCAGAGGACGAAAAGGGGGACGACTCTGCGGGAGATGGCCTTAAAAACTGCAGAGGCCAAAAAGCAGAGCGGAGCATCTGTCCGGAGAGCTGGAGGCGCTCAAACAAAGACGGCGACGGAGAAAAGGACGAGTTTGAGGAAGAAAAGGCCACGATTTTCCTATGTGGCCCCGGGAGCGACACATGTCCAGGTCTGTCCCGGACTCTCTCTGGACCGTCTCACATTATGAAGACAAACAGCACTGGTGTTTATCAGGGTCATTCATACTGATCACATACAGTAAGACATAGTTCTATTTAAAATAAGAACCAAAGGAATATTGATATCAAATGTACAGTGTATAAATCTACAACATAACGTTGGTAAATCAATATTTGTATTTGTTTTTGTTTGTGTTGAATTTGATGTAATTAGGCATAATACAATATATTAAGTTTTTACTACAAACGGTGAAAACAGGCTTGAAAATGGCTCACTCTTCACCTGTTGTCTCCTGCTCTGTGATGTGATCCTCCTCCACTCTCCTCCTCTCTCCTTCACTCTCCTCCTCTCTCCTCCACTCTCCTCCTCTCTCCTTCACTCTCCTCCTCTCTCCTTCACTCTCCTCCTCCTCTCTCCTTCACTCTCCTCCTCCACTCTCCTCCTCCTCTCTCCTTCCCTCTCCTCCTCCACTCTCCTCCTCCTCTCTCCTTCCCTCTCCTCCTCCACTCTCCTCCACTCTCCTCCTCTCTCCTTCACTCTCCTCCTCCTCTCTCCTCCACTCTCCTCCTTCACTCTCCTCCTCTCTCCTTCACTCTCCTCTCTCCTCCTCTCTCCTCCTCCACTCTCCTCCTCTCTCCTTCACTCTCCTCCTCCTCTCTCCTCCACTCTCCTCCTTCACTCTCCTCCTCTCTCCTTCACTCTCCTCCTCTCTCCTCCACTCTCCTCCTCTCTCCTTCACTCTCCTCCTCCACTCTCCTTCACTCTCCTCCTCCTCTCTCCTCCTCTCTCCTCCTCTCTCCTCCTCTCTCCTCCACTCTCCTCCACTCTCCTCCACTCTCCTCCACTCTCCTCCTCTCTCCTCCACTCTCCTCCTCTCTCCTCCTCTCTCCTCCTCTCTCCTCCACTCTCCTCCACTCTCCTCCACTCTCCTCCACTCTCCTCCTCTCTCCTCCTCTCTCCTCCTCTCTCCTCCTCTCTCCTCCACTCTCCTTCACTCTCCTCCTCCTCTCTCCTCCTCTCTCCTCCTCTCTCCTCCTCTCTCCTCCACTCTCCTCCACTCTCCTCCACTCTCCTCCACTCTCCTCCTCTCTCCTCCACTCTCCTCCTCTCTCCTCCACTCTCCTCCTCTCTTCTCCTCTCTCCTCCACTCTCCTCTCTCCTTCACTCTCCTCCTCTCTCCTCCACTCGCCTCCTCCTCTCTCCTCCACTCTCCTCCTCCACTCTCCTCCTCCACTCTCCTTCACTCTCCTCCTCCACTCTCCTCCTCTCTCCTCCTCTCTCCTCCACTCTCCTCCACTCTCCTCCTCTCTTCTCCTCTCTCCTCCACTCTCCTCCACTCTCCTCCTCTCTTCTCCTCTCTCCTTCACTCTCCTCCTCTCTCCTCCTCTCGCCTCCTCTCGCCTCCTCTCGCCTCCTCTCTCCTTCACTCTTTTTCTCTCTCCTCCTCTCCCCTCCTCTCTCCTCTTCTCTCATCTTCTCCTCCTCTCTCCTCCTCTCCCTCGTGCGCACACATGCTCTCCTCCTCTCTCCTCCACTCTCCTCCTCTCGCCTCCTCTCTCCTTCACTCTTCTCTCTCCTCTTCTCTCATCCTCTCTCCTCCTCTCCCTCGTGCGCACACATACTCTCCTCCTCACTCCTGTGGAAGTTAAGATGTAATAAAAAGTGGACAACCTATGCCAATGTAATAATAAGGAGACAAGACTCATCAGGGCGTATGATATCCACTGGGGAACAGTGAGAAGCAGCTAGAAAGAGCAGGATTAAACATTGGTGGAACAGGATCTATAGCTCACTGGTGAACAGCTTCTCAAGATGCTATCGACTCGAGGCCGTCATTGATTCAAACACAGAATAAACACCTGCACATTGAAGCGTGGAGTCAGCGAAGACAGGAAAGGTCAAGGGAAAAGTCCTTCAAGCTATTGTCACACTACAAGTCTGGTGCATACAAATGACAGTGCAGGGTGTGTTCTACAGGGTGAGTTAGAGATTGATGGAATAATCTGGTCAAGAATAGAGATCGCTCGATATATTGACCAATGGTGAATCTCATGGGTCAATAAATGAATACATACTTAGGAGTTTCCAGCTTCCACCTGCAATGGACACAATACATGGAGTGAATGATTGTCTGTGTGTCTTTACCTCTGTGTTAACCCTGTGACGAGCAGCCCTCTGTCCAGAGTGTACCCCGCCTAAGGCCCAAAGTCACTGGGGTAGGCTCCAGTCACCCGCGACCCCGAACGGGAACAAGCGGTAGAACATGAATGAATGAATGTTATAAATGTGACTGACGCTCCTGAATTTATCCATGAGAAAGTGATGCTTCATATGATTACTAGCCTAAACGATACAGAGATAACGTGAAGTCACCTAAAATACAGCTCACCAACAGATTTTTACCACTTTCAGAGATGGAATTAAATGAAAAAAGGAAAGATGACATGGCCAAAATACAGCGAGGAGGAACTGTGCCAGAAGCCAAGGTCACGCAGATTGTTTTAGTTGGGGACGGCGCGATAAGTCACGTGACGCATGAAAAGATAAACACACATTCTTTTCCAAGCGCCACTGTTTCTGAGATAACGTCACTCCTTCCAAATATTATGGCTAAGCATGGAGGAGCTAAACAGCTGATTGTGCACGTGGGTGCAGTGGACATGCGGCGGGAACAGACTGAAGTTTTGAAAAAAGACTTTTTGAAGTTATTCGACGTGCTTGATAAAATGGAAATCAAAACATTCATAAGTGGACCTCTTCCAAACATCGACAGGAGGATAAACAAGTTTAGCCGGCTTCTTCAGCTGAACACATGGCTGTCCAAAGAGTGTTCCCCGAGAGGACTACACTACATTGAGAACTTCTATCTATTCTGGAAACGAGAGGACCTGTTTAAGAGAAATGGCCCCCACCTATGCAGAGGTGGAGTGAGGGTGCTGACAGAGAACCTGCTCCACGCTCTGAGGCATTGGACTGGGCCTGGACAGGGTCCTGAGCAGATAGTTAGAGAAGAGAGGAATGAGGGAAGAATTCCTGCTCCATCAGCCAGAGACCGAGCCAATGTTTCAACATCAAAAGCACCACAACCTCAGCCTCCACCAAAGGATTCATCAGCAGCTGCTCCACCACCACCAGCAAAGGATTCAGCTCCAGCTGCTCCACATTCACCTCCACCGCCTCCAGCAAAGGAACAATCTTCAAAGGCCTTGGACCCATCTGTGACAAGCCCAACAACATCCCTGTCATCGCCCCTGCCTTCACACCAGCCCTGGGTTCCCCCTGCAACATCTACTCCCACTAAAGATTCATCATTCTCCTTCTCATCTCCACTCTCACCCATGGGCCTTCCCAGCCATTTTGAAAGTCTGATCAAATCAGGCATTAAGATGGCTCCACTCACGCCCAATATAGCAAGGGCTATGTCAGTACCGACTACACCAACAAAAGCCCCACCACCCATCCCCCCTCGCCTCTCACCTGGTCCCAAACTCTCCTTGGCTACAAAAGCCCCACCACCCATCCAACCTGGCCTTTCACCTGGTATCTCCCATAGCTAGGATGCACTGGGTCTCAGCGTTGCCGGGACTTATTGTCACATTAAAAATCAAACCAACCCGGGGCCCTATGTAAAAAGAGCCCCCCCTAGTGCTATTTCTGTAGTCACATCATCACAGAGATGGAAAAACAAAATGCGAGTCAGGCCCAATCTGAGAAATGTGATTCATATTCCCTGTGAAAAGATAAAGCCCAGTCCCACTGAAACTAGTCTGAAACTTGCTGTGCTAAATGTCAGATCCTTATGTAACAAATCTCTCTTAATTAATAATTTTATTTCTTCTTATAATCTTGATTTTATGTTTTTAACTGAAACATGGCTTGACAAAAACACAGGAAATGTAGTTCTGATAGAATCTGCTCCACCCAACTTTAAGTTTGAATCTGAAACACGAGAAAACAAAAAAGGGGGTGGAGTCTGTGCTGTCTTTAGAGATGAAATAATTACCCGCAGGTTGTCTTTTGGGGTGTTTTCATCATTTGAGTATGTATCCTTTAAAATGGAGCTAAAACGGTCTCCATCCATTCTCTTCATTGTTTTATACAAGCCTCCCCAGCACTGCCAAAGTTTTATTGATGATTTTACTGAGATGCTTTCAGTCATATGCACAGACTTTGATGGTTTGGTCATTACAGGTGATTTCAATGTGCATGTTGATAATATTTGTGACAGAAACGCTAAAGAGCTTGATGCTGTCCTTGAAACCTTCAGTCTTACTCAGCATGTGAGAGGCCCCACCCACAGCAAAGGACACACTCTAGATCTCATAATTACAAAGGGGGTAAATATTTCAAATGTTAATGTGATCGATGTTGCTCTGTCTGATCATTTCTGTGTCTTCTTTGTCTGTTTCTCCCAAACCTCCGGTTGGTCCTGCAGTTGTTCAGAGGAGACACATAAGTGATAGCACAGGTGCACTGTTTATGGAAATGATAAACTTTGAAAATGTCTCATGTTCTAATGTAAATGATTTGTTGAACTCTGTTACATCTAGTGTTTTGAATGTTCTGGACACCATCGCCCCTATAAAGGCTAAAATGGTTAAAAATAAGGAGAAGGCGCCGTGGAGAAATGATGATTCGGTCAGGGCACAGAAAAGGGAGTGCCGCAGGGCCGAACGGAAATGGCGCAAGTCAAAGCTCCAGGTTCAAAAAGAGATTTACAAAGAGAAGTTGAACATGTACAACCTAATCTTATGTAGAACTAGGGAAAGATATTTTTCTGAAATAATTGGAAGCTGCAGTAACAACTCGCGTGTCCTGTTTGCCGCAGTAAACAGATTAACAAACCCTCCAGCTCAGCTGCCGTTAGAACTCATTTCCACATCCAAGTGTAATGAGTTTGCATTATTCTTTAATGACAAAGTTCAGGGCATTAAAAATGCTATAAATCCCACAATGCAAAAAATTACCCTAAAACCACCAAGACACTTAGAGCTAACTCACTTTGCACCAGTAACTGACAAAACTGTCCATGAGATCATCACCAGTCTGAGTTCATCTACATGCTGCCTTGATGTGTTACCCACCAAATTTCTAAAGTCTGTGCTGAACAGTTTGTTAGCACCACTCACTCACATAGTTAACATGTCGCTTCAATCTGGAACATTCCCAATGTCTTTGAAAACTGCGGTCATAAAGCCTCTCCTAAAGAAGAGCAGTCTTGATGCCGCAGTACTGAGTCATTACCGGCCCATCTCTAATCTGCCATTTTGGGGCAAAGTCCTTGAAAAGGTTGTTTACCAACAGCTCACAGATTTCCTCTTAATAAACAACTCATTTGATGTTTTTCAGTCAGGTTTTAGACCTCATCACAGCACTGAGACTGCTCTTGTCAAGGTGACAAATGACATCCGCCTGAACACTGACACGGGCAAAGCCTCAGTCTTAATTCTGTTAGATCTGAGTGCTGCTTTTGACACTGTCGATCATGGGATCCTCTTACAGAGACTAGAGGACTGGGTGGGCATCACTGGCACTGCCCTTCTGTTCAACCTCTACATGCTGCCGTTAGGTCAGTTGATACGCAGTGAAAATGTGTCCTATCACAATTATGCAGACAACACTCAGATCTATGTTTCACTATCGGCAGGTGACTATGGACCAGTAGATTCACTCTGTCACTGCATCCAACAGATCAGTTTGTGGATGCAAAACAACTTTCTCCAGCTGAACTCAGACAAGACTGAAATAATCGTTTTTGGCCCACAGAAACAAAGAGAAAGTGTTAGCGGTCACCTCCAGAGTCTCGCTCTAAAACCTACAAACCAAATTAGAAATCTGGGGGTAATAATGGACTCAGACTTGAACTTTAATAGCCATGTCAAATCAATAACATCAGCAGCTTTTTACCATCTAAAAAACATTGCCAAAATCAAAAATATAGTGTCAAAACCAGATTTAGAGAGACTTATCCATGCGTTTGTCTCCAGTAGATTAGACTACAGTAACGGCCGCTTACTGGCCTCTCCAAACGAGTTGTTAAACAGCTGCAGTACATCCAGAACGCTGCTGTTCAGGTCCTGACTAGAACCAGGAAGTATGATCACATTAGTCCTGTTCTCAGGTCCCTGCACTGCCCCCTGTGGCTCAGAGAATAGACTTTAAAGCAGCTCTGCTCGTGTACAAGTCTCTCCATGGCCTAGCACCAAAGTACATCTTGGATATGTTAGTGCCATATGAACCATCTCGGACTCTGAGGACCTCAGGGACCGGCCTCCTGCTGGTGCCCAGAGTCAGGACAAAACATGGACCGGCCTCCTGCTGGTGCCCAGAGTCAGGACTAAACATGGACCGGCCTCCTGCTGGTGCCAGAGTCAGGACTAAACATGGACCGGCCTCCTGCTGGTGCCAGAGTCAGGACAAAACATGGGGAATCTGCGTTTCAGTTTTATGCAGCTAAAATCTGGAACAGTCTTCCTGAAGATGTGAGACAGGCTTCTACTCTGACAATGTTCAAATCTAAGCTAAAAACAGTTTTGTTTAGCTGCGCATATGACTGAAAGGATTTTTTCTTTGCACTCTTCTCTTTTGTTTGGGATTTTATTAGTTTAGAAAATCAGTTGGATTGATAATTTTTAATTTAGTTAATTTTATTGTAGTTAATTTTTATCTTTGCACTCTTCTCTTTCGTTTGTGATTTTATTAGTTTAGAAAATCAGTTGGATTGATAATTTTTAATTTAGTTAATTTTATTGTATTTCTGTAATTTCTTTGTGATTTGAATGCATTTTTCCTGCTGTGTGAAGCACTTTGAATTGCCTTGTGTATGAAATGTGCTCTACAAATAAACTTGCCTTGCCTTGCCTTCTATATGTGTCTATTTATGCAGACAATTTTACTTATTCATCTTTTCCCGAGTAACTTGGCCATATCTGGAAACGTTCAGGTCAGTCTGCAGTAGACTGTGCTATGCCTTCATGGATCTATTCAAATATCTGGAGCAAATATCTAGCTATCTTAAACCTGTCGTGAGTTTTGCCTGTCCAGTTAAATCTTTAGCTTCGACTGACTCTGCTTCGCTCTAGCAGTTCTCTGATTGTCCAGAGCGGTCACATGTTATGCTAGCCGCTTCACTTGATGCTTCTTCCGGGTCACACAACTACCGGATGTAGCTAGCCGTGTGCATGGAACAGTGAGTGAAGGCAGCATATTTCTTTTGGATTAAGTGGTCTTCTAGAAAACCAAAACCAACAAAACATCAGTGATATCATAGAAACCAGTCACCTTTTCCATTACGGAGTCCTTGGCTAACCTTTCCTCCTTGAAGACTGATGCATTATTTGGATAGTGAGCCGGCCGTAGTCACATGAGGTCGCTCGGATGAAGATTTATAGGAGCAGCTAAAGAACGCGTGTCAGCACTTTACTCCCTTGGTTTAATGTCTGTACGCAGCAGCAAATCATCAGTATTGGGGCAAGAAACGGAATATGCTTTTTCCACCCTTCCATGTCTGCAGCAGCTTTTATATGACATGGAAAACACAAGGACAATTTCAAAAGGGCAGAGAGAATATCTACACACTGCATGCTCAGCCTTTCCAGCGAATACCATTAGTTACAGTCGAGACAGTGGATTTCCCAAGAGAACTGGACAAAAAAAAAAAAAAAAAACAGGCAAAATTACTAAATCTTTATATTATCATTTTATAACTTCCTTATGTCCCCACTGTATCGAAGAGGGATTTCATCATGCATACGAAGCAATGAATCTGTTTGAATCTCATGCTGCTTGAATGCATTCTATTACATGTGAAATGACGTTGTACTCGAGAACGCTGGATATGTACGAATGTAAATAGAACACATGCCTTCATGCACTTTGAATACATCTACATTAGAATTTTATGGATTTTTCATGTTTATGAATGTGAAAATTGTCCTTGCTGGCATTCCCACGTATGCACTCCCTAAGCAGCCTAAAGACTAAATGAAGTCTTAAGTTCGGGAGCAGGACCACGCCTCTTCCTGCGGCATCAGCATTTAAGCACATCACATTCACAACCAGATCACATATACCTGTGTTCATGATGTCATGCCCCTCCCTCCCACCCACATTCTAATCGTGCTCCTTGATAGTGAACAATGACAAAAATCAAGTGGAAGCAGATCTTGAAACATTTTTTGACACAATGAAGTAATTTTCAGATATCTTGTCAATGATACCATTATCAAAAGTGTTTTTTTTAAGGCCATATCACCCTGCCCTTGTTATTTGTATCAAAGCAAGGCAAAGCAAGTTTATTTGTAGAGCACATTTCATACACAAGGCAATTCAAAGTGCTTCACACAACAGGAAAAATGCATTCAAATCACACAAAAATTACAGAAATCACAAAACAGTTTAAGAAATAAAATCCTCCATCCTAAAATCTCCATTGATAAGTTTAAATTCTGTAACATGGCGTCACAATCCCCAGCTCTCTGGTTGTAATCCCATTGTACTCGCACTCAAACACTTCGCTCTACATCGCGTTGTCTTGTCCCGAACGTCGTGACACGTTTGAAGATCGCCAGATTTCCGTTGACTTCTGGGAGCGCGGGTAAAAATAGCACAACGTATATTCTTCTGGTGTTGGCAAGAGCAGGAAATGAGCAATTATCCGGCTGATCTCGGCGTGTGTTTGGCAGCGCTTGTTTGTAGTGTTGATTTTGCCTGCCTGTTTGCTGAATTTCCTCTATCGGCGAACAAAACAGAGCGGCGACGGAAATGAACAATTATTGT
Source organism: Eucyclogobius newberryi (assembly GCF_026437365.1). NCBI lineage: Eukaryota > Metazoa > Chordata > Actinopteri > Gobiiformes > Gobiidae > Eucyclogobius > Eucyclogobius newberryi. Next base: position 31,024,696 of record NW_027316278.1, on the reverse strand, counting down.
GCTGATTCTCTCCTGCGCGCTGTCTAGAGGCTGCATACTAAATCAAGTGCTCCTCCTCAAAGGCGTCTGCGAGCTGTTGGTGAACATACGAGATGATGTACTCGATACTTCGACGCGAACAATTGAGTTTGAAGACATTATTTGCGCGTACTGTATATTCATATTTATGTGGAATGTTTATTAGACGGCCTGACACGAGCAGCAGGGATGTATCTTCAGACTTTGTGCTGTGCGTTTATGGTCAGGAGTACCATACCACTTTGAATTGAACCCAGGGCTGTAACTCTAAAGATTATTCCAGTGGAGAAGTAGTAATTTGAACATTGTTTTTTTTTTAAATCAAGATGTTTTGACTCAACCCAAAAGTACATTTCAGTGATTCTGGTGCTGGTCTGAGAAAGTGGGATTTGTAGTGCCCTGAGCTGGATTCGAACTGTCCTAAAGGAGGAGTTATAACAGGAAACTGCCATATTTACATGCTCACCTCGTTATGGGTCGTTCTGCATGAAAGTCGGGCAGATGACGAGCCGTTAAGAAGTCATTTGCATTTGATTGGCTTGATCTCTCGTTTTACTCAGGTGTGTGGGGGGGTACGGTTTAAACAGAAGGCAGATCACAACTTCAGCCATAAATTCTGTTCCAAGAAGGATTTTCTTTTTTCACAAGAAAGCTTCCTTAACCCTTCTTTCAAACCTTCTCCTTGATGGAGATCTGTAGGACATGACTAATCTAGCTCAGGGCTAAAGGAGTCACTTTGCATTTCACTGCATAACTCATTGATATTTGCTCAGTAGTGCACAACTTGCCATAATTTTACTCAAAAATTACTCTCATTACTAAAGTAAAATACTCATTAATACTGTATTTAGATTAGAAATAGTCTTTTTTGACATTTTGACTTAATGCCTCTGTCTCTGTCCACTTTGAAATGTGTTTTACAGTGTGTATACAATACTTCAGATAATGATTAATAATTGTGAGAATAGTAAAAAAATATTTTAGCTATCAATTAGTCACCATTTTTTTGGATTATTTGTTGCAGACCTCGTTCAGGAACTTCACGAAATGGAGCCAAAAAATGTGTGTGAATGAAATAATTTATTTCTTCTTTATCTGTTCTTCTCTTTCATGCCTTTTCTCTACTTTGGGACTTTCTACTCAAGGTAAGAAAAAAACATTTTCAAAACACTATTTGCGCGTGGTGAGTGGTTGGAAATATTTTTGATATTATTTCACAAATTCACCAGTTCTCATCATTTTTTTTGAGCCCCACTAAAAGGAAATAGTTCTCTTTTTTGTGGTCCTGTTTACATTTGACATTTCAAGCTAAATTAGATGCCAGGGCAGTTATTTATTTATTTTTTTACTTTATTGTGAAAAGGCTCAATATTTGATACCGATTTTGATACTTTTTATATAACTTTTTTTCCTTTTTTTTTGACAAGAGAATGTAATTCATTGAAAGCAATTTGTTTAAGCATTATCATAGTGGTTCCGATAAAGACTAAAAGCATTCTAAAACTGTCCAAGAAAGGTGAAATGTTGTCCTCGTTATTTGATTTATCAGTATTTGTGCATTGAAGAATATCGTAAACAGCCAAGTTCTGCATTAGACAAGATGACACGGGCAAAAATAAAACCTGACTTGGCACAAATGGATCATGAACCTGGTCTGTCAGTTCTGCTCCTCGTGATGGGAATGCTCCGTGACTGCCACCTGATGAAAGAGCACCCGCCTCGAGGGAATCGGCGCTCTCTGACATTTTGTTCGGCGTATGATTCTCAGGTCCCGGTGCATTTTCGTGCCACTGTTTGGACTGGAATTCGACGAGACGTTTAACATGACACACTGTTTGTAAACGCTGTCAAGACCGATCTATTGGAAAAACACTCAGCAGAAATGAGCGAAATCAGCAGAAATCGTGTGTTATATCTCATGGTATTATGTGAATTTTTGCCAAAACTTTATTCCATAACTTCCATTTAATATGTCTATGCCTAGATTTTCCCAGTTTGACAGTTTTGGTGCTGTTTGTAATGATACTTCCTGGTTGGAGATGCCTGATTGGTTTATGCCGACGTCACATATCAAGAAAAGAGTTCAATTGCCGCAGGTCGGAGACATATCGTTTCTACGGGAAGCGACAAGTGTTTACTTGAGGTACTTTGCCTTTTTATTTGTGCAAAATTGGTTCACAAAGTTGCCCGAAAGGGTGCTCAAGCTTTTACACTACTTTGCACAGACTTTTAATGCAAAGACCTTCATCAAAGTAAGCGCTAAAATCTCAAAATCACTTAAAAAAATGAAGTCATATTAAATGAGGCACTATTATACTAAAATATACTATATACTAAAAGGGTTTCAGACACTTACGAGCCATGTTTCTGTTGTTTCATGGAGTCCTTTATGTTTGACCTGTACGCTAATCATCAATGCTAATCGTTTGTTAGCATTTTCTACATAACTCGCGACAACAAAGCCCCATTTGCATTGTAAAATGTAATAGTGCTTTTGTACCATGTTGTTGTGTATAAATATCAGAAATTATCAATTATTAAAATAACCGCTGCTTAGGTTAGTTTATGCAGATTTTCCTTGGAGTTTATATTTGCAACCTGAACCAAGATGGCGGCGAGTGGCGTACAAGTCACGTGTCTGGCATGAACCGATAAGTTTAGATTTGACAAAGAAATAGATGATGACGCCTCTAGTTTGTTAAATGAATGTTTAATTAATATAGGTTGTGCTTTATTATTTTACAAACGATACAAATGGCCAAAATGACAAAAGAGCTCGAGCTTGTGTCGTCACTCATCATCAGAATTTTGATGTTATGTGAGGTCAAGGTTGAATTTCTATCCTACCTCACTAATTAAATTATAAAAAGTACATTGAAAGTGAGCTGTGATTGGCTAACGGCAACAGACAGGTGACGGAAGAAGAAAACAGCACAAAGGAAGCAAAAACAGTATTTGGCTGTGTGCGAATGTCCACACTATTCCCTACATATTTAGGGCTCACGCCATTTTGTAGTGGCGTCCGAATGTCCCACAAGTGAGAAACTAGTGCACTCGAGATTTCCCACAATGCACCTTGAAAAGTAGTCTACAGCGATGGTCACTAAACCGGTCACTATAGACCACAATGCATTGCGAGATGCGGGAAAAACAACAGGGACAGGTCTTTGACTGGACACAACACGACTGAATGAAGCAGAAGAGCTGTTTAAACAAAGCTCTGACTCGAGAATATGAACGAAAACGCTCTTAAATAAACCGTTACGCCGCAAAGGTGCTAGCATTAGCCGCAAACCTTAGCCTGAGTCACCATCACAGTCCGTTTGTTGTTTCATGTGAGATCCATGACTTCTGTGGTGATTATTTGTCCATACATTTGTGCCAGACCACTTTCACCAATATTTTTTACATAAATCTATTTTTATTTGAATTTTACTGACTTTGTTTCACTCGGACTCCAGAGTCACATGACCTGCACCGAGGAGAATGTAGCGAGCTCAGTGTCCCAATCGCTCTGTGAATGAGTGCACTATAAAGTCTGCTAAATAGTGCAGGACTGCGGGACATTCAGGGGACGAGTGTGGACATTCAGGGTACAGGTGTGGACATTCAGGGGACGGGTGTGGACATTCAGGGGACGGCTGTGGACATTCAGGGGACGAGTGTGAACATTCAGGGGACAGGTGTGGACATTCAGGGGACGGGTGTGGACATTCGGGGTACGAGTGTGGACATTCAGGGGACGGGTGTGGACATTCAGGGGACGGGTGTGGACATTCAGGGGACGGGTGTGGACATTCGGGGTACGGGTTTGGACATTCAGGGGACAGGTGTGGACATTCAGGGGACGAGTGTGGACATTCAGGGGACGAGTGTGGACATTCAGAGGACGAGTGTGGACATTCAGGGGACGAGTGTGGACATTCAGGGGACGAGTGTGGACATTCAGGGGACGGGTGTGGACATTCAGGGGACGGGTGTGGACATTCGGGGTACGAGTGTGGACATTCGGGGGACGGGTGTGGACATTCAGGGGACGGGTGTGGACATTCAGGGGACGAGTGGACATTCAGGGGACGAGTGGACATTCAGGGGACGAGTGTGGACATTCAGGGGACGGGTTTGGACATTCAGGGGACGGGTTTCGGGTTTGGACATTCAGGGGACGGGTTTGGACATTCAGGGGACGGGTGTGGACATTCAGGGTGCAGGTGTGGACATTCAGTGTACAGGTGTGGACATTCAGGGGACGGGTGTGGACATTCAGGGTGATTGACGTGAACATTCAGGGGACAGGTGTGGACATTCAGTGTACAGGTGTGGACGTTCGGGGTACGGATGTGGACATTCAGTTTACAGGTGTGGACATTTGGGGTACGGGTGTGGACATTCAGTGTACGGGTGTGGACATTCAGTGTACAGGTGTGGACGTTCAGTGTACAGGTGTGGACGTTCGGGGTACGGGTGTGGACATTCAGTGTACAGGTGTGGACATTCGGGGTACGGGTGTGGACATTCAGGGGACAGGTGTGGACATTCAGGGTGATTGATGATAAACTTCCCTTTCATCAGGACATGAACTCTCAAAGTTTTCTGATCGTACAATCGTGGCACAATTGTATTCTTTAGCTAACTTTGGGGAGCTTTTTAAATTGATGGCTAACACATCAGAGCTGGCGAGGCGTGTCTAACTCGCAGCTTTGAGGCGTCTTTATGTACGAGTATATTTGTAGAGACAGTGTTACCGGAGCTAAACGAGAACTGTACTATTTATCCCCGCGGCTGCATTTACAAATCGCCATGTAACCGCTCCGAAAAAAAAACGCCAGGAGAAGTGTTAAATCAACACGCCGGCATCTTCTGAACGTACGATAGACTCATCAAAACATGCTCCACACTTCGGCCTTCATCACTAAATATACAGATCCAAGTAACAGTGAAACTTGTGACATTCACTAAACTGGATTGCCAGCCTCGTCCAATTCAAAATGCATCTACAACCAGGAACTACGATTTGAGGAGTCTTTGTTCAAATCTCTCAGATCCGAACTCATCTGGAGAAGTCCGCGTTTAGTCACATTACCGCTGCGTGTAACGACGCAGTCCGATAAAGACTGGAGCAGACTAGCAGCGGCTTCAAACTGCGCACGGTAAGAAACAGCTAGGGAAATATTAGATAAATATTTGTGTGTTTTTGGACTTGAACTCACTCGGACTTTTGTCGACTAAAGTAATGCTTGGTCAACTAAAGACATGGCAAGAGGCATGGCAAAAGCTCTCAAAACCTTTCGGTATCTCTATGATCTGAGCTAGTATCCGACCAAAACTTCACTCACAACAACACTGCCCCATTGGACTTTATGCTAAAACTTAGAATCTGTGCATTTATGTTAAAAAAGGAAGATTCAACTCAATATTTCCTCCTATATCCTTAGCTTTCTCTCGCCATATCGGCATCTTTAGACTGTTGTCCCATTTAAATTGGGTGACTAATGCATTCATCGACCAATTAATCGACTAAGTTTGAATGCTAATGCTAAATTACTAGCCGCACCGTCTCTTTAGCCCAGCTTGAGTTTGGCTGTTTTGCGCACTCTGGACTTCTCTGTGCATGTAAACGTAGTACGGGTTATCGCTTTTGGAAGTTAAGGTGTCAAACAAGGCTGTAAGTGTATTTTCACTCGTATACATTGAGAGCAAATGTAGGGCATGTCCACCAAGACGGTTTGTTCCCATGGCCTAGAATTTCTTGTGACACGCCTGATAGGAGGCAAAAATCACGCTCTCCAAACATTCCGTTGCCTTCATAGTGAGTCCGCTGTGTAAAACCCAACAGGGAGCAAAAGAAAGTGCTTCCCCAAGCTTTGTGTTAATCCAATTACAGTTGTTTACCTGCAGCGTCATTCAAAAAACGGAAAAATAAACCTCTCAAATACGTCGGCCGTCATTCATCTCACCTTTTGATTAACGGCGTTGAGAGGTGCCACTGCTGATTGGGTTGAAGGCTGTGTAATTGTCCAATTCTTTGTGTTCAAGCCTCCGGGTTTAGCTCGACACAGGCTGAACGAGGTGTTGCTCTGATCGGTCGATTACTGTGGTTCCCAAAGTGGGGGTTGCGAGACGTGAGCCGGGGGTCGCGAGATGTCTTGGACATTGGGTAATATAACACAATAAGCCACTGAAATAAACCAAACATCCCATCATAAGGAATGGAGTTAGTTTTGGCGTCAACTTGCAATTCTCCTGCTACTGATTTCTACATGTCATAGTACGCTGTGTACTCTGCCAATACTTATACAAACAGCCCAGGACACACGTACGCTCGCATGCTTGTATACTTCGAAGTTGCGTTCACAGTGAAGGGTGTAAGAGCATCGTGATAACCTTTATTTTCTTATCTTCCAAAAGTAATTCATCAAGAGGTGTTGGCTGTTCTCATCGCAACACCTTTTTGGAGAATCCTACCAAGGAAGTTATTTAGATTCTGCAAGTTTTTTACGGTAATGACCTGAAAATGTATCCACTTGGGTGACAAAGTTTCACCTAATTTAATAGTTTTGAGCGTGAACGGCCAAGTCACAGGCGGTGAGCTAGCCAAAGATAGTATTTACACGGCCTCCTGCATATTCATGTCCTGTCGTCATTATTCAACGTTAGGAAAAGTGCCATACGTCTTTCGCCGTGCACTCGACGCTACACCTCTTCATTTCATCGTTCGATCCCTCTCCGCGCTCGACGGCGATTAGCTTTTGTAGCCGAAGCTGTCCTGGAGCTGAGTGACGAGGGTATGACTTCCAATCGAACACTGGTGGATGAAGTGTCGTAACTGCCGTAACAATATTGCAGTGGTTGGCGCTAGAATCGAACCTCAAACCTCTGGCAATCACATCCCCTGAGCCACTGTCAGTCCCGTTGAGCTCTTGTTGGCTGCAGCAAAGGAACCAAAAAAATGGGTTTATTTTGAATCAAATCTTGGTTGCTTCATTAATAAATACTTTGTAGTAATTATCAGAGTTACTAAATCTGCTTCTTTATAGCGATTTTAGGCTTCTTTTTGCGTAAGTTGCATGCAAACTTTGACTGCCGCGTGCTGCTCCCGATCGGTACCTTTACCTCATAAAATGATTGATGTTTTGCCCGTTTCTCGATAATAGACCCAGTAAATATTAAACTATTGCACTAGTTCAACTTTTAACTAGTTGCTTATTTGTTTAATCTCTTACGGCGGCGCTGGATTGGTGTGTTTTGGCGGCATTTTTCAGAGGTTTCCTGGTGATCATGTGGATTAGAATGAGACTATGACCGTGAGAAATGATGCAAAGACCAAAACGGGGAAGGAGCAGAGATCGATGACGACATAGACATCTTATTGCGGGGATGTAGAGTTGTACATAAAGACGAACATGAACGACGACAGCAGAGTCCGGAGAGCTCCATCAGTGTCCAGCCTCCAAACACAAACGGATTCAGACCGTGACGAAGGATCAAAAATCTACCTTCAGAAGATAAGAAGATAAGATTAGCTTACCTCTAAAAACGTTATTCATCATATGTATCAAGAGTTTGGAATAAATCTAATATTGACAACCACATTGCTTCAAAGGCAGAGGAAATCCTGGGCTGAAACGCAAATAGGTTTTTAAGATGGGAGATTAACGTTTCTTGGCAACCGCACACAGCACGCACTTCCAGCACAGGGAGTTGATTGTTATTCTACAACGTTTGAAGTATGATTTTTTTTTGCTGGTGAGATGAGCTGATTGGTACATAAAGGTATCTCTATCGATGTTGTTTTGTAGTACATCATTTGAGCTTTTGACCATGTTATCGCATTGTTTCCTCGTCAATAAAATACTTGGAGTTGTATTGAACTTCAGTCATGCTTCCTGTTTACGAGGTCCTCTTCCCTCTGAGCACACAGAAAACACAAAATCTCCCCCGGATTTGGTGTCTTGCGGTTTAAAAAAAAAATTAAAATCACATTTATATAGCGCTTTTCTACCTTGAAGGCACTCAAAGCGCTTTACATCAAGGAACCAGTCACCCTTTCACACACCAGATGTACGCAGACACTGGAGATGAGCTGGGTTAAGTGTCTTGCCCAAGGACACAACAGCAGGATTCACATGAGGAAGCTGCAATCGCATCGCCAACCTGTTGGCCAGTGGATCTGACCGCTCTGACCAAGCGGGGAGTCAAACCGCCGACCTTTGGATCAGAAGACGAGCACTCTACCACTGAGCTACACCACTGAGCTACACCACTGAGCTACACCACTGAGCTACACCACTGAGCTACACCACTGAGCTACACCACTGAGCTACACCACTGAGCTACTGCCGCCCAGTCCATAAACCATCGTTGCAGCTCTGCCATCAAATCACGTTCTAGGGCAATCAAGAAATTGTGACAAGTCGACACATTTTTTTTTTTTTTAAATCATCAAATCAGTCAAATGCTAATAAGCACAATGTTATATGGACTACACTCTAAAACACCCACACACAAAACAAAAATACTAAAAATGTAATCCAAATACTAAAAAAAAGAATCAAAAAAGTGTTCATTTGTAAATATTCTCTGTCTGGAGACCTTCAGTTATCATATGTTTGGTTTGACTGGACGACTAATGGACTGGTTGACTACTAAAATATTGTATGTATGGCATTATTTTAAGTTCTAAAACATAAAAGTAGAGTCACTCCAGAGCGTGTTCAAACGTCAGTAACAACCCAACAGCCCATGATGGTAACGAACACCTATAAAGTAAATCACTTTAATGTTTATAATGCATTACACTATTGAGTGACTGACCCAATTTTGGGTTTTGTTCTTGTAAATATATTCAGATCTAATAAAAATATACTCACAGGCGCCATGTTCCACTTTCCTTCCTGTTTGATGTCACTCCCAAACGCCCATTGTGCTCTTTTACCTCAGGCTTGACAAATTAAGGAAGCATGTTACGAAACGTCCCTCTGTAGTGTTGTGATGGATGGAAAAAACGGCTTAGCCAATGTTTTTCCTCTGATATGAAGTCTTAAGGACACCATGTCGAATCTGGCATTACACTATTTTATTTTATGCTTTGGAGGCTTTATGTCAGACACTGTTCACTTTCAGAAATGTGCCTCAAAGCCTGCCTTAAATTCCCTGTGCTTCAGTGACACGTTCACTTGGAAATAGTTCAGAGTTGAGCGCTTCTTCAGACAAGTGAGTCATTATCAAGTCTGATTACGGCCTTTAAGAGCCGGTCCCTGAACATCCGATGGCTCTCATTAGGAGGGAGCCGAATGAGGGGGGCGTTTGTTGATTTTGACGGGGGTTGACATCTTCAGATCCGGGCTTTCATCTGCACTCGGATCATTTCACGTGTATTCTCCCCAGGACGGACTCGCAAATTCAAATGACAGGATTCCATTTACATTATAGATTTGTAGTTTTCCTTCTGAAGAGGGGAATAACGATTATGTACCGTTTTAACTTCAGTTTGATGCTTTTCAGTCGTCCATTATTCATCCAGTCCTCAGTCAAACTTGGTCAGACGCTGAAATTTGGCATCTATTGTACAACTGTGACATGTTTAGAATAGTTCACTCAACCTGATGCCGATTTGATCATTCTACTCCATATGTCTAAATAAAAAAACTAAATAAAAAGATTAATTTTGTTCATAGGCTGCGATCATCCTTTTTTTTTGCAATCGTAATTCATGTTGAAAATGTGGGTCTTGGTGAAAACAAAAGAAATATGTCACCGTCATACTGTTGTGGCCTGCAATGTTTTTGTGTGTGTTTTGTCCAGCACAATGTTAGATTGAAGCAAATGTTTATTTCATACTTAATAATCAATAAATTAAAGTGATGGTGTTTATCAGTTGCCAAAAAAGCCCTGGATTTGCATAGTTTATGTTTGGAGGCTAACGCTAACGCGGTACTTACAAATAAGGAGTTATTACTACCACATGAATACCCCCTGTATAAATACCTAAACTATATGAATATATACACATATATATGTATATATATATATATATATATATATATATATATGTGTATGTGTGTATGTATGTATGTATGTATATATGTATATATATATATATATATATATATATATATATATATGTGTGTATGTGTGTATGTATGTATGTATGTATATATGTATATATATATATGTATATATATATATATATATATATATATATATATATATATATATATATATATATATGTATATATACACACACATATATGTATAAGTTGGTTAGAAAAATGTCATGATATTTTATAACACCATGTCAAAGTGCTCACTATTCACAGGCAAATACTGGTTGCTAGGGAAACTGTGGTTGCCAGGTGGCTCATCATTATGTGTTTTAAGACCTACAGCTCAGAAATATTGGACTGAGATTAATAAGGCAATACAGATTGTTTTCAAAGGCATCCCTCTGACCTCAGAGCGGTCTTAGGGTCTTTAAGCTCTTTGGCGGCAGGAAAAGTCAATTATGAAGAAAAAGATGACACAAACTGAACCAACAATGTATGTATTTCTTATGTCTTGTCATGTGTCATATTTTATGTTTCATGTCTGAAACTGAAGAAAAAAAAATGCTTCTGAGGCAATATATGGAACAGTTTAGCCTTTAGAATGGTGGCGCTCTGCTCAATAACACTCGAAGGGTCCATTGTCCTCACAGGGAAATTTGTCGGCTGAATTCGACGCATCCTTCAGTGCCGCTGAGGGAACCTGTCAGGAGCACAGGGAAAACATCTAGAGGAGTTTTCCCATTGTGTGTGTTTGGGGTTTCAGAGCTGAAACCACAGGAGAACGGAGAGGAGGAGAGAGCAGGGAGAGAGAGAATATTGAGAGTCGAAGGTTAACGTTTGTGACAGAACAACTTCCAAGTTGAGTTCATAATTCAGCCATTTTTGACCTTATCCTTCCACGTTGATACATCAGCACATTGACTTATTTCCATTATCATGCCTTCTATCTCCCCATCCCAGTGCTGATTTAAACACAATTTTAATTTAAGGAAATATGAAATATTTATAATTACTATATTGCTTATGGTTCAATAGATGATGAACAGAACATTATATTATGCTGCACGATATTTATCACATTTCAATTTTTTGCAATAGTTTGGAGATTTTTGTTTTGTTTTTTGTGATATGATAAAGGGTTGAATTGTGGCTAACTAATCATTTAATTTTGCTCTTTATTTGCTGCAGCATTTGAACAGTTCTGTGCATTTAAAAAAGGATTTACTGATGTTCTTCTGCTTTAGTGTTGTGTCGTGGCAAGTAGGTTCAATATTATCATATATTGATATATATTTTTTTAGCATTTAACACTTGGAGACCAAAGATAATTTTTTGGGCCAAATTTCTGCCTGATTTTATTTTTGTGATTGTAAAGTACAAATCATTTTCCAATCTACTGTGCTAAACATCTTTTTTTAAACATATATATTTCTGAAAAGACAAAACAAACATGTAGGGTCGTATGTAAAAGTATATTTTTCTAACTACTACACAATTGATTTTAATCAACAAATGTCAAGAAGGAGTAATTTTCAGCTTATACATTTATGTTTAGTTTTTATTTTATGTTATATATGATCCTTATGCCCTATTCAGATAAGTATTTTTTATTATTTCAAAAACTACTTGAATATGTAAAGGCAGGAGGACTAGCTGATTGCACTGCTTTCAGCTAATGCTAATAAACAAATAAACACGGCCTCAATACCGATGGATGGCTGTGTGTTGATAGATTGACAACTCTATCTCGCATTCATTCCGCCATTTCCTTCCCACACTCACTTGTCCTCACATCCACATATCATAACCTGATCTGTCTGCCTCCCGCATTATCTCGACGCGCGAGCAGCCATTCGGAATGCTTATCCACTAAGCCCAACAGCTTGGCCACGTTCTGCCGCAGACTCGCGCGGTCGCTTCCCCTGGCGTCGACGATGGCGCCCGTCATCCTAATAGCTGGAGGGACCGCGGCGCCGTCAGCTCCGCACACCTCCTGGACACCGGCCCCGCTTTGAAGTCCCTCTCTCTGAATGGGCCGCGTGTGGGCCGGCGCCTGACAGTCTGGACTCGTTATGCAAATGGGTCCGATGTTGTTCGCGGCGTTGTCTGTCATCCAAGCTCTCCATCTATCTGCTGTATTCAGACCAGATTAGCATTAGCTCGCGAGCCAACGCTGCAGTGTTTTTCCAAGTCGCTCGCTCGTGCGGCTAGACGCTGTATCCACATGAGGTGACATGTTTGTGATGCAATCCAACACAGGTTTTCCATCTGTTTTCAGTACAGTGATTGTTGTTTTTTTTAACTTAGGAACAGAATGAAAACAATGTGGTCATGTGGTTAGTATTTTCAACTGGCATTAGGATGGTTTTGTGTTTGATTTTCATAACATTTGCAGACTTTCTGTGCAGAGATTGCATGTTTTCCCTGTGTTTCAGAACAGTTTTATGAAATCAAACTTATTTTAAATTTGAAATCTCCCTTTTTGCGTTGGCGTTTAATTTTAATATTTTTTTAACGTGATTTACATACGTGTTTATTATTTCTGGATTGTACATTAAGTTTATATCTGATACTGATGATTGTAAACACTCACACAACAACCACACAGTAACATCTATAATCACAAATTCCTTGCATTTTTCGATTTCTACACCAAGACATTTAGTGTAAAAAATGCACTGTATCTATGTTAAGAGTACAGAAGGTTGAAGTAATCGGAACAAAATTGAGATAAATCTAAAATGTAAGATAAATCTAAACTGTAAGCAGAAAGGCTTGGGCAGTTTGTGGCTATAAATCTCTTTCTGACACCTAGAGATGCAGCAGGGTCTGGGAAATAGAATGAGACTCAATCAGGCAGTTATATACTCTGAGACCGTCGAAAAGCTATATGCGAGCTGCAAAAAACACACCCCGTACTAGCTTTATTAACACAATCCCATCACCACTTCCCTTTGCCCTTCGTTGTACCTTTTTTGAAGCGCGTTATGAGAACAAGAGACTGCGAGTGAGATGGACAGCTAACGAAAGCCAAGCCGACAGTTCAGGCCCTTTTCCCGCCAGTTTTGGAACACTACAGCAATTTATATATCTCTGAGGGCCGTTACGAGCAGCGGGATTGAGAAAATGAAGAAGAATAGACTCAACATATTTATGACCTCATCCCTCTCGTGGGGAGAAGAGAAAGGGAGGCTGGAGAGCCGACGGGACGAGACAGTGAGAGAGGACTTTTGCTGTAACAGATCTGTGGTTCCCAAACTGTTTTTCTGTTTCGAGTACTCCCAAATCTTTGTCTCACACTCAAACTACAAGGCAAATGCGTTTGGGGTAATGTTCAAGAACACCTATACAGTGTTCCAAATGAAGCTAAAATAAAACTACTACTAAACTACAACATTCAAACTCGTTTTGAACAGCAAGGCAAAGGTCGCGTTCCACTATTAAAAGGCTCTAGATCTGGACCGCCTCTGCTCTTTTATTTATGTTCACGTCCAAAAGCAATTAAAGGCTTTCTTAGGAAGTAAAGTGTACAATAAAGTGCATTTTAATTCAAATTCTATTCAATTTCACCCATAAAAATGAAAAATAATAGGTTTCGGCATATTGGTCAATCTCCTGAGCATCAACAATCAAAATTTCAATAAAATCAAGAATATATTGGGCCTTTGGACAAAATCGTTGCTATGTTACATGCAAACAAAGTCAAATCATTACCCCAGAAGTCTGAACTCTTTCAATGGAGAGGTCTTCAGCCAATCATCTGTCGGGAAACAAAGCAGAGTTCAGACTTTGACATAAGAAATTAGACGACTTTTTGTGTTGAATGACCCACAAAAAAGATATTGAAAGACATTAAAATATACAATTCATCTAAAACTTAGCTCACCATGTGCATACGGCAGCAGTTAGTTGTTTGTTCAGTTCCGGTCTTCCAGACTTTTATAATGGAGTTTTGAATCCCTGGAGAAGTAGACGCCCAGGGCATTCGGATGATAAACAGGTACTCAGTGAAAGCCAGGTTATTTATCACCCGGCCTTGATTCCCAGATTGAAAAAGACTCGGGTGAGTATCGCAACAAGTCCAGATGACTGCCACTGAATCTTTTTCTACAATGTGCAGTCAAAACAAAAAAGGCATCGATATAGTTTGACGTTTTCCCGTTGGCAATTTGACGCTCAGGAATGGGGTCGTTGACTGGCAGATACAGTGATCTAGGTCAATGTGTCAACCACCTCCATGTCTAAAACTCAGAGCAGTCGGGTCCACTGTGAGCGGCGGAGGTGGAGGCGGAGGCGGAGGCAGGCGCGTGCTGTTGTCGGGATGTGCGCTTCATTAGTCTGCAGACACAACACAGCTGCAAGGTGTAATGACATCCACTTACAGCCAGCTCTCCAGAATAACATTAGACTGGCGTTCTAACCCACATTAGAGCTCGTAAACACGTGTGCCTGGTTCAGACTCGTCACCTGGCACTCATTATGGGAACATCTCTATGATCCAGATGCAGAATTCAGGCGATTTACATTTAAAGGTGCATTATGTAACTTGCTAACTCCTAGTCGAATCGAATTTGTCGTAAAGAGCAAATATTATACCCATTATTTTTTAGCTTTTAACACTGTTCCCTCGTAGAAAAACAGCTAAGTTTGTATTTAGATTCATTTGCGCTCCTTTAATTAATCATGTTTACACGGATGTCTTGCCTTGAGCCTCAGAAATCACTGCGTTTCAATTTTCCCTGGATCGTGACGTCAAAGCTGTAGAAGTCGTGCGCCGCTCCGTAGATCATTGCCAGACCCGTTCGGAGCCTTTTGGTATTGACATTGTTCTTATTTGTCTACATTCTGAGACCTGTGAATTCATAGGCATTATTTTAAGATATTTTAAGAGAAATGCCAAAGCAAGCTACTTTAGAGCATGTAATAACGCAGAATATTGTATGTGTCCATTGGTTGATCTGGAGTAAACTCTTCTGTCTGTGTACAGATGAATGTTTTTGACAACCTGAGCCTCTTCCTCACTCTCCAACTCCTCCACCTCAATCTCCTCCTCTGATTCAAGGTATAGAGGAGGCCGGGATCCATCAGGAGCTCATTTTCCAGCTCCCACTCTTGCTGCGCTCACACGGGATAGTGGGTGTCACAGCCCTAATCCCAATGATCTTTGTGGCAGCAGAGAGAGTGACTGACGAGTTGAATTAGGGGAAGATAAACAAGCCGAGGGTGAAGAGGCTGCCCATGTGACGTGAGAGAAGGGGAAAGAAGGGGAGAGAGTGAGGGAAGAGGCTGGCCACATCAGAGTGACGGGAATGGGCTTCGGGAGAGATGGGAGCGTATGAGCAAACGGATTGTCTACATAAGCTCCACAATCGCTCCGTCAGTGTCACTCACAGGGCCGCTGGCTTCAAAACAAAGCAGGCGTATTGATGCTGCGGTGATGACTGTGGCGCCGCTAATACTATTCAAAAGTACCAGGAATAGTCCATTGAACTCTCACAGATGGAGGCTAATGCGTGTGTGACAACATAAAGTAAAGAACAATGGTACCTATCAAACTAAATTGAATTATAGTAAATCTGAGAGCAAATGTGTGCATGCGCTGCACTGAGCAACACATGCATAAAACAAATGTGTCCATCCAACCAGAGGGTGGTTAAGGACAGTATAAGGACTATCCAGTGTAATGATAGTCTGGATAGACTGGTAACTGGGGTTTTCCCACTTCCGACTTGGAAAAATGCTCTGGAACGCCGCTTGCACATATTTATGACGTCGGGGCTGGTCGATGGAATTCCACTTCACATAAACATGATTTAAAATCATGGCAATCCCCAAATAGTGGAAATAGTGGTCATTTAACAAGAGACACTTTTTGTCCAGACCATTTTAGAGGCCCCAACTGGTTGACTAAGGAATTACACATGCTTGGATTGATTTAGCTTTAGCTTTAGCATTAGTTTATTTGTCTACATATGAGTTATTTCAGATGAAATGCTCAGAGGTTTTAGTGGGGGAAAACACAGCAAATCAATAAAACCCAGCTAGACAAAACATTTGAAATACACATACATAAATACACATACATAAATACACATACATAAATACACATACATAAATATAAATCTTCAAATTTCTATAATCATTGATTGTATGCTACCACATACAAACAATGTACTTTACTTTGAATTAATTTGAATTAAAGTTACCATTACTTTGAGTGATAATGCAAATGCACAGTAAATGCTTAAAAAACGTGAATGAATGCTTTCGAGTTTAACAAAAAACACTGAAAAATAACTTGCTGTTCCTTTTGAACGACGAGAGCAGCTGGTGCATGGTGGGGCCCGAATCCCTCTTCCTGTGTCTAATCCAGTCTGGAGGGGCAGAAAGTGAGAGGATGGTGGGCAGGGCTGGAGAATCTGGTGGACTGGGAGGCGGGTGACTTTGTGATTGTGCGGAGCATTGATTGCCGGACTGTTTCTCGTCGACTTCCTGCTCCTGTGATTCGCCGAGCCATTGCGAGACGCCGTGCTCTCTGCTGTTTGGTTATGCCTCGCCTTCTGTGACCAATCAAATATTCACCGGATACAGCTTTGACGCTCTGAGGATTATCGGGTCTTCACGGTTGGCCTTGTTCTTGATTGATTGCGTAACAGCTTTTTCAACTCAGAACTCTGTATAGGAGAAAATATAGACTTTGGTGCTAAGACACTGGCAGGTCAGCGGTGTGATGAAGGGAGAGTTATTAAACCGCTACAAAATTGTCCGTCCTTGACGCCAAAACACTGGCAAGAAAGAGAACGACATTGAAATGCTGAGGAGGCTTATTGTTTTGCTGCTGGTGGAGTTGTATTATCTTAAATCAAAAGTCGTGAATGTGTTTGTCAAAATATTTTACTTTCCTTTTGTAACTTCTCTTATTTGAAATCGGTGTAAGGCCTCGTTTGAATGACACGTTCTGCGTCACTCATGTTCAGTGTTCTCTCCAGAATCTTTTAAAGGGTAAATGGTAAATATGCCTCATATGGGGCTGCATTTTCCTCCGAAGATGGTTTAACGTACCTTCATTATTTCCAAAGGTACATGCACCCTAAACATACTATTACATGGTGTATAGGCCTATCCACCATCAAGAAATTTGAATATTATGTAATATTAATATCATATTTTGTGAATATCTTAATTTGCTCCAAGAGTCTTGAGGATTTTTAAAAATCATTGCAGGGTTTGTTTTGGGCCTTTTCCCGGGTAGTTCATAGGCACATGCTGTGCCGCGTCTGCAGCAAAAAAGTTCAGCTTTTCCATCAATCTTTTCTGCATCGGCCGTGCTGGCCTGATGATCGATGGTTGAACACCCCCGATGCGCCGCAACCGATGCTCAAAACGCAGGATTCACGCTGCAAAAACGCTCAAAACGTGCCGCAATAACGCTGGACGCCCAAGACGCGCATCCACATAGACGCGACTTATGAACGCAGACTTGTTTATTTGAAGTAGATGGCACTACCTAAAATATGGGATGAAGTTTGGTTTTAGGGATGGTTCATTTTCCCCCCATGTCAAATTGGATGGCGGGCATTTTGATGTATCATGTCAGGGATAGAGACCATAAAGACTCTACTCGGTCCAATGTTCACGCCAGTTATTTTACCTTGATAGAGCTCATACTCGCGTTGTTCTGGTTATGTTTTGCTCATTGAAAAAAGCATTTACAGTACATATTTCTGACACGATTTCAGCAAAAGGGCCAAGGCTACTGTCCTCTGAAGTTACTTGGACATTAAGACTCGAGACTTACTTGTGCCTTACTCCCACTCCTCGCCTTTTGGATGAGGGAACAATGCTATAACATGCTTTAGAGAACACACTTCCTTCACCTTGATATATTGTGCTGTTTTTGTTAAATGCACTGTAAATCACCATGTGTCCTGGAAAGTAATTATCTTTCTCAAACCTCTTTAGCGTTTTCACTATCCTGCTTTTTCAGTTGCACAAGTTCCACATCACTGAGCCTCTTATTCTCCTTCTCTCTTCATCATTCGTTGACATATTCATGGAGAAAGGCCTTTTTCTCTCCCACGATGACAACCTGGCAGGGTCTAAGCACCACAGTCTTGCAATGCTCACCGTCCATTCTTGACTCATACTATTGACCCCTATATTTAAAGCCAAAGCAATGCCAGTTAAACAGAAGATATGTTCAGTAAATAGATCTTGTGTCAGCTCCAGTCTCGCCCTTTTATCCCCAAAATGGATGTCATTGATCTGCTCCCCTCACGACTTTACTTTGCCAGTGCAATATTGACTTTGACCTTTTAGTATTTTAAAAGCACAGTCGTTTTAGTTTACAGAAGCTCTATTATTTAGATTTTCTTACATTGTAAACTGACTTATGATATACAGGCGCGTAGTGGTTGGTGCTCTCTTGTTTTTTCTCTTTTCCTCCACTGTTTATCTTCAAAAACACAGGTCAAGTCGAGTCAAAGTGGTGCAGTGGCTCGGACCAAACGCTCTAGCGGCTTGACATAATTCAGTTGTACATCTAGTGTGTGAATAATGACAAAGAAAAGAGCAGTTTAATTACCGAACTTATCGTCAACGCACTAATAGACACTTGGTTTTGCTGGTGAATGAAACACTGAGCTCTTAAACCTTAATAAAGCCAAAGAGGTTGAAATATACTGCTGAAAATGGATGTCCAAACCGTGGCCCTCGGACCTCGTGCTGAGGATGTCACAAGCTATTTTTACCCCCGCAAATTCCGTAATTCCACAACTAAAACCTGAATAACAAACACGTTAAAGCCGCGTTAACTGCTCCGATCTGAATGCCGTGCGGTGGTGACCGTCGGTTTATGGCCCCCAGTTTCAATATGAAATATGTTTGAGTGTTCATGTTTTCCAGAAAGGGACAACCTCTTCCAAATTTCACAAAGATGCATGAAAGAACGAGAAAAAAATGAAAAACATCCGTTCTTCTTCTTTCCGTTTGAGACGACCAGCCTCGTTGGGCGTGATGACTCCTTTTGCACACAAGGGCAGATGCGTTCTATAGACGGCACGGGGCGTGTACAAAGATGTGTACAAAGACGTGTACAAAGACGTGTACAAAGACGTGTAAAAGACGTGTACAAAGACGTGTACAACGTGCTCGGGTTTGTATGGCAATCATTTATTTTAAAGCAGTTTGTAACCTTTGTAACTGCTTATTTGAACTCTATTTTACTGCAAATAAAAAGCCAAGAAAGTCTTGGTGTGTTTGTCAACAGATTTTTCTAGCCACATAAATGAATACATAACATCAGTCTATCCATTACTATCTCGAATTTATAGCCCGAGTTAAACCTTTTCTGAAAACAAGACATGCTTGGGTTTTATCAATCAACCAACAAACCAACCAACCGTTATTTATAGAGCCCTTTACAAAACTCAAAGTGACCAAAGTCCTTCACAAAAAAGATCAAGGTAAATATAAACTGTACAATTACATTTCAAAGTGTTATAAGCCAGTCTTAATAAATATGGTTTAAGCCTGGATTTAGAAATATAGTATTTTACTTAATATCTTAAAAAAAGATAGTAACTAAGTATTTTACAAGGTCAGATTACTGTCATTTTTATAAGTCCAAATGCAGGAACAAGACACAGCAGGAAGATGGATCGCAGTACAGTAGTTTGTCCATCTCCTCTGAGCCGTAGGAGTTACGTTTAAATGTTACCTCTGGTGTACGAGGCGTTAAAGGTTCAAGCACCCAAATATATTCAAGATACGCTTGTTCCGCCTGACAGAGAAAGGATGCTCAGGTCTTCCGGGACAGGTTTGTTGTGTCCCAAGGGTCAGGACCGAGCAGAGCGAGGCAGCGTTTTGTTTCTCGGCTCCTCGTCTGTGGAACAAACTGCCCCAGCAATTAAGATCTGCCCCGACTGCGTCTGCACCAGCATTTACATGAAATTATACTTTTCTGAATTCACTCCAAATATTTATCGTATTTTTCATCTTTTATTGTCTTGCAGGATGAACTGATGTAGTATATTTTATTGTGTATTTGTCTTTTGTGAATAATATTGGGTTAAGTCACCATCTGCTCTGAAGGACACAGCCTTTGCAAACTATGCAAATTGTCTCTTATTTTGGTAGTTGACTAAAACTTTTCGGGCCAGAACCCCCAAAATAACCATACAACCATTTCAGGACCCCCACAGTAAAGTAAAATTGACATCTGTAATAATTTCAATAATTTAAAGTTGTAAATCTTTTCAAATTAGGTTTACCTGTATATATTTTAGTAGTTAATTATGTTATTTGACCCAATTTTACTAACACATACTGTATTCATTTTTACAAATAATAATCCGACCCACACTTTGAAAACCACTGGAATAAATGATCATTTCTATTGTACATTATCAACAAAATAAAAGTTAAAATCTGGGTACTGAAGGCTTCTGGAGGGAGAATATTGACAAACAAAGTGTATTATTGATGACAAAATAATGCCACAGCCTTTCGTATGTGTTTTAGAATCTGTAAAGTCGAGATAACAATTACGATTATCCCATTTTTATCATCAACAAGGCACAAAAGTGGATTATAGTTTAAAAAAACATCCACGTGAAATAGGGACCGATTGTATTTTCTGTATGTCTGTATATTTCCTTAAAAAAAACGCACACACACATTCGTTGCATCTCGGTCTCCCTCTTGGCCTCCCTCTTGGCCTGTTGCTATGACTACATTAGCGACGCCTTTGTCTCGGGGTTGCGCGGCGCGTGCAGGGCATCTCGTCTCTATATTAATTAACCTTTATGGACTATCTGGCCCGAGCTTCACTCGCCGGACTCGCGTGCCTCTCTGGATCCCTGACATTTAGCTCCGTGATGGAGAGCTGCTGGAAGCGGCCGGGCCTGAATGCAAATGGCGCAGAGATCTCGGCGAGCACGCTATTAACAACGCGTAATTACGGCCGGCCGAAAGACGTGCCGCGCTGCCCGCATCGCCGAGTCGCGTCTGGAGATCTTGGCGAGGTTCCACTTGTTAAAGAGGGGAAGGAACGCCGATGGAAGACTAATCGCGCTATTGATAAACATAAATAAGCTTAAGGGCATATTTGGCTGTGCGTATTGATTTAACTGGTATGAGTGGCTGGGGGCTGAGCAGAGACGGCACCCATGGGGGCTGTGAGAGCGACTGCGATGATGTCAATGGCACGCGTCGCTCCCAGGACTGATGTTCATGCAGCAGCAGCGCAGTCTATTCAGCAGCATTTAATGTCAAACAAAAAGACGGGGATGTTTTGTCAGTGATTCAAAAATGCACGCTTATTAGACGCTTATTCTTTATTTGCAGCAACCGGCATTTTTTAAGTAATAAAAGGTTTCATAGCGTGAAGCGTTTGGCCTCCATTTGGTTTGAAATTCACCTTTTAAATTCACAATAAGACACTCTTGAAAATAAAAAAAAATTCTGTTGACCCCATTGGTAAATATCAATAAATAAGACTACAGGCTAGTTGTTTTTAAAGTGCTTTTCAGGACACTCAAAGATGCGTTACAGAACAATATTAAAACAGTCACCTTCATGACATTTCATTACTTTGTGGTGATCCAAAGCAATGATTGTAATATATATAACATTTCGTTGAAGATAACACATATAAAAGATTGTATTGGTTGTGTTGTGACTGGAAACATATTTATTGACTGAATGTAATAAATAAACCAATAAATATATAATCAAATATTAGAATACGCCTGGCATTATATTTTTCATGTATAAATGTATGATAAATTGAGTTAAAAAAAAAAATGCCCTCAGAAAGGAGTTATGAGAGTTATGACCTGAACCTACTCAGTTTTTTGTTTCCTGATGGCCCAGTTTCAAGTCATTATTCCCCTATTGTTCTCTGGCCACCTCTGCCCCGCTGCTGATTACCTGCAAACTTTCAGGTTCTTTCATCCTGTTGTGCTGTACTTGTTTTCCCTCGCAACTCCAAAGGGTCTAATTGGCCTTTTACTACCATCTTGCTGCAAAAGTTTGTCTATAGTGTTCTAAACAGAAGGTAGATCATACCATAACCCAGAATTTCTGTTTAAATGGAGATTCTTCTTTCTTTTTTTGTCCTCCTTCGCACCTCTTTGAAACCGTCTCCTCTCCCTGCTTAGAATGTGCACCTGAAGATGAAGGTGGACGAATGATTGTACAATGCCTTTTTAGGCTATAACTGCCTTATGTCTTACTATACTTTGCTAGGTTCTCAGTTCAGTGCGATTGAAAATGACACGCCACACAATTCCATATTGCGTGTGATCATCTTGCCTGTTTTCACCTGTAGGACAGCCACAGAACATAAACTTATCCTTCAATAAACGAGACATGAACGTTATGTTGGCTTGATATTTCTTGTGTGGGGAGTTTGTGCTTCGTATTTATTTGTAGCGCATTAACATTTGAGCAATTTCATGTTATAATGTGTCATTATAGACACTGTGTTGCATATGTTGATTGCAAGCTAATGTATTTTTTAAGATTCATTGCACATTTTTGGGATTATCCTACTTTGGGTTATTGTTTCAGATATTTTTTCTCATATTTTGAGATATAAAAACAATACAAATATAGATTGTTGAAATATTTTTTGCAGCCTGTCTTCATCTAAAAAAACACTGCATATATAACACTGTGATGTGGACAAACTCACCAGTCCCTCCCGCTTTACCCTCAAGCCTGGTCCATTCTGGTCCATTTTCCACACGGCGCTCCACATATTGCTGAGCCTCTCTCTGTCCGTCGTCATGCACATTGTTGTCAGATGGCGCGCTCCAAATCCAATAGCCACACTTGTTGTCTCACAGTTCCAGATGCAGCTTACGCTTCCTCCCCGACACTTTGTGAGGAGGAAGTCTCGCTCACACCAGTGCTTTTCCCGGCTCTTCGCTCGCCTTGGCTCATATCGCGTGCCAAACCGATAGACTCCGCGCAGCTGCAGTCAGAGCGAGATTTGGGATCAATTCCACTTTAGTTTACGGGAGGATAATCGGTTCTATTGACTCGAATTAGCCGTAAATAGCCACCGCGTCACAATCAGGCGTGTCCAAAAGCCGCTCCAGATCAGTGCGTTGTTACGTCTGTCTGATGCCAGAGGAAAGTTTGGCACCGTTGGCATCGAGCGTCTCCTTGGTCTGGAGCACATTGTCGAAAAAAGGACCCTGCCCCTCGCATTTGCACTGCACCGCGCATTTGTTATCTGGATTAGGGGTGCGCCAAAATATCGATATGGAGCTATATTGCGATATTTACTCCCGCGATCGATTCTCGATGCGTTCTCGTCAAGTATCGATCTTTTAACGTTGTAATCACCCTTCCTTTGTTGAGACACTTCCGTGGCATTAACTAGGGGGCGCACAGGGCGAGATTGACTGTGGGCGGAAGAAGAAGTCGTACACGGACACGGAAATGGCAGCATCAGATGAGGTAAACAAAAGTGAGACGCGAGACAACAACATTTAAGTCCAAAGTATGGACTCACTTTGGCTTCTATTTCAGCACAGATTGGACAAAGCTCGAAAAGGACTATGCAATATGCAATATCTGCTTTTCAAAAGTTCGGTACAAGGGAAACACGACCAACATGCACAGCCACCACCCGCCGCTGTGTGAGAAAGGCTCAAAGCCGACACTTAAACTTTCCAGGCAAAGCTGCCACTTTCTCCTGCAAAGGCAAAATCAATCACACATAGGATCGCTGTTTACATGTGTAGAACTCAAATGAAGTCGCTGTTTCATTGAGGGGAGTTTAATGATGGCTTTTCTTTACATCTTGTTTGCCAGAGGGTTTATTATGCGTGTGTGTGTGTGTTCTTATATAACGCACACGCTGCTAGACTGGGGAGGCAGACAAACTGCTCATTTAAACTGTAAACTTAGATGGTGAACTCCGACGCACCAAACTCTTCTGTCTCTCCCTCGCTGAGCTAACAGGTGCTCTAGGCTCCGCCCCTTAAAGGGCCAGCATGCCAGTCTCTTATGGAGCCTTTTTAACAAATAGGATACAAGTTGTTTATTTATCATTGTGTATATATACAATGTATCGATATATAGCAATAATCGCAGTATCCCGATTATATAGCCCGCCCTAGTCTGGATCGCTTTTTTTTTTCCCTTTTAAAGGTGCCATAACATGCTTTTTTTCACGTTTCGTAGTCTATCCTAAGTGTATAATTGATAATAATAAGGGTTGTGCAACACCCTAACATAACAGTTAAGAAATATCACCCAGACCTTGGACCCCCTCACCAACCCGGAAATGCAGACGGCTTGGTATGATATTCGCCCCCACCCTTGCGAAGAGCGATCTAGCTCCCCCGCCCAACCCGTGACGTAGTCTCAGAGCGCGTGTGTGCCCCGCCCACCCGTGACGTAGTCTCTCTCTCTCTCTCTCTCTCTCTCTATATATATATATATATATATATATATATATATATATATATATATATATATATATATATATATATATATATATATATATATATATATATATATAAAGTCTTATGTCCATAGCGCTCTTATTTCCTGGTTTTTCGGTATCGGATCAAACTTCTCTCCGTTTATTTTCCCGGTTGCTGCATCAACTGCCACATAAACCTTCACCATTGTGATAATAGTAAAGAGTGCGATATCACAAATGAAGTTTTGGGCCTCTTTGAGCCGTGTTTCGTCGTAAATCAAAGCAGAAAGCAGGGCTTGTATGGGGAGACACGGGTTAGCCTGGAGGAGCCAGCGCGGAGCCGGGGGGAAGGGGGCGGCAGGCGGGAGGAGAGAGGGGAGGGGGAGAGTGAGGGGGGATGATGACGAGTGCTTGCCCTTATGACGCGGTCTTGCAGCCACCCCCCGTCAGTTTGGAGATTCGAGGAAAGGAGATAGTCTGTAATATAGCTAAACACTGCGGGAATCAATCAAAAAAACACTCTGGGTACATATATGAAGCACACATAGCAATGTAAGAAGGTTAAAAGCTCTGAAAAGTCAATTTAGCATGTTATGGGACCTTTAAGCATGTTAAAACATTGTTGTATCGTACATATTGTATTTAGCTTCTTTCACACTTGTTTCACAGAGAAGCCCTGCTCTGAGCCGCAGACAACACAAATCTCCCAGGTAGAATGGTAGAGGTAGTTTTTCTGTGTCCATGAATCATCTCCGTTCTGAGCATTTCTGCTGTCGAATCACATTTACGACGACTGCATGTTTACTATAGCATGCAACAAGCTAGTTTTCATTTTTCTCCCCATGGTAATTCCCTATGCTGCCAGTAGACGGGGTGCTAACACATCCTACATCCTGTCGAGGGATTGAAAGTATTCTGCGTTCTAAAGTACTCAAGAGCATGTTTTAAGACCACTAATAATACAAATAATTCATAATATGTCTCCTTAAACATTGGTGGAGACTAGTCATGTGTGGGAGGCCTTTGCTTTATTATTATTATTTTATTATTTATGTCATATAAAGTGCTTTTTGTCAGTCACCTGCATTACATCTGTGCCCATTACAAATGTCTTTGGGAATCGAGCCCATCCTGTGTGCAAAACTGTGCTAACTTCAAGATGAAATTACTTTGTTTCGTCTCAGCCTCTGATACCTTCACATTTCCTCACTCCTGCCGCTATAGCCTTGGGAAATGTAAAATATGAAGAATGTCTGTATGCATGAATACATTTTAAAGAGCGGTCTAGCCAAAAACGAACCCTGCTCCTGAATGCCAGCCATAATCCGGCCCCTTTGGCTCCCCTGCGCCGTGATTGGCTGCCTGTGCTCGCATAATACCCTTGGAGTTTCACGCTTTACTGATATCCCTTCATTTATTTCTATCTGCGCGGCATAATTTTCTCCTATAAGCTCTCTTTCTTTCCCCTTTCAAGCCGTTTAATGATGTTACTGCTCTGTGTCTCTTTCCACTTCTCCTTTTGTCTGTGAATTAGCTAGCCAATAAGGCATGACACAAGGCCGGGGGGAATTGTGGGTATTGGAGTTTATTGGGGGTCATAATGTGAGGGACTGTAAATTATGAAGCTGGACACATTTTATAGCCTCCGTTCTATGGCACAAGGGGGGCCGTGTGTCACATCTTGAAGCCGGTGCAAAAGGACGGCCTCTTCAGAGCATTTGTCCACCTGATGTCCCACAATGTGACCGGCCAATAATAACTTCTTACAGCGCCATTTAGAACATGCTTTGGAAATCGATGCATTTGGATTAGCGGTGCCACGTTTGAATGGACTTGTAATGCCAATCTGATGAGGGGGCTTTAACGCAGCGGGAGGTCAATTTTTGTCAATCATGCGCTTGTCCGTTACCGACTATGTTTTCATTATTTTACCAGCCAGACGTGGTTAAACAGTACATATCTGTCATTTGAAGCCTTACGCCTCGCTCACTTTGGACCCGGCCCAGCTCTGGCTGCTGTTGGAGCCGTGTTCTTGCAGTGGATAGCTCACACTCTTGCTTTGATTGCACACTCATTATTATAGAGCGTGCTGTGCTCCGACATCCAGTGAAAACTGAAAGAATCTGGAGCGTGGTCACCGCACCGGAGCTGCACGGCATGCAATGTGAGCCCGGCATTAGCTTATCATTCATTTAAAAGACACTGTATTGAATGAGTTGTATTGTTATTGGCTTTGTTATCTCATGTTTTAGAACTTAAAATAATGTATACATTGAAACCCACACAATACTTTCTATAGAGCATTCTATCATCAGGGTTTTGTTGTAAGCGCTCCATTTACTGGCAGCAAAGGGAAAATAATCAAAAGCTACCTTCCCTCCGACACGCTACTACAAACACGCAGTTGTAAATAAAGTGATTTGATGCAGAAATGTTTCGAAAGAGTCTGATGAAAATTTATAGACATAAAAAGTGCAGAAAATCTGTGGATTTATAGAAAAACTGTGGATTTGAAACTGAGTTTTTTCTGAATCTCAAGGAAAAGACCTTGTGAAAAGGATTAATGAAAAGCTAAATACAACTCCAGGTATGTTTCTGTTGAGAGAACAGTGTTATAACATAATTAAAATTTCAAAAAATGAAACGAAAACGACGTTATTTTCACATAAATACACACATCTTAATCACCAAACTAACACATTTTTAAGGAGTGTTGACCTTGTTGTTTTCATACTTAAGTTGGTTCAAGTTTATAGGCAGTTAAATGTTGAATTTCCTTTTGGCTCATTTTCAACTTAAAAATACATGTTTAAAGAGCAAAATAAATTGATAGCACCTTGCATGCAGTTTGTGTATTATCATATTAGAATTACCATAGTAACGGTCTGAAGCATCTGGGCATGCACAATTGAATTTTGACGCCAATGAGGTACTGATTAAAATTGGAATTACAAAAAGGGAGAGCCACAGAGAGACTGGAGGTTCTACTGCAAGGAAAAGGTCAGAAAAGGCTGAAATGCCCAGACAAATATAATAATGAAGGAGCGTGTGAATAAAATAGCTTGAGAGACGATTGGTCGAGAGGCAAACGAGTGGTTGACAATGGCATTCATGGTTAACTTTAATACAGGAATGAGCATAAATTGTAGTTTGTTGCCTTAGGTCATGAAGTTAGTCTGAAACACGCACACAATTACGCTCCCTTTGGTTTGTGCTGTAGTGAATAATGCAAAATGCACTGCTACTGTTGCTGACGGCGGAACCTACTGCCCTCTGTGACCTCTCTGCTCCAATCCAACCACTTCACATTCAAACAAAACAGGTGAGCTGAAAAACATGCACATTTTTGCTTTGAAAATCACAAATTATGGACATTCTTTTAGCCTGAAAAAGCTTTTATGCTCGGTAACCTGTTATTTGCGTGAGCATGAAATAATACAGACGTTTGACTGTCGACAACAATGAAGCAGGAGGTGGGTTTGTTTCGAGAACACTTTGTGTTTGAAATAGAACTGGAGAGGCTTTCATGACGAGGCGCTCTCCAACTGTATCGACACGGCACAAATAATACAACACAGAACTCGGTTAAGGATTAGGTGAGTTTAAAGGAGACGTTTGACTATGACAATGAACCTCCTGGAGTGTCTTTTGCTTTTGTTTCATTCACACACATTTAAATAATCCGGTTGTTTCTGTTATGACACACTGCGGTCCAAAGAGAGCAGATATTAAGCTAATAACAGTTTAGGTTATTTACATTAGAAGTGAATTATCATCAGCAAGAGCAATCATCTCTATTTGACATAGAACGTTGCATTAGCGAGACCCATTTCTTTGTGGTACTGTCTTTGATTATGGTTTAGCGTGCTGCTATTGGCTCTAGCGCCTGGTTAGCTCACAGTTATTGTCACTTCCTCGTCTCCTGTTTTATCTCGTTGGGGTTTTTGCCAAGCTGCGCTAAAATCAATAAATACTTCAAGATGGAGCTGTGGGTTTCGAGCGGATGTTGCTGACAACATGTTAAAGACTAAAGAATTAAGATGGGGACACACTACATGACTTCCACCAGTTGTGAGTGATTTAGAACGTTGTGGAGGGTTCACACGACATGATTGGAGTCCGTGAGAGACTGCGGGTCCGCACTTAAGTGTCCGTCACGAGGGAGCACACACCACATCACTCACGGCAACCAAAGACACCCTACAATGTACATTGAGACAAACACTGTGATAGTCTAGTCCCTTTTGTTGAGGTGGTACTAACCCTAATTTACCCACATTTACAGTTCATAAACCTAACTGTAATCTTAACACTAACCTTTTCCTGATTGTGAATTAATATAGCAAATACAAAAATAAATAATTTAAAAAAAAAGTGGGACAAACGCTCAGTTATACCTTCAGTTCAAAGTCCCGAGCTTAAAACGGTAAAAATGCGGACGAGGTGGACTCATACCCGCTTGAAACCCATACTTTGCTTTAGTATGTTATTTTAAATGATAAGACACAACATGTAAAAGCAGACGGAAATGCACCGAAATGCGTAATTTCAAGGCAAGTTAAAATGATTAATCTTGATTGGAGTTGTTTTTACTTCAAGTTAAAGTTAAGTTAAATCATCTACATGAACACAGATGTATATTTTTTATACATAGAACATAGAATAACAGAAAAAAACACACAAAAACTCAAGAACAAGGCAAGTAAAGGTGTAAAAGTATAAAATAAGGGAGTGGAAAACACATTTTTTAATTAGTTTTTGAGAATTTGAGCAAAAATAACTTTTAACAACGTTTAATCCATGTCTTAACTAATCAAAGGTATTGCAATAAAGATTAGTATCCTGAATTCAAGTTATTTTACCTTATCTAGACATGTTTTTGCAGTGTCAAGATATACTTTTCTTAATTCAAGCAATTTTAACTTAATTCAAGAATTTTAACTTAATTCAAGAATTTTAACTTAATTCAAGAATTTTAACTTAATTCAAGAATTTTAACTTAATTCAAGCAATTTAACTTAATTCAAGCAATGTTTAGCATATATATTACTTTTGCAATGTTGCAATGTATGAGTGCTAAAAATCTCATTAAAAACCCCCTAAAAACCTGGGTAATGCAGCGAAGCGTCCAAACAGAGATGTTTCATTCCCCCGTGGACTCCCTCTCCATCTCGGGCAGCACTTCACTCCACACAAGCCGCCCACACGCACATTTACGTCCTCGTGCTGGTCCGCTATTATTTCTGACACCGACAGCCCACAGAACATCCACTACACTCTTCATTTGTCTTGGCTCTCTTCTGAGTTTTGTTCAGCGTGTTGACTTCTTTCATGGCGGCGTTTGACAGGCACTTTAACCCGTATAGATCCGCCCGCGCCGCTGTCATCTTCCAGTTCTCCCCGTTTTAGAACCGCTCTTTTAACACTAAACGATGCTTGCGTGGATTGTAGGAACGTCACTGGAGTACGGGATAACAAGATCGCTCATGATTCGAAAGGACGCTTTGCTCAAAACGCCAGTGAAATCGCAACACGCGACGCCGAATCCAATAAATGTACAAGCTTTTTTAATAATCAAAGTTAAATGATTCCAAAGACGCAACAAATCACTGTATAGTGTTGCCAAAATGGGCTTTCAGAAGCAATATTGGTATAGAATCACCTAATCAAATATAGGTCTAAATCTCTGTTTTTTTTTAATCATTGTAAAATTAAGCGTTGAGATTTTTCTATTGGCACGGTAATTGACATCAAACCACGATAAGTACGAGTAAAGCCCTGAATTTAGCTTTAATTCATGGGATAAAAAACAATAATTATATTCTCAAAGGTGAGGTAAAACTTTCTGAACCAAAATATGATTGTATTTCAAATGAGCTCTTGCTTCAGAACTGTCATTATCTCTGAGAGTAATTTCATATTCACAGCAAAGTAGTTGGTGGAGAGTGGTCTATGTATTGATAATAATCGTACATACATTCAGAGTGAAAGTATATCTTTACCCATGCATTATCTTACTTAGCAATGATCAAACCCATGTCCATTTATCCACACATTTCCCATTGATTGATTTTTCTTTTTTCCCTGTATCGACCCATGTATCAGTACATCCCGGCTATAGCGGGGGCTGATTGTGGTACAGTGGAGAGCCCTCCTCGTCCGCTGGGGAGCTGTAATACAAAACAACAGGAGGAATAGAAAACAATCAGACTTCATTTCAGCGGCTGGGCCTTGGCTCGCCTTGATTTGCTCAAGTAAGTGTCTTCCAAGGTCCTGGGAATTGGGATAAATCTGTCTCCACACAACACAATTTCACTCGGACCGTCGGCTTGAGCTGGGCCTTTATTAATTCGGCTTTACGGAGGTCTAAGAAGAATGCTTCTTTTTTACTTTGACACGACTTGAAGAAGATTCTTTATTAAGATGGATACATTTTAATAATCCGACCAAACAATTGTTGATTCAAAGAAAATAATTGAGAATACGAGATGATCTAATGGAAATAAATGAGATGTTTCATTTTTTGGAGCTTACACAAAAAAGTCCTTAAATCAATACATGATGTCACATTTTTCCATAGAATGATTTTAGTTTTATTCATGTAAAAAAATGGGTCAAGAAACAAACCATTTCTCATTAAAATATATTGCTGGGTGTCAAATTACATCACAACATCTCTAGGCCAATAATATTCAATACAGCAGCTAAAATGAATAGTGTAGTAATACATCCACTTATAGAAATCATCAGATTAAACATTTGTGAATCTATCTACAAGAGATTTCATGGAGATGTACAGGCTCAATAAACAAATCACATTCTAGAATCTGAAAAACAACCAATAGTTACAAAAAAAGGTTTATTTGTTTCCTTTTTTAAATATATAATGTACAGTATTTGGTCATTGTCAGGTAAAAGACGATAAAATACAGTTTTTCCTGATCACGCAGCAAAAAAGGTGGTTGACAGTCTAAATCCTCATCAATTTTGACAGAAATTGAAGACCAATCCCATGATGCAGTGGGGGAAACCTGTCAGTTTAACTCTGCAGAGCTTTAACTAGGGGCCCATTGTTAGTCGGTCGCATTGTGAATGTTCAGTACACCAGGGTACAGCCAGTTATTTACACATTATTTTCTCATCCCCATAGCAAATGCAGTAATACATATACATTTGTACTTGCTTTTTATGGAGAACGATTCGAACCAAAACGACGATCAAACGGGCCACGTTAAAACAAGACACAAATTAACATGTACACAATATTCACATGCTAATATCCTGCTCGAGCTGGGACCGAATTTGAAATGCAGCGAGGGGAGATGAGCATGTTGAGGAGCGGTGTGAATTTCAATAAACATCGGATGAGACAAAGGTCCTGGAGAAGCGGTGGTTTTAACAATCAATGGAGTGCTCAGAGAAGAATGGAGGTGCGTTTCATGTCGTCCTCGAGTTTCCGGCTTGTTTGCATTCTAATCACCAATAGGAAAGTCTCTGGGTCCGCCCCTTTTGAATAGGGTTTAGTAATAACCAGTGATATTTGTTTTTAAAAGCCTTCTCAAAAGGTAATGCTAAACGCTGTTTGTTTTGGGAAAATGTCAACCATTTTGGCTTTAGCTAGAGCCGACGGTGTAAAGGTTGGTCTTGTGCAAATCTGCTGCTGACTGGGAACCCCTTAATGTTAAAAAAAAAAAAAAAAAGTTTAGTCCAATGCTCAAATGTTTATGAATTCATGAGTCTGAATTCCTAAATCAGCTGATTACAGTAACAGCAGATGATGTCAGGCGTGGAAGTTGAACAGCAGCTTTTTAGAGGATCACAGGAGCATTTATTCAGGGCGTGGTCAAGTGTGAACTGCCCCATTGAGAAACTCTATGAAGAGCATGAATGTGGCTACAGGAAGTGTTCAATTGTATCAGTCCTAAACCAATACAATCAGTAGACACAAATACAAATAAACCATGGGATAGCAACACATACCTCATATCAATCAAAAATACTATTGACATCTAATATCTGCAAGCTCTATGTATAAAAATATGCATTGGACATTATACTGCAAGAAACCGTTCCAGTGTTTGTGAACAAAACAATGCGTTCCATAATTATACTTGTAGGCAAATATATTGAACATCCAAACAACAACCGTGTGTGTTTGTGCTGTCTACAAATGACAAAAGTATTATTATTTTGAATTTGCTGCTGCATTCAAATGAGTAGGATAGAGTGTTTACACGAGTACCAGGCTGTGTGCGCCACTGTTTTAAACACATCACTCACATCACGGGAGGAGATTCAGACACCAAAGAGGCTGATGGTTCTGCTGCTGCGGTGGAGGAGGAAGTGGCAGCAGGAGGGCGGGGCTTGTCACTGCATGGCTGTTTGTTGAGAGTCAAACGCAGGCTCTGACCTCCTGTCCGTCAATCATTCTGTATTTTTCATTTTTACCTTCCCAATGTCTTTTCTCTGGATCGAGTAACTGTCTCATCAGCTCATCTGTTTTATCATTCGTCATTTCCTTCAAAGACACTCCATCTGCTTTGATTGTATGCTAATATGTTTACTGTCCCCCGTTCACACGTAGACTCACACACCAGAGGCAGTTTTTCTCATTTATTTACGCCTCCTGCCAGCGTTACAAGGGCCATATATCGACACCGTTCGCCGGGTTCCCAGTTAATTGCAAAGACCTCATGTTTAAAGCTATTATTCGCCTGAGATTATTTACACCGCGAGACTCATGTGCTGGAGATGGGGGGAAAAGGCAGCGTTTGTGGAACATGTAGTCAATATTAAGCACCTGCTGCTCGAGTACTCATTTATTTAAACAGTGTCTGATCATCCCTGCAGACCTTGCGACTGATGTTTGCGATTGTAAAGGGAGCATTAATCATTAAAGCTTCGTCAGGATCTCGCGCAATGGCCGTACACACGGTTTGATTTACTCGCCGGGCGACTGCGTTTTACGCAGCTGAATTGGCTTGTGGTACACAACTTGATTATATTACATCTACAGTAAATCATGGAGAGACTTAAAGGTGCGGTACCTGAGTTTGAGTTCATTTTGCAGCGGTCCAAAGCCATTCCTCACTTTTCTTCACGCGTTCCTAGCATCCAGAGGCCATTTCGCTCTTTCGCTAACAACAACCACAGCAGCTAACGTGCTAACAGCGCTTTTCCTGGTTTGCAGATGATAAAGATGCTCTATAATTACATTCAAACGGCACACAGTGGTCTAATTTTGATCTTGAGAGCTGCGTTTACAAAAATCGGTAACGAAGGAGAAGGATGTTTTTTTACTTTACGACATGAAAAGAAATCGAGCTCGGCCAGACTCATGAGTGAGGTGCTGTGAAGAACTCTGAACGTTTCGGCAGATTGAATTCACGGTTCCGTCGCCGCCGCAGGCGTCGCTCATTTAAATGTGTTAAACGTTTTCAGCCTCCTGACTTGACTGTGTTCGTAGGGGGTCTTGGGGCAGAATGGCAGCCGGGCGACGCATTGTTCAGGGTTTTAAATTAACTGTGTAATACCTCCGAAATGCTTGAATGAGTGTATACAAAACAGTTGGGAGGAAGCACAGGTGCAGGTGTTAGTTCACTTCAGCATTAACGTTTTTACCAGGCACATGTTTTGTATCGATGCAAAGGCGTTTCAGCGATTGCAACTTGCTGACATACACTGAAGGCGAAGAGCGTTTGGAGGCAAACCAAATTTGCTGGATTTACAACTAAGACAAAACGCAACTCCAGGTGTTTTGGAAGTACAAATATGCAACTTTGTGATGAGGCTTTTTTATGGGAATAAATCTTGTTTTTCCGTATCCATGTTGATGATGTATATGCACTCGAGCTCCTTGATTCCGTTCATAATAGTACCTTGCTTTTTATAACTGGTGAGAGGTATTGTATTTTATATCAGAAATGTTCTTTTTTATTTCCAATCTTCCCGATTATTAATCCAATTGTATGAACTATCGGACTGTTGCAAATGTGTATTCGTGGTAGGAAAGACGGCCTGGTTAGCAAACAAACATTCAAGGTATTAATGGAAGAACCATCTAGGTTGGATTCTTCCTGTTTTGTTTAATTGTTGTCTATTGTGTAAATGTTTTATGTATGTGTATTGTGTTAAGTGCCCTCCCTGTATAAATAAAGATTAATAGGATCTTACAGAAGAATATCATAAACCCCACACCTTGACTATTGTTGGTTCTTTCTATGACACCCATACAAACAATTGTGATATGTTCCTCACCTCCTTCCCCTTTGTAAGCATGTGAGTGGCTGAACTGTGCGGTGCCCCGGCCCTGTTCGGACGTGAAGAGGCTGCAGCTGCCGCTCCGACAGCACTGAAGCATTTGTATTCATATGCCCCCTTATGCATGTGCACCTCGCCGTTATTATGTAGATGAATGGGCGCACGGAGCAGCTTGTCATGGGCTTCGACAGATAAACCACTAAAAAGGGTAAAGGTATTGGGAGACTGACGGCATTGATCGTACAGGGCTCGTATCAGAGAGCACTTGATATGATCGTACGGGGCTCGTATCAGAGAGCACTTGATACGCCACTCCGGGTTCTTAAGTCAAGTCATAACACTCAAGAAGCTATATGAGCAGTCGAATGCAATATGAATGGATTAGTATAATAAAACAAGCGAGGACAGTATCTGTCCACCGACGTGAAGCAAGGAA
Source organism: Eucyclogobius newberryi (assembly GCF_026437365.1). Lineage (NCBI taxonomy): Eukaryota > Metazoa > Chordata > Actinopteri > Gobiiformes > Gobiidae > Eucyclogobius > Eucyclogobius newberryi. The sequence continues at coordinate 30,989,493 of NW_027316278.1, read as the reverse complement.
TAATAATGAGCTTTGTGTGTCAAGTCAGGTTATCTACAGTCTAACCATCCTCTTCACAATACTTAATTTATTCACTTCATACTCTGATACTTCTGTAACCACAGCTGTCCTGGGATAGTCTGACAAGCTGAGCCATCAGCACTTCAATCACTCACGCACACACCACATTCATAGTAGCCATAGCCCTGGTCGCCTGCTGTTGTGGCTGATGGGCTGGAACACTGAGCAGTGTTTATTATTATGATTTATAACATATTGTCTTGGGATTTTAACTGACTTAAAGCAGCACCAGATTTCTGGTAGCGGGCTCGCCATCTGGATTACTCCATGGAGATGGAAAGTTAAAACCAAACTTTAGAACATTCTTCATGGAGATGGATTCATTTTTTGCAATTTATTTGAATGCTAGAGGTAATGTAAGAACATCTCCATGGAGATGAGCAGATCCTCCACCAGAAAAGTTCCAATTCAAGATTTTGGAGAAACAAGTCCAATCACGGCAAGAGTGCATGTTTTTTCTAAGTTCCTTCAGTACTATAAGAAAAAACTGTAATTAAGTGATTGTCTAAAATCTTACTTTACAGACTGTTCAGCATTTGTTTCTGAGGGCAACCTGTCTAAAAGCCCTAACATTTAACTGCATTTATTATTCCTGAACCAAACCCTAATCTTAACATCAACTTGTGTATCATTTTCAAAGGAGAGAAAGAAGAAAAGAGAAGAAAATGAGAAAAAAAAAGTTATGTAATGTGTGAATCAAACTGTTTATGTTTCCTGTATCAAAGGAGACTGTGCAAGGAGCTAGAAATATTGCAGCCTTTTTTTTTTATCCCCCAAATATGGCAGAAAACCTTTTAGAGAAAATCCAATGAAACAATCTTCTCATCACACCAACTGAAACAACCAAGTGGAGTTTACGCTTGTTTGTGCAGCATTTTCCTTACATAAACAGCTCTGTGTGATTACTGTGGCTATATCTATACTTCCAACTCTTTCTAATGTCAAGGCTTTGTTCTGGAAAACAACCACCAGAGGGCGCTCAAAGCCAGTTAGAGTATTGACCAAGAAAAAGCGCAACTAGAAAAACAAACATGGAGGCGGCCACAAATGTATTTGTTTTGCAACTTCAACTGTTGTGCCGTGTTCACTACTGTCCCCAGTGGTCAGCGCATGCACAGCTCCGTCGCTACACAACCATCAGCTGTGAGCATACAAACTGCACACGGACCAAATGACAACACAGAGCTCGTACTGTCGCTGCCCGTCTCAAATATTGAGCATAAATTCTTGAAAAAGGCTTAAAAATTACACTTAGGATAAAGTTTTTCTGTTGTGTCTCCAAAGTTCACCTGGTTACCCCTGGATACTGGCTCTGATACCCGGGGTGCAGGACACAGAAGAGGGACTTTTTTTTTGTCCTGAGGGCTGTTACTCTCCTGCTGACCGTACCTAATGAGTCCTCCTTCTCAATGTGTTTAAATTGCCCCTTGAAATAAATGAAATTGATGATGGATTGAATGATTGATTGGCAGAGACAGTATTAACCCTTCGGGGTTGACGCCCGCACCCGTGCGTTTTGAAATGTGGTCGGCTTTAGGACCGCACAGCATGAAAACTGAGTGACGTAGACGGCTGTCGTCGACGTCATGCGGAAGCGGATACCTGACGCTACGTCTGAGTGATTTTTTTATGCGAATCCATCCATTAAAACCAAAGTTATGATCATTTCAATTCCATTAAAAATGTGCGAAAAAATATGCACTCTTTTCTGCGCGCGTTACATTTCTTATAATAACTTTGTCGTCTTTTGTGATAAAACGAAACGGAAAAAAACGTGTGGTTTTGATAACCCGGATGTTCAGGATGCATACGAGGGATGTAAACATTAGTCACATGACAAATAGTCAAAGAAGAAGAACGAACAAGAGGAATTATGTTGTTTTTAAGTAGTTTTGGAGAGTTTTAGTATTTCAAGTATTTCATTGTCGGTAATGTAGTTGTTGTGAAGCAAAATGAGGGGCACACTTCATGTTGATCAAGTTTAGTCCTGGTTTAGACCTGCTTTAGTCCTGGTTTAGTTCTGGTTTAGACCTGATTCAGACCTGGTTTAGACCTGGTTTAGACCTGGTTTAGACCTGGGTTGGACCTGGTTTAGACCTGGTTTAGACCTGGGTTGGACCTGGTTTAGACCTGGTTTGGACCTGGTTTAGAACTGGTTTGGACCTGGTTTAGACCTGGTTTAGACCTGGTTTAGACCTGGTTTGGACCTGGTTTAGACCTGCTTTAGTCCTGGTTTAGACCTGGTTTAGACCTGGTTTAGACCTGGTTTAGACCTGCTTCAGTCCTGGTTTAGACCTGGTTTAGACCTGGTTTAGACCTGGTTTAGACCTGGTTTGGACCTGGTTTAGAACTGGTTTGGACCTGGTTTAGACCTGGTTTGGACCTGGTTTAGACCTGCTTTAGTCCTGGTTTAGACCTGGTTTAGACCTGGTTTAGACCTGGTTTAGACCTGGTTTAGACCTGGTTTAGACCTGGGTTGGACCTGGTTTAGACCTGCTTTAGTCCTGGTTTAGACCTGGTTTAGACCTGGTTTAGACCTGGTTTAGACCTGGTTTAGACCTGGGTTGGACCTGGGTTGGACCTGGTTTAGAACTGGTTTAGACCTGGGTTAGACCTGGTTTAGACCTGGGTTGGACCTGGTTTAGTCCTGGTTTAGACCTGGGTTGGACCTGGTTTAGACCTGGTTTAGACCTGGTTTAGACCTGGTTTAGACCTGGTTTAGACCTGCTTTAGTCCTGGTTTAGACCTGGTTTAGTCCTGGTTTAGACCTGGGTTGGACCTGGTTTAGACCTGGGTTGGACCTGGTTTAGACCTGGTTTAGACCTGGTTTAGACCTGGTTTAGACCTGCTTTAGTCCTGGTTTAGACCTGGGTTGGACCTGGTTTAGACCTGGTTTAGTCCTGGTTTAGACCTGGGTTAGTCCTGGTTTAGTCCTAGTTTAGTCCTGGTTTAGACCTGGTTTAGACCTGGTTTAGTCCTGGTTTAGACCTGGTTTAGACCTGGTTTAGTCCTGGTTTAGACCTGGTTTAGACCTGGTTTAGACCTGCTTTAGTCCTGGTTTAGACCTGGGTTAGTCCTGGTTTAGACCTGGGTTAGACCTGGTTTAGACCTGGTTTAGACCTGGGTTAGTCCTGGTTTAGTCCTGGTTTAGTCCTGGTTTAGACCTGGGTTAGTCCTGGTTTAGACCTGGGTTAGACCTGGTTTAGACCTGGTTTAGTCCTGGTTTAGACCTGGTTTAGACCTGGGTTAGACCTGGTTTAGAGTTCCTTCTGAACATCACTCACATGGAAGTGCAAGGCCTGTGATGTGACTCTCTGTCATTTTGGACAGAAACTGTTTTGAGAAGTAGCACAAATAGAAAAACGCCTGAGGATTTACCTACTTTTTATTGTAAATAGTGGTTTATTGCTTGTATATATCACAAGAATACTTCTATATGTTCATATTTGCACCTTGTGGTTCAGTTTGAACCTTTTTAAATGCTTGGTTGAGCATGTTTGAGGGTTTTACAATGAAAAAAACAATTTTTCTAGATGGACTTTGTGTTTTCTGTGTGTGTTTAGGGTCCAGTATGTTGAAATAGTATGTCAAAGTGAAAAACTAACTAACTGATCATATAGGTGAGGTTGTGCTGAAAAAAAAGATGCCCAACATTGGTCTGGTAAACATTTCTTAATGTAGTATATCAGGGCAAAATTGAAGGTACCCAAAAACGGCCAAAAAAGCTCCGGACCCCGAAGGGTTAAACAACCATGAGCCACTGTCGTCTTTGGAAACTCTTCTTCTTGAAGCTGCAACACAGGTGGACTAAATGTTGCCACGTGTTTGACGGCTAATCTTTTCTTATACATTACAAAAGCTCACACGGTTCACAAGCTTTCGTTTATCACAATGGGACCCTATACAACCGAACAAGCAAAGTGGACAATACTGACAACAAGCTCCACGATTTTGTCTCGTATTGCTCTCCATGCGCACAGAAGAGATGACCATTATGATATAGCGTTTAAATTATGCATTGGAATTCATACGAGCATCTCCTCACCCCTTTTCTTCTTTGTGCCACATTCATCGTGTATAAAAAGGCCTGACATGGACCTCGTAATTGGTTTTTACCTGACATGATTCACTACCCCCGGTGCTATCAATGTAGCAGCGCACTTTAGTCACTGCTTTTCAGCCACGGTGAGCTGTGTGCTACCGAACGGCATCTTCACTTTCAAATGAGAAGATGGGGGATGAAGAGGAGAAAGCAGCAAATATTAAAATAAAAAAGAAAGATACTTGGTCTATGTATGGAGCTCAGGGAGAAAATCAGCGCGTAGATAGAATCGCAATTATTGAGGAGACAGGGGGGAAGCGGCAGATAAGGAATAAGAGACGAGGGCGGTAGTTGAGAAGAGAGAGAGTGGAGATAGTGATGGGATGGGAGAGTTAAGAAAAGAGGAGAAAGAAAGGAAGAAAGAAAGAAAGAAAGAAAGAGGGAGTTATTTGAGCTTTGGTGAGGATATCTGTAAATCCACTTAGCCCATAGCGGGAACCTTTTTTGCGTTATACTTTGTGTCAGTCGAGTAGGGAAGGAATGAGGATGTTTAGCGTTTGAGGGCATTTGAGTGCATTCACGGGCGCGTTCACACTTTCATCACATCAAAAATGGTACTAAACTTGCTTTAAACTCTGAAATAAATATGGGTTTGAACCAGGAGAAGAAGAGCTTTCAGAAAGGATTGTGTTCTAGCAGAGCAACTAGTCTGTTGAAGCTAATGACAATGGCTTGTATCAAACTCTCATCATTACTGTTATTTCAGGTTGATTTAGACATACTGTATAGGCTAGTGAAAATGGAGTAGTTTTATTTTGATCAGTTATATTGCTGCATGAATCCCATAAGTGGATGCACCAGAGAAAGTTTGAGAAGCACATTATGTTTAATACATATTACATTTGCAATTATTTGTTTGGTTTCTGTACACGCTAGATGTATTGGACAATGTCTAGTCCTGGGCACAGATGGTTGGTCGTGTGTGGTTTCTCAAGGTGTTGGTCGAGGTCACTCACTAGTTTATGTATTTAAAAAGTTGTTTATTCACAGAAACGGCATCAATACAACAGACAAGCCGACATTTGCCTGGGAGCTCCTGTGTGGTCAGATCTGGAGTCGCCCCGATCCCAGTTTTACATCCGTTTTTATAGTTAGTCCCAACCTCCTCCTGCCTGCCATTTGACCTCTTTTAATGAAAACAAACAGAAAAGTGATCATCTAATATATGTATAATCACAAAGTCTGTGTCAGTGATGAATGTGTGCGTCGGAAGCTGTGATCCTGTGGACAACGCAGTCAAGACTAAGTTACAAAGCAAATATTGCAGCTAATGCGATACACACAGTTAAATATTTCACTCCCGTCTTCGCTTTTTTTCCTTCTTTTACAACAACTCATATTAAAACATTATTGTACCCTATAATTACACTTAAATATTCGAGATGTTGAGAGATTTTGAGTTCTTACTGGAGAAAATGCCATTAATCGCTATTGTCACTAACTTCTGAAATTCAAAACCCTCAAATCTGCGTAAACCTCTACTGTGGCGGGAGTTCTCTCTAAAAAGATTGATTTACTTTTTTTGATACAGTGTGTGGTCTTTTGGGTGTAGGATTGACACTTGTGCCTATTTAAGTTCCTCACAAACGTCTCAGTACATTATTGCATGAATCCTATATTTTCATCATCGTATCATTATCATAGTACAGCCACCAAATCTCAATCACGTAGACATACTTTTTCAGACCTGTCTTTGTGATAAAAAAGTCTTATTACATTGACTAACGAGGCATAAATAAAAAGCATAATCAGACTACTGCCGAAAACCTAGAAAAGAGAACTACAGTGTTGTTTTTTTAATTTATCTTTTTCAGCCGAAAGGTGAACATGTTTTCATTATGCTGACTGTGTGCTACTTAGCGCTGGAGGACTCGAATGCTTCTGTGTTTTATACCAATAAGAAAAACTGCACAACGTTCTGAGGGGCTAATAAGAAAACCCACAGGAGGCTTTTGTCCAACGAGGTGTAAGAATATAGAATTCAGGCTGTGCACAAAAGTTGATTTAAATAGTCGTTAAATAATACAACACGTTGGTTTGAAATTCATTCAAATGCAGAGGACAATGTTCCCTTTGGCGACTCGATTAGTTTGAACCTGACAGTTACGTGAAAATATGTAGCCACTTGTATTATGTATGTATTACTGTATTACTGTACTACTGTATTACTGATGTATTACTGTATTACTGATGTATTACTGTATTAGTAGAAAAAGCTTTAGTTGTAGTCATCTGGACTCAGTTAGAAAAAAATTCTAACAGAGTCCAGATGACTACAACTGAAGCTTTTTCTACTATGGAACACGCCTGGACGAATGAGGGATTACACCGACATTACTGTATTACTGATGTATTACTGTATTACTGATGTACTACTGTTTTACTGATGTATTACTGTATTGCTGATGTATTACTGTATTACTGATGTACTACTGTATTACTTATGTATTACTGTATTACTGATGTATTACTGTATTACTGATGTATTACTGTATTACTGATGTACTACTGTTTTACTGATGTATGACTGTATTGCTGATGTATTACTGTATTACTGATGTACTACTGTATTACTTATGTATTACTGTATTACTGATGTATTACTGTATTACTGATGTATTACTGTATTACTGATGTATTACTGTATTACTGATGTACTACTGTATTACTGATGTACTACTGTATTACTGATGTATTACTGTATTACTGTATTACTGATGTATTACTGTATTACTGATGTATTACTGTATTACTGATGTACTACTGTATTACTGATGTATTACTGTATTACTGTATTACTGATGTATTACTGTATTACTGATGTACTACTGTATTACTGTATTACTGTATTACTGATGTATTACTGTATTACTGATGTATTACTGTATTGCTGATGTATTACTGTATTGCTGATGTATTACTGTAGTATTACTGTATCACTGTAGTATTACTGTATCACTGATGTATTACTGTATTACTGATGTATTACTGTATTACTGTATTACTGATGTATTACTGTATTACTGATGTACTACTGTATTACTGATGTATTACTGTATTACTGTATTACTGATGTACTACTGTATTACTTATGTATTACTGTATTACTGATGTATTACTGTATTACTGATGTATTACTGTATTACTGATGTACTACTGTATTACTGATGTACTACTGTATTACTGATGTATTACTGTATTACTGATGTATTACTGTATTACTGATGTATTACTGTATTACTGATGTATTACTGTATTACTGATGTACTACTGTATTACTGATGTATTACTGTATTACTGTATTACTGATGTACTACTGTATTACTTATGTATTACTGTATTACTGATGTATTACTGTATTACTGATGTATTACTGTATTACTGATGTACTACTGTATTACTGATGTACTACTGTATTACTGATGTATTACTGTATTACTGATGTACTACTGTATTACTGATGTATTACTGTATTACTGTATTACTGATGTATTACTGTATTACTGATGTACTACTGTATTACTGTATTACTGTATTACTGATGTATTACTGTATTACTGATGTATTACTGTATTACTGATGTATTACTGTATTGCTGATGTATTACTGTATTGCTTATGTATTACTGTAGTATTACTGTATCACTGTAGTATTACTGTATCACTGATGTATTACTGTATTACTGATGTATTACTGTATTACTGTATTACTGATGTATTACTGTATTACTGATGTATTACTGTATTGCTGATGTATTACTGTATTACTGATGTACTACTGTATTACTTATGTATTACTGTATTACTGATGTATTACTGTATTACTGATGTATTACTGTATTACTGATGTATTACTGTATTACTGATGTACTACTGTATTACTGATGTATTACTGTATTACTGTATTACTGATGTATTACTGTATTACTGATGTACTACTGTATTACTGTATTACTGTATTACTGATGTATTACTGTATTACTGATGTATTACTGTATTGCTGATGTATTACTGTATTGCTGATGTATTACTGTAGTATTACTGTATCACTGTAGTATTACTGTATCACTGATGTATTACTGTATTACTGATGTACTACTGTATTACTGTATTACTGATGTATTACTGTATTACTGATGTATTACTGTATTACTGATGTACTACTGTATTACTGATGTATTACTGTATTACTGTATTACTGATGTATTACTGTATTACTGATGTACTACTGTATTACTGTATTACTGTATTACTGATGTATTACTGTATTACTGATGTATTACTGTATTACTGATGTATTACTGTATTGCTGATGTATTACTGTATTGCTGATGTATTACTGTAGTATTACTGTATCACTGTAGTATTACTGTATCACTGATGTATTACTGTATTACTGATGTATTACTGTATTACTGATGTATTACTGTATTACTGATGTATTACTGTATTGCTGATGTATTACTGTATTACTGATGTATTACTGTATTGCTGATGTAAGATAAGATAAGATAATCCTTTATTGTCCCACATGGGGAAATTCCATTGATGCAACGCAGGTAGATACAGAGGTAGATACAGAAGAAAAGAACGTATTACTGTATTACTGATGTATTACTGTATTGCTGATGTATTGCTGATGTATTACTGTATTACTGTATTGCTGATGTGTTGCTGATGTATTACTGTATTACAGATGTATTACTGTATTACTGATGTATTACTGTATTGCTGATGTATTACTGTATTGCTGACGTATTACTGTATTACTGATGTATTACTGTATTGCTGGTGTATTGCTGATGTATTACTGTATTACTGATGTATTACTGTATTACTGATGTATTACTGTATTGCTGATGTATTAATGTATTACTGATGTATCACTGTATTGCTGATGTATTACTGTATTACTGATGTATTACTGTATTACTGTATTACTGATGTATTACTGTATTGCTGATGTATTGCTGATGTATTACTGTATTGCTGATGTATTACTATATTACTGATGTATTACTGTATTACTGTATTGCTGATGTATTACTGTATTGCTGATGTATTGCTGTATTGCTGATGTATTACTGTATTACTGTATTACTGTATTGCTGATGTATTGCTGTATTACTGATGTATTACTGTATTACTGTATTACTGATGTATTACTGTATTACTGATGTACTACTGTATTACTGTATTACTGTATTACTGATGTATTACTGTATTACTGATGTATTACTGTATTGCTGATGTATTACTGTATTGCTGATGTATTACTGTAGTATTACTGTATCACTGTAGTATTACTGTATCACTGATGTATTACTGTATTACTGATGTATTACTGTATTACTGTATTACTGATGTATTACTGTATTACTGATGTATTACTGTATTACTGATGTACTACTGTATTACTGATGTATTACTGTATTACTGTATTACTGATGTATTACTGTATTACTGATGTACTACTGTATTACTGTATTACTGTATTACTGATGTATTACTGTATTACTGATGTATTACTGTATTACTGATGTATTACTGTATTGCTGATGTATTACTGTATTGCTGATGTATTACTGTAGTATTACTGTATCACTGTAGTATTACTGTATCACTGATGTATTACTGTATTACTGATGTATTACTGTATTACTGTATTACTGATGTATTACTGTATTACTGATGTATTACTGTATTGCTGATGTATTACTGTATTACTGATGTATTACTGTATTGCTGATGTAAGATAAGATAAGATAATCCTTTATTGTCCCACATGGGGAAATTCCATTGATGCAACGCAGGTAGATACAGAGGTAGATACAGAAGAAAAGAACGTATTACTGTATTACTGATGTATTACTGTATTGCTGATGTATTGCTGATGTATTACTGTATTACTGTATTGCTGATGTATTGCTGATGTATTACTGTATTACAGATGTATTACTGTATTACTGATGTATTACTGTATTGCTGATGTATTACTGTATTGCTGACGTATTACTGTATTACTGTATTACTGATGTATTACTGTATTGCTGGTGTATTGCTGATGTATTACTGTATTACTGATGTATTACTGTATTACTGATGTATTACTGTATTGCTGATGTATTAATGTATTACTGATGTATCACTGTATTACTGTATTACTGATGTATTACTGTATTGCTGATGTATTGCTGATGTATTACTGTATTGCTGATGTATTACTATATTACTGATGTATTACTGTATTACTGTATTGCTGATGTATTACTGTATTGCTGATGTATTGCTGTATTGCTGATGTATTACTGTATTACTGTATTACTGTATTGCTGATGTATTGCTGATGTATTACTGTATTACTGATGTATTACTGTATTACTGATGTATTACTGTATTGCTGATGTATTACTGTATTACTGATGTATTACTGTATTGCTGATGTATTACTGTATTACTGATGTACTACTGTATTACTTATGTATTACTGTATTACTGATGTATTACTGTATTACTGATGTATTACTGTATTACTGATGTACTACTGTTTTACTGATGTATGACTGTATTGCTGATGTATTACTGTATTACTGATGTACTACTGTATTACTTTTGTATTACTGTATTACTGATGTATTACTGTATTACTGATGTACTACTGTATTACTGATGTACTACTGTATTACTGATGTATTACTGTATTACTGTATTACTGATGTATTACTGTATTACTGATGTATTACTGTATTACTGATGTACTACTGTATTACTGATGTATTACTGTATTACTGTATTACTGATGTATTACTGTATTACTGATGTATTACTGTATTACTGATGTACTACTGTATTACTGATGTATTACTGTATTACTGTATTACTGATGTATTACTGTATTACTGATGTACTACTGTATTACTGATGTATTACTGTATTACTGATGTATTACTGTATTACTGATGTATTACTGTATTGCTGATGTATTACTGTATTGCTGATGTATTACTGTAGTATTACTGTATCACTGTAGTATTACTGTATCACTGATGTATTACTGTATTACTGATGTATTACTGTATTACTGTATTACTGATGTATTACTGTATTACTGATGTATTACTGTATTGCTGATGTATTACTGTATTACTGATGTATTACTGTATTGCTGATGTAAGATAAGATAAGATAATCCTTTATTGTCCCACATGGGGAAATTCCATTGATGCAACGCAGGTAGATACAGAGGTAGATACAGAAGAAAAGAACGTATTACTGTATTACTGATGTATTACTGTATTGCTGATGTATTGCTGATGTATTACTGTATTACTGTATTGCTGATGTATTGCTGATGTATTACTGTATTACAGATGTATTACTGTATTACTGATGTATTACTGTATTGCTGATGTATTACTGTATTGCTGACGTATTACTGTATTACTGTATTACTGATGTATTACTGTATTGCTGGTGTATTGCTGATGTATTACTGTATTACTGATGTATTACTGTATTACTGATGTATTACTGTATTGCTGATGTATTAATGTATTACTGATGTATCACTGTATTGCTGATGTATTACTGTATTGCTGATGTATTACTGTATTACTGATGTATTACTGTATTACTGTATTACTGATGTATTACTGTATTGCTGATGTATTGCTGATGTATTACTGTATTGCTGATGTATTACTATATTACTGATGTATTACTGTATTACTGTATTGCTGATGTATTACTGTATTGCTGATGTATTGCTGTATTGCTGATGTATTACTGTATTACTGTATTACTGTATTGCTGATGTATTGCTGATGTATTACTGTATTACTGATGTATTACTGTATTACTGATGTATTACTGTATTGCTGATGTATTACTGTATTACTGATGTACTACTGTTTTACTGATGTATTACTGTATTGCTGATGTATTACTGTATTACTGATGTACTACTGTATTACTTATGTATTACTGTATTACTGATGTATTACTCTATTACTGATGTATTACTGTATTACTGATGTACTACTGTTTTACCGATGTATGACTGTATTGCTGATGTATTACTGTATTACTGATGTACTACTGTATTACTTATGTATTACTGTATTACTGTATTACTGATGTATTACTGTATTACTGATGTATTACTGTATTGCTGATGTATTACTGTATTACTGATGTATTACTGTATTGCTGATGTAAGATAAGATAAGATAATCCTTTATTGTCCCACATGGGGAAATTCCATTGATGCAACGCAGGTAGATACAGAGGTAGATACAGAAGAAAAGAACGTATTACTGTATTACTGATGTATTACTGTATTGCTGATGTATTGCTGATGTATTACTGTATTACTGTATTGCTGATGTATTGCTGATGTATTACTGTATTACAGATGTATTACTGTATTACTGATGTATTACTGTATTGCTGATGTATTACTGTAGTGCTGACGTATTACTGTATTACTGTATTACTGATGTATTACTGTATTGCTGGTGTATTGCTGATGTATTACTGTATTACTGATGTATTACTGTATTACTGATGTATTACTGTATTGCTGATGTATTAATGTATTACTGATGTATCACTGTATTGCTGATGTATTACTGTATTGCTGATGTATTACTGTATTACTGATGTATTACTGTATTACTGTATTACTGATGTATTACTGTATTGCTGATGTATTGCTGATGTATTACTGTATTGCTGATGTATTACTATATTACTGATGTATTACTGTATTACTGTATTGCTGATGTATTACTGTATTGCTGATGTATTGCTGTATTGCTGATGTATTACTGTATTACTGTATTACTGTATTGCTGATGTATTGCTGATGTATTACTGTATTACTGATGTATTACTGTATTACTGATGTATTACTGTATTGCTGATGTATTACTGTATTACTGATGTACTACTGTTTTACTGATGTATTACTGTATTGCTGATGTATTACTGTATTACTGATGTACTACTGTATTACTTATGTATTACTGTATTACTGATGTATTACTGTATTACTGATGTATTACTGTATTACTGATGTACTACTGTTTTACCGATGTATGACTGTATTGCTGATGTATTACTGTATTACTGATGTACTACTGTATTACTTATGTATTACTGTATTACTGATGTATTACTGTATTACTGATGTACTACTGTATTACTGATGTACTACTGTATTACTGATGTATTACTGTATTACTGTATTACTGATGTATTACTGTATTACTGATGTACTACTGTATTACTTATGTATTACTGTATTACTGATGTATTACTGTATTACTGATGTATTACTGTATTACTGATGTACTACTGTTTTACCGATGTATGACTGTATTGCTGATGTATTACTGTATTACTGATGTACTACTGTATTACTTATGTATTACTGTATTACTGATGTATTACTGTATTACTGATGTACTACTGTATTACTGATGTATTACTGTATTACTGTATTACTGATGTATTACTGTATTACTGATGTACTACTGTATTACTGTATTACTGATGTATTACTGTATTACTGATGTATTACTGTATTACTGATGTATTACTGTATTACTGATGTATTACTGTATTGCTGATGTATTACTGTATTGCTGATGTATTACTGTAGTATTACTGTATCACTGTAGTATTACTGTATCACTGATGTATTACTGTATTACTGATGTATTACTGTATTACTGTATTACTGATGTATTACTGTATTACTGATGTATTACTGTATTGCTGATGTATTACTGTATTACTGATGTATTACTGTATTGCTGATGTAAGATAAGATAAGATAATCCTTTATTGTCCCACATGGGGAAATTCCATTGATGCAACGCAGGTAGATACAGAGGTAGATACAGAAGAAAAGAACGTATTACTGTATTGCTGATGTATTACTGTATTGCTGATGTATTGCTGATGTATTACTGTATTACTGTATTGCTGATGTATTGCTGATGTATTACTGTATTACTGATGTATTACTGTATTGCTGATGTATTACTGTATTGCTGACGTATTACTGTATTACTGTATTACTGATGTATTACTGTATTGCTGGTGTATTGCTGATGTATTACTGTATTACTGATGTATTACTGTATTACTGATGTATTACTGTATTGCTGATGTATTAATGTATTACTGATGTATCACTGTATTGCTGATGTATTACTGTATTGCTGATGTATTACTGTATTACTGATGTATTACTGTATTACTGTATTACTGATGTATTACTGTATTGCTGATGTATTGCTGATGTATTACTGTATTGCTGATGTATTACTATATTACTGATGTATTACTGTATTACTGTATTGCTGATGTATTACTGTATTGCTGATGTATTACTGTATTGCTGATGTATTACTGTATTGCTGATGTATTGCTGTATTGCTGATGTATTACTGTATTACTGTATTGCTGATGTATTGCTGATGTATTACTGTATTACTGATGTATTACTGTATTACTGATGTATTACTGTATTGCTGATGTATTACTGTATTACTGTATTACTGATGTATTACTGTATTGCTGATGTATTACTGTATTGCTGATGTATTACTGTATTACTGATGTATTACTGTATTGCTGATGTATTGCTGATGTATTACTGTATTACTGATGTATTACTGTATTACTGATCTATTACTGTATTGCTGATGTATTGCTGATGTATTACTGTATTACTGATGTATTACTGTATTACTGATGTATTACTGTATTGCTGATGTATTGCTGATGTATTACTGTATTACTGACGTATTACTGTATTACTGTATTACTGATGTATTACTGTATTGCTGATGTATTGCTGATGTATTACTGTATTACTGATGTATTACTGTATTACTGATGTGTTACTGTATTGCTGATGTATTACTGTATTGCTGATGTATTACTGTATTGCTGATGTATTACTGTATTACTGTATTGCTGATGTATTGCTGATGTATTACTGTATTACTGATGTATTACTGATGTATTACTGTATTGCTGATGTATTACTGTATTACTGATGTATTACTGTATTGCTGATGTATTGCTGATGTATTACTGTATTACTGATGTATTACTGATGTATTACTGTATTGCTGATGTATTGCTGATGTATTACTGTATTACTGTTTTACTGATGTATTACTGTATTACTGTTTTACTGTATTACTGATGTATTACTGTATTACTGATGTATTACTGTATTGCTGATGTATTGCTGATGTATTACTGTATTACTGATGTATTACTGTATTACTGATGTATTACTGTATTGCTGATGTATTGCTGATGTATTACTGTATTACTGATGTATTACTGATGTATTACTGTATTGCTGATGTATTGCTGATGTATTACTGTATTACTGTTTTACTGATGTATTACTGTATTACTGTTTTACTGTATTACTGATGTATTACTGTATTACTGATGTATTACTGTATTGCTGATGTTTTGCTGATGTATTACTGTATTACTGATGTATTACTGTATTACTGATATATTACTGTATTACTGATGTATTACTGTATTGCTGATGTATTGCTGATGTATTACTGTATTACTGACGTATTACTGTATTACTGATGTATTACTGTATTGCTGATGTATTACTGTATTGCTGATGTATTACTGTATTACTGATGTATTACTGTATTGCTGTATTACTGATGTATTACTGTATTGCTGATGTATTACTGTATTACTGATGTATTACTGTATTACTGATGTATTACTGATGTATTGCTGATGTATTGCTGATGTATTACTGTATTACTGACGTATTACTGATGTATTACTGTATTGCTGATGTATTGCTGATGTATTACTGTATTGCTGATGTATTACTGTATTACTGATGTATTACTGTATTGCTGATGTATTACTGTATTACTGATGTATTACTGTATTACTGATGTATTACTGTATTGCTAATGTATTACTGTATTGCTGATGTATTACTGTATTACTGATGTATTACTGTATTACTGATGTATTACTGTATTACTGATGTATTACTGTATTGCTGATGTATTACTGTATTACTGATGTATTACTGTATTGTTGTATTACTGCATTGCTGATGTATTACTGTATTACTGATGTATTACTGTATTGCTGATGTATTGCTGATGTATTACTGTATTACTGATGTATTACTGTATTACTGTATTACTGATGTATTACTGTATTGCTGATGTATTACTGTATTACTGATGTATTACTGATGTATTACTGATGTATTGCTGATGTATTGCTGATTTATTACTGTATTACTGACATATTACTGTCTTACTGATGTATTACTGTATTGCTGATGTATTGCTGATGTATTACTGTATTGCTGATGTATTACTGTATTACTGATGTATTACTGTATTGCTGATGTATTACTGTATTACTGATGTATTACTGTATTACTGATGTATTACTGTATTGCTAATGTATTACTGTATTGCTGATGTATTACTGTATTGCTGATGTATTACTGTATTACTGATGTATTACTGTATTGTTGTATTACTGCATTGCTGATGTATTACTGTATTACTGATGTATTACTGTATTGCTGATGTATTGCTGATGTATTACTGTATTACTGTATTACTGATGTATTACTGTATTGCTGATGTATTGTTGATGTATTACTGTATTACTGTATTACTGATGTATTACTGTATTACTGTATTACTGATGTATTACTGTATTGCTGATGTATTGCTGATGTATTACTGTATTACTGATGTATTACTGTATTACTGTATTACTGATGTATTACTGTATTGCTGATGTATTACTGTATTACTGATGTATTACTGTATTGCTGATGTATTGCTGATGTATTACTGTATTACTGATGTATTACTGTATTGCTGATGTATTGCTGATGTATTACTGTATTACTGATGTATTACTGTATTACTGTATTACTGATGTATTACTGTATTACTGATGTATTACTGTATTACTGATGTATTACTGTATTACTGATGTATTACTGTTACTGGTCCAACATTCACAGCAAAAGAAACTTCCAGAGCAGAGTTTTGTCATCCTGATAAAGCTAAAGACAACAACTAGCATGCTAACAGTTCTCAGGCAATAAAACGCTTCACAATGTGATCAGCTAAATGGAAAAATCAAGTAAAGAAACTGAAATAATCTGCGTCGCGAAGATGAATTTTGAATTTCGTGCATTAGCTCAAAATAACATGGGAGTTGCTCATATCACGGGCCCTTTGGTGTTGAGCTGCTGATGGCTGTAAGGTGTCAGCATGAGGAGTTGTACTTGGACGTGATTGGACAGAAAACACAGGTTGTGAAACACTCTGCTGCGGCCACCAGAGGACTGGGAAAGGTCAGTGCTGTAAAACACCACTAAACTAAAGCACCAATATATCCAGGCAGAACACTTACTTTTTTCTAAAATCTCACAGGCACAAATTTCATTCGTGATTTCTTCTTTTTTTCGTTTCTTTTTTTGCTTACTACATGTAAGACTGTACACATTGTCCTGCCCGGCGACCGCAGTGTCGTGAGTTCGAATCCTGACTCTGACATTTCCTGCGTGTCCTCCCCTCTCTCATCCCCCATTTCTCACATTCCTTTTCTACAGCGTTTCCCGTTGGGGGTCGCGGGGGACTGGAGCCCATCCCGGTGACTTTGGGCCTTCTGCGGGGCACACACTGGACGAGGGCCAGCTCGTTGCACTGCACATTAAAGCAAAAGTGAATGGGTTAGGGTTTAAAACTTCAATTTAAAGTGGAAATGGAAAGGGGTAGTTTAATGAACGGTTACATTTTGGTGTACAGACACAGATAATAATAGAGAGAACGATGTATTAGAGACAATATCAGGTTATTTTCTGAAAACAAAATTGGCTCCTCATTTTGGGTGGCCAGTTTGCATCTATACTAAAAGGTTTCATTTTTCAGACCAGTTTGTTTATTTACTTT
Source organism: Eucyclogobius newberryi (assembly GCF_026437365.1). Classification (NCBI taxonomy): domain Eukaryota; kingdom Metazoa; phylum Chordata; class Actinopteri; order Gobiiformes; family Gobiidae; genus Eucyclogobius; species Eucyclogobius newberryi. The sequence continues at coordinate 30,971,326 of NW_027316278.1, read as the reverse complement.
GGACCGCTAACTTGCTGTCTTCTTCAGAGTTGTCACGTGATGTTGGTGCGATGTGTCTCGTCAGCTGATGTCCACAGGTTTTGTCAGTCTTTTCCAGGACATTATCCCAGTTGCATGAGAGTAAAAAGGCCCCTTTGTCTCGGTTTATCGTCACTGCATCTTCACGTGACAACTCTGAAGAAGAACTCTGAAGTGTGCAATTGAAACTGAATGAAAAAAAAACATTGATTGATGGATTATCAGAAGACCAACTTAACCTCACTGAACCAGTTTGCATCTACGACATGATTGACTTTTTACACACAGCCCAATATATCATGAGCCTTTCTCCTCCCAAAATGTTTTACTTTGAGTTGCACTGCACGGTGTCGGCAACTGGGTCAGCGGCGAGACGGCGGCCCGTGTTAGAATGTCCAATCGCCGCTAGTTGTCATCACAGAGGCGGGTCTTCGGCCATGACGGGGGCCAATGAGGGCATCCGACCGGCTTCGACCTCATGAATACGAATGAACCGCGCCGATGTAAGGCCGCTTTGATAGGCGCTATGCAAATTGTTCTGACCAGTTGTCTGAAGTGATTTCCTCTGCGCCGCGTTCAGCTCTGAAATTAGATGAGGAGGAGAAGGTTAAGAAGAGAGCGAGATGAAATCAGAGTCTGCCTTGGAAAGTGAAAAATACTTTCATCGTTAAACAATCTTCACTACGCAGCCTAAAAGAAAGATTAATACCAGCAGTTATAATTGTAAACCTCATTTAAAGGTGCTGTAACTGCTATAACTTTCCCTGTTGAGGCCTATTGCTTGGCTCTGTAGGACATTGAACTTTTCTGTCTCCATGGAGACAATCTGGGCACTAGGACAAGTTACAAGTCAATGTATTGTGAAAGCAACAATCACAATATTGGTTAATGCGTGAATCATTTGAGCAAGAAACCAACTATATTACAATGACCAAGAAATGTATTGTTTTTTTTTTTAAAGAAATTGCTGAAAAAGGCTGATTTTAATTAATATTTTCCAGTCTAAATTAACCTTGATTAAGCCTTGTTTTTATTTTGACATACTTTGACTAATACAGTAAGGAAGAACAAATTTGTGTATTAATCCAACAGCAATGATGGTGCCAAATAGTGTATTCAAATATTGAAATGGTAAGTTTATTTGTAGAGCACAATTCAAACACGAGGCCATTCAAAGTTCTTCACACAACAGGAACAAAATGCATTCAAATCAAAACATAAACAATATTTTGCCGCCCATTTACAGAAATGTTTTTGCAATACACGTAAGTAATTACAGAACCTCAGATAATTTGCCTTTTTTAAATATACATTAGTTGTTGTCATCATAGTTCCTTTTTATTTTATCATAGTTTTTTATGTAATTATTATTTTTTTCATGGCGCACCACAGCACAAAAGTAAATTCCTAGTCTGGCAATGGCAATAAAAGATTTTACAGGTTCTGGTAGAAAGTCAACACATTGGTAAGTTTTAAATCCAACAGTTCCAATTCCTAAAGATAACAAATAGTTCATAATTACAATATATTGTTGAGAAAAATCCCCATTCATAGATCTCTGCGGGTGAAATGGCGGTTATGGGTTCATTAACATTGACTAGTGACACATTTATAGAAAATACATAACATTTTGCTGGTAACAGAACATGTGCTTACACCACAATGAGAACACAGGTGTTGAAGTGGGCATAATTTAGTCCATTCAACATGTAATTACCCGCTGAATATAGGCCAATTATTTCATCGTTCATCATTTCACAACTCCAAAAGCAAAATTATGAAAAGTATTGTCAAAATATTATATATAATTAACTTTTTTAGTCACACAAAAAAAGCACACTTTAGCATTTTCACATAATTATGAGACAAGCGTTCATAATTGTGCTGTGAATGAACTTGTGCAGATCTGAATCATCCGTGAGGCCTTATCTCTCTGGCACAGTGTTACCGTGGAGCAACCTTTGTCAGATACGACTGATGTGACTGTGAGCAGACAGACAGGGTCGTCCCCACGGTGTCTACAAAACACTGCTCTGCAACTCACTTACTGTACATGCTTAATGCTCATTTCTGCAATGGGATTTCAAATGTAGGTGAATACGTTCAAATTATAGCTAACACTTTATAATAATTACACTTTTAATAGTCTTAGTAAAACATGAACAAAGAATGACACAGGCTAGTAACAACTTTATTAATACGCTAACACCAAACCCCCCTAAACCCTTTAAAAGTCTAGTGGAGGATGTTTGCAGAACGTGTCCCTCTTGAATTACTGCACATGTGCTGTACTCCTACTCACTGCTCCTCCAGAGTGAACACTCGCCAAACGCCGTCAGCACGCACGGTTTAGCTACATGTCTCTTATAAGAATTGAACTATTTAAAAACCAGGTCAGACTCATCACCAGTAAGTAATCTACACTTTTTTTATACACATACATACACATAATGCTGAACTGACTGACTCAACTGTCTGTTTTGTTTCGCTTAATGCGCCTTATAATCCAGTGCGCCAATCCTGTACATGTTTTGCAAGTTTTTGAATACAAAAATAGTGAGTCAAAAATACATAAAGGTTTTGCTGCAGATGCTTAAAGTCCAATTTGAGATTTCAATCACGCCATCGTCAAGGAAACGCCTCGTCTTGTTCCTCTCCTCTGAAGCCTAGTCTCAGCAGCCTCAAAGACTGTTTTCCCCATCTTCATCTTCTCGCGACCTTCAGCCCTGGTCTTTGCTCACGAATGGACAATAATAATGAGCAGAACACCAGCAAACTTCGCGCCACAAACCCACGCTTGACACGGGCTTCTGAAACATACTTCTGAAACATACTTCTGAAACATACTTCTGAAACATACTTCTACACATGCGCAGTAACAGGAGCCGCGCAGAGAGAAACGCAATCAGGTGGAAGATTAATGACCAATCCTTGACACGATCCATGTGAAAGCCGTGATTGCCCCTTCCAAATCCTCCGTATCATCTATAATTAAGTAGTTGCTTTGCTTGAATCGCATTGGCAATTTATTCTTTGTCAATTAGGTATTTGTTCATGCTTTATTAAGGCTAATTAGTGTGTAGTTATTTATAAAGTGGTACCAAAGTATACATAAACACAAAAGGTTGACAAATGTACAACAACAACAACAACAACAACCAAACACAACCTGTGCCTTGACCTAAAGTTAGATAATTTGATCCCAGCTCCATCCAGTGCATTCTGCCATTGTGTCCTTGGGCAAACACAGGACCCACCTTGCCTGTATATGAATGTGATCCTTGCTTCTGTTTGTCCACAAACAGAACAGAACAGTAGCTCAGTATTATGTGAGTGAATAAACTGAAACGAAACTTCTTATTAACTTTTCATTGACAGAATTAAAGCATGGTTAAAAACTCCGAGGGACAAAACAGACTATGATGCAATTAAAGGGGCTGTACCCATTCTTTTCATGTACTAATAACACATACATTTACCCCATTACAGATATTTTGTAAAAGCAGCTCTGAGGGTACAAATGAGGCTGCAGTGTGCTGCCTGCATATAATTATAAGGCATTTGATTCTCTGCGAAGCCGGAAGTGCATTGTTTAGCATGCTAGCTCTTGTTTGATGTAGCGTGACAACCAAACTCGCTCGCTTAAAGTGCTTATTAACTCATCATCTCCAGTAATTAGCGTGAGCAATTTGGACCGCTGCGAAGGGTTTCAAATGAACTAGTCAAGACGGTAAAACTGTAAAAAAGTACGGTTCCTTTAATGGTTTCTTGTGCGGATGAACTGCAGTGGAGAATAGAAACGACGGCTGACTTCTCCAGTGATGTAGGGAAGAAGATGCAGGAGCTGAGGAGGCCGACGGTTCTGTTTCCACGGTGGACACGGAGCATATGAGGGCAGAGGCAGAAGAAATTGCGAAAGAGCACGTTGAGCGTCCTGAGAGTCGATGAGTTGAGTCTTGGATTGACTAGGATGAAGAAACAAGGAAATTGTGCGTCAACTATTCTCAATTATGTGAAAAATCTCATCCATTTGACACTTCCGTATGGGTAAGCATGATTGACAGCTAAGGAACTGACAAGTCGAGGAGGCAAGAGAAGAGAAATAAGATGTGGTCCAAAGCTTTTTCGCTTTAGCCTACAGCAAAGCACTAAACAGCTTTGTTTCCTGTGTTTAGGAGACGGTCATTACTCTCATTCCACTGTAAACCAGGCTAAATTACTGCTAACGCTTGCCAATGGGCTCAATTAAATTAGCTAAGTTTTGCCTATTGTTAAAAAAATAAAACGGGAGTTATTAACTGTGCTCGACTCCCTCGTCACTCTGAAAAAGCCGTTTGGAGGCCTTTTTAGCGTCCCAGCGCAAAGGTTAGCTCTCCCAAATGTTAAGTGCCTCACAATTAGCTGTGAAAATTATCAAGACAATACAAATGTTGATCGAATTGACACCGCAACCTCAAGTGTTCCAAGGGGAGAATGTCAGAAGTAGATGTTTTGAAATGTTAATACTTGTTTAGTTTGGAATCGAAATACTGTTAAATGATCTCACTCACACATTCATGCAGTAACACAGTAATACATACCACATTGATTTGTTTCCCTTATTCCGCGATGTGTAATGAATGTAATGTTAAATGCAGATATTTTTACTGTAAAAATAAAATGCACTTTAGATGCAGACGTTTTCTTGATAAGCCTGAGGTCACAGATTCATAATTGCAGTTGTACAACACAGCGGCTTGCAGTTTCACCACCAACAACTTAGATAAATGGTATTGGCAGTTTTTTTTCAAAGAGCAACACAAAGTGGCACTCAATCGTGAAGTGAAAGAAACGTTTTACATGATTTCCTACCCCCAAAAGGGCAGCGTGCAAAAAGTGTTCAGTCAAGACTTTCTCTGCGATTACAGCTCTTTTGGGGTACGTCTCTCTACACTTTGCACACCTACAGACTTACATTTGTGCCCATTCTTCTTTGCAAAACAACTCAAGCTCAGTCAGATCTGATGGAGAGCGTTTGTGAACAGCAGTTTTCAGATCTGACGCAGATTCTCGATTGGATTTAGCTCTGGACTTTAACTGGGCCATTCTACCACACGGATGTGTTTCGTTTCGAACTCTTCCGTTGTAGCTTCCACCCCAGTGTCAAGTCTTTTGGAGATGCAGGTTTTCTTCTAAGATTGCGTTGTCTTTGGCTCCATCCATCACCCTCACCTGTCTCCCCGGTGAAGAGATCCGTGCTCTCCTTGTTCGGCATGTTTGTTTTTTGCTGGACGTCATGTCGTAGAAGGTTTGTAGCTTTCGATAACCTGACTTTGCTTTAAACCTCTCCACCAGTCTTCCCCTGACCTGTCCCAGTCTCCCCCTGACCTGTCCCAGTCTCCCCCTGACCTGTCCCAGTCTCCCCCTGACCTGTCCGGTGCATTCTTTGGACTTCACGATGCCGTTTGCTCCTTCAACATTCTCTTAACAAACTTCGGTGGCCTTCACAGAGCAGCTGCATTCATACTGGGATTAGATTACACATAAGGTCAACGTTCATTCATCTTTCGGCAACTTCTGACAGCGGTTGGTTGCACTCAGGGAAAAGTGGCTGAATACTTTGGCGCACTGTAGTAAAATAACGTAACAATATTGAATTTTTTAGTTCAACAATGTTTCAACAATAGACTTGTTTTCACGTTTATGAACACAACCTACAGAGACTTAAACTACATGATTTAATCCAGTGTGGCTAAGTGCTTTTATCCATACATATTTATATTTTGACAGAGAAAATACATAGTAAAAGTGATGTAAGAGTGGCAGTGACGCTGATGTTTATGGGAACAGTTTCCAAAGTAATGAGCTCAAGGCCTATCATTTTAATTAAAATCTGTCTCTGAAACTTGATAAACCCTTAAGTTATTAAACCACTTTGCTGAATTTAAAGTTTTATATGTGGTTTTTGGACTTAAAACCACTGCGTTATGATCATTACCACACATCGTTGCTGTGTATCATGCCTTTAAAGTCTTGAAAGGCTGTTTGATTTACTTATTTTTAACTCTGTAACTGTTGCAAAAATGAATGAGAAATTCCCTTCCAGAACCATGGCAAACTTTGAAGTTTGCTGGACTTGATTGTATTACTACAATCCGACTCATATCCACGGAGAAAAGGGGAACTGAATTTAGATGCGGCTAAATGCAATGCAGCGGTTAGCATTTTATAACCTGCCTCTCCCCCGATCTGCAATAAAATGCTCATTTCGTGGCCCGTTCCAACCGACGTTTGTCCAGCTTCAGTCCGATTAATCATTTACATAACATCTGACCATCATTTGCGTCTGGTGGTGTTGATTGTTTCTCCCAAAACCACCAATCGAGTCCGTGTTCACATTAAACCTGGGAACAATCGATTTCAAATTGGACTAGGGAATTTATTCAGTTTTCCTGAATTATACTGTTACTTCAAGTTGGAATTTGCATAGTTATGACATCATCTCTTGAGCGCCCTATTCATGGGTTTTAGTCATTTGTTGTCACCGCCATCTTGAAGACGTCACTGTATATTGTTGCTTACCAATGCTGTTAGATAGTCCTGAAAAGCAGCAAATGAAAAGGGTTGAGAACGTTTGTGGACTTTGTGTGCAGTGGGCGACGGTCTCATTAGGCTCGTTAAAACTGTCTGCAACTAGACTTACGTGTGTTAGCATAGCCACGCAATAACGTGTCAACTAGCATTAGCCAGATGCTAACTACCTAAAACAAAGTGCTCTTCTGTTGTCCTAAGGCAGGTAAAAACATCAAACATTCAATTGGACAGACACACAACTTGACATTGCAATGGATTCAACATTAAAGCTCATAGAACATAAACATGTCACACAATTTGAGACATTATCATGAAACAGATTTATTATACAACAGACAGATTTATTATACAACAGACGGGGGGGTAAAGGGTTGTGACCTGCTTCAGCTTCTAGGTCCAGACACCAGCTGCTGCTCCCTTTGGAGACTCCTTTAGCTCCACAACTGGCTGCCCCAGTTCTGTCAACACGCAGTGAGGGGCGCACAAACACACAGTGAGGGGCGCACAAACACACAGTGAGGGGCGCACAAACACACAGTGAGGGGCGCACAAACACACAGTGAGGGGCGCACAAACACACAGTGAGGGGCGCACAAACACACAGTGAGGGGCGCACAAACACACAGTGAGGGGCGCACAAACACACAGTGAGGGGCGCACAAACACACAGTGAGGGGCGCACAAACACACAGTGAGGGGCGCACAAACACACAGTGAGGGGCGCACAAACACACAGTGAGGGGCGCACAAACACACAGTGAGGGGCGCACAAACACACAGTGAGGGGCGCACAAACACACAGTGAGGGGCGCACAAACACACAGTGAGGGGCGCACAAACACACAGTGAGGGGCGCACAAACATACAGTGAGGGGCGCACAAACACACAGTGAGGGGCGCACAAACACACAGTGAGGGGCGCACAAACACACAGTGAGGGGCGCACAAACACACAGTGAGGGGCGCACAAACACACAGTGAGGGGCGCACAAACACACAGTGAGGGGCGCACAAACACACAGTGAGGGGCGCACAAACACACAGTGAGGGGCGCACAAACATACAGTGAGGGGCGCACAAACACACAGTGAGGGGCGCACAAACACACAACAAATGTTCATGTATTTCTTATGTAAATGTAATTTTCGATCCCTCATGTTGAGACACTATGTTTACGTGCACAGCAAACATCTGGTCATTATATAATTAAAAACATTAAAAACAGTATACATGTAAACGGTTACGTAGATCTGATTTATTTCTGATTGTTCACAGTTGTGCAAAAAGGACAAACTAACATAGCAAACACAAAAAGGGAAGAGACAATATTAAGATTGAAATTGTTATTTTAAACTTCCTTTTTTTCCAAATACAGCTGTTTCTTTAAAAATACATTGATTTACAAATTCGTGTCATCAGGTGTAGCCCAAAGAGTAGCCCAAAGAATTAATAAGAAAGTAAAACCCTCCGTCAGGCATGTTCTCTGTCTTACCTGTCTTTATTTTGTTAATGTCCAAAGCTATTTCAGTCCAGTCCTTAACTCTTCCCCTGTCATTAATTAGGCCCGAGCGCCACAAGCTGGCGAGAGGCCTATTAATCTCGTAAGGCCGTGCGAAGCACGGCTGCGAAAGTGCGCACGTAGTGCGCACGAAATCGAGCGCGAAGCGCTCGCCCACTTCCAAACACTCACTAACGCACTCCTTCACTCATGCACGCCCCGTGCATACTAATTGGTAGTAGGAAAATGGAACATTACCGTTGTAAACGGGCGAAGCCCGTGCAAAAGTGCGCACTAAACGAGCATTTTACATTCATCCCCATATAAAGCACTCATTTGCGCTAAGTACCTCACGAATACGTTCCCCATCTCTTGCATGTTCCGTGCATATAAGCATGTAATGCAAAAATTTTACATTATTACTGTATAGAGGGCCAAAAAAACAAAGTGGGCGGAGCCCACTCAAAATTTAACGAAAGTACCCGTCAGTGACCAGGGACCCACACCATGAGGTAGGAAAGCTCAAGCGCTTTCCGAAAATGTATAGTTTATGATATTTGAAAAAATGGGAAACATTGTTTTCGCATCGGAATATTATTCTTTCTTCTTCTTCTCGGGACCAACCCCCCTATTTTTCACCCAGTGAACATTGACGAAAAGTCACAAAAATTTGCACACCTCTAAAAATCGTGCCTCTCTACATTCTGGCTATTTTCCTTTTCTAAAATAAAAAAAATTGGCGCGTCAGCGCCCCCAAATGTACCAAAAATGCATTGAGAGATGGGAAATGACCCAAAAAAAATCTGATTGTAGAATCATGAAATTTGGCGCAGAGGTAGATGGTGACAAGAGAAGTAAAAAATATTATCACGGCAACGCCGTCCGCCCAACCAAATGTCGGCCATATTGCTTCAAAAATGGCTAAACATGACTTCGGAGTTTTTCCAAACGTCGTACTTTTACGAACTCCTCCCAGGGCGTTGGCCCTAAAAAGCTGAAATTTGGTGAAAATGCTACTGAGGAGTGGGACATCAAAAGTTATCCAAATTACATTGATACCTGTCACGGTCTCTGTGCGGCGAAGCCGCAAACTGTAGCAAGAATTTCAGAAATCTCCCAAATTTAACATTTCTGCCGTTTGCGCAGATAAAGTCCGAATTGTGTCAAATTAGAATAAGTTGTTAAACTCTTTGCCCTAAACCTACTTGAAGTGAAATAAATTAATTTGGAGCCACAGCGCCCCCTACAGATTTTATATGGAGGTTATCTTATATCTTATCTTAAATATTTAGTTTTGCAAAATTATATGAAATTTGACACACAACTCAATTTTGGCATCCCCATCAAAAAAGTCAATGAGACCCATGTCATAATTGTTATGGCTTTGCCGTAACGATGACCGAAACCTTCCATGTTATTCCAATGGGGAAATCGCCAGAACATGTTTACACTTTAGACTTTCACAAACTCCTCTTAGGGCGTCAGCCCTATTAACCTGAAATTTGGTGAGACTCATCTTCAGGGGTGGACCATCAAAAGTTATCCACATTTTCATTCAAAGAGTCACGGTGTCTGTGCGGCAAAGCCGCACATTTTGCCAAGAATTCAAAATAAAATTGCTTTTTGATGGTAAAACAAAGGGGAGAAGATGTGACAGCGTCACAGATTCAGCAGTAGGCGTAATAAAAGGACAATTGGGGCGCGTTAGCGCCCCCTCCTCTTGCGGCGTGGCGGCGGCGTGGCGGCGGCGTGGCGAGGGCCGATCATTGCCGCTTGCGGCTATATTTTTCTTGTTATTGCCTTTTTTCTGAGGCCAAAACATTCCACAGGTATCCATCCACCATCTCCATTGTTGGAGTTTTACATCTGATATATATTGATTTATTTTGTGCACGTAAACACACGCACGCACGCACGCACACACACACGCACGCACACACACACACACAATATAAATTCTTGAGTCATCTGATTTGGACTGGCCATGTAAATCTACCCAATTAAACTCATAGTAAACTTGTAAAGAGGAAATAAGAACCACAGTTTTTCCCCTCGTCATCATCTTTTTTTTATATATACATAATTTTGTTTCTAATTTTGTAAACAAATAGATAAAACCAAACACAAATAGAACAGGACACAAAACAACCAGAGAGTACAACATTAAATTAAAAAACATCCAAACATAAATACCAAGATAATCAAGGCAAGTTTAAATTAAAACAAAGGTCCCGTTTAGTCCAAAGTCTATTGAACCCTCATCATAATCATACATCATACATCATACATATATGAGTTGTGTTTTGCTTCCATTGCACACATTGGCTAATTTAATCTACAGAAAGTGTACAAGTGTTTCTATCCTTTCTATCCTGAATAATCTTGTATTTTGTGATCCAGTTTTTGTGGAGCCTGTTGAAGCCGGTCAAACGTCTCTTTAATACTGCCATAATCTGCTGAAATGGAAGCTAACGTCGGAGTGTCACGTTTCAGTGGAAAATAGTACTTCCTTGCACAAACCTCCACATGAAGTTACAATAGAAACATGTTCCAACAGCAGAAGAGAAAGGCAGAGCTCTCTTTCTAACAGCACTGGGCTAATTGACTTCCAGCTGCCCCCACTCCACACTCACCAGTCCAACATGGTAAATAGTTTTATTCTCAGGGGGCCGTCTCATTTCGTCTCCCTGCATTTTTCTTTGGCCGTAATGACTTGCGTTAACACCACTGGGGGCCGGGGAGTTATGGGCACTAGGCCAATTACTTTGATGGACTTACTTGACTAACATCACTGGCATTCTGGTACCACAGCTTAGTTTATGTTAAAAGACACATATTATGTTGCCAAATTTACAGTTTTCTTTGAGCTTTTAACTATGTATCCAGTGTACGAGGTTGTCTAGAAACATCTCAGAACTATCGATGCTCTCAGGATTGTCACGTCAAAAGTCCATAAATCATCACCAGAACGTTTCAGACATCACATTTCATCCATTACAATGAGCTGCTAATTACGTGCTTTACATGGTAATGCCCACTGCTGCCAGTAGATGGTGTGCTAAGACAAAATCCAGATAAGGGAGAACTGACTGATAACGTGTTCAATACATTCCCTCAAAGTCAAAAACACGAGATCCATGTTTATAGCAAATATTTTATGCCGTATTTTCCGGAGTATAAGTCGCACCAGCCAAAAAAATGCATTATAGAGAAGAAAAAACATAAGTTGCACTGGAGTATAAGTGTAAGGATATAAGTATAAATATAAGTATAAGTCGCACCCTGGCCAAACCTGTGTAAAAAGGTACGACTTATAGTCCGGAAAATGCGGTAATTCCTCGAGCGAACACCACGACTTCAGAATCCTGTGCAGATATTACATTGTTTGAAGATGATGATGATGATGATGATATTCAAAGGGCATTTTGCTTCTCTTTTGCGGCTTTGTATTCCTCTCATACCAGAAAGATGGATGAAACTAGCCAATTACCATCACTAGTAGAAAAGAGGGAGCAGCTGGTTTATGGGTGAGGTGTTTCTGGCACTGACCCACAGGCTCTGTCCCACAGGCTCCTCTGACCCACAAGCTCTGTCCCACAGGCTCCTCTGACCCACAAGCTCTGACCCACAGGCCCTGACCCACAGGCTCTGACCCACAGGCTCTGTCCCACAGGCTCTGACCCAAAGGCTCTGTCCCACAGGCTCTGACCCACAGGCCCTGACCCACAGGCCCTGACCCACAGGCCCTGACCCACAGGCTCTGACCCACAGGCTCTGTCCCACAGGCCCTGACCCACAAGCCCTGACCCACAGGATCTGTCCCACAGGCTCTGACCCACAGGCTCCTCTGACCCAAAGGCTCTGACCCACAAGCTCTGACCCACAGGCTCTGACCCACAGGCCCTGACCCACAGGCCCTGACCCACAAGCTCTGACCCACACGCTCTGACCCACAGGCTCTGACCCACAGGCCCTGACCCACACGCTCTGACCCACAGGCTCTGACCCACAGGCTCCTCTGACCCACACGCTCTGACCCACAGGCTCTGACCCACAGGCTCCTCTGACCCACATGCTCTGACACACAGGCCCTGACCCACAGGCTCTGACCCACAGGCTCTGTCCCACAGGCCCTGACACACAGGCTCTAACCCACAGGCTCTGACCCACAGGCTCTGTCCCACAGGCTCCTCTGACCCACAAGCTCTGACCCACAGGCCCTGACCCACAGGCTCTGACCCACAGGCCCTGACCCATAGGCTCTGTCCCACAGGCTCCTCTGACCCACAAGCTCTGACCCACAGGCCCTGACCCACAGGCTCTGACCCACAGGCTCTGTCCCACAGGCTCTGACCCAAAGGCTCTGTCCCACAGGCTCTGACCCACAGGCCCTGACCCACAGGCCCTGACCCACAGGCCCTGACCCACAAGCTCTGACCCACAAGCTCTGACCCACAGGCTCCTCTGACCCACAGGCTCTGACCCACAAGCTCTGACCCACAGGCTCTGACCCACAGGCTCTGACCCACAGGCCCTGACCCACAGGATCTGTCCCACAGGCTCTGACCCACAGGCTCCTCTGACCCACAAGCTCTGACCCACAGGCTCTGACCCACAAGCTCTGACCCACAGGCTCTGTCCCACAGGCTCTGACCCACAAGCTCTGACCCACAGGCTCTGACCCACAGGCCCTGACCCACAGGCTCTGTCCCACAGGCTCTGTCCCACAGGCTCTGTCCCACAGGCTCCTCTGACCCACAGGCCCTGATACACAGGCTCTGACCCACAGGCTCTGTCCCACAGGCTCCTCTGACCCACAAGCTCTCACCCACAGGCTCCTCTGACCCACAAGCTCTGACCCACAGGCCCTGACCCACAGGCTCTGACCCACAGGCCCTGACCCACAGTCTCTGTCCCACAGGCTCCTCTGACCCACAAGCTCTGACCCACAGGCCCTGACCCACAGGCTCTGACCCACAGGCTCTGTCCCACAGGCTCTGACCCACAGGCTCTGTCCCACAGGCTCTGACCCACAGGCCCTGACCCACAGGCCCTGACCCACAGGCCCTGACCCACAAGCTCTGACCCACAAGCTCTGACCCACAGGCTCCTCTGACCCACATGCTCTGACCCACAGGCCCTGACCCACAAGCTCTGACCCACACGCTCTGACCCACAGGCTCTGACCCACAGGCTCCTCTGACCCACATGCTCTGACACACAGGCCCTGACCCACACGCTCTGACCCACAGGCTCTGACCCACAGGCTCTGACCCACAGGCTCCTCTGACCCACAGGCTCTGACCCACAGGCTCCTCTGACCCACAGGCCCTGACCCACAGGCCCTGACCCACAGGCTCTGACCCACAGGCTCTGTCCCACAGGCCCTGACCCACAGGCTCTGACCCACAGGCTCTGACCCAAAGGCTCTGTCCCACAGGCTCTGACCCACAGGCCCTGAACCACAGGCCCTGACCCACAGGCCCTGACCCACAGGCCCTGACCCACAAGCTCTGACCCACAAGCTCTGACCCACAGGCTCCTCTGACCCACATGCTCTGACCCACAGGCCCTGACCCACAAGCTCTGACCCACACGCTCTGACCCACAGGCTCCTCTGACCCACATGCTCTGACACACAGGCCCTGACCCACACGCTCTGACCCACAGGCTCTGACCCACAGGCTCTGACCCACAGGCTCCTCTGACCCACAGGCTCTGACCCACAGGCTCCTCTGACCCACATGCTCTGACACACAGGCCCTGACCCACAGGCCCTGACCCACAGGCTCTGACCCACAGGCTCTGTCCCACAGGCCCTGACCCACAGGCTCTGACCCACAGGCTCTGACCCACAGGCTCCTCTGACCCACACGCTCTGACCCACAGGCTCTGACCCACAGGCCCTGACCCACACGCTCTGACCCACAGGCTCTGACCCACAGGCTCCTCTGACCCACACGCTCTGACCCACAGGCTCTGACCCACAGGCTCCTCTGACCCACACGCTCTGACACACAGGCTCTGACCCACAGGCTCTGTCCCACAGGCCCTGACACACAGGCTCTAACCCACAGGCTCTGACCCACAGGCTCTGTCCCACAGGCTCCTCTGACCCACAAGCTCTGACCCACAGGCCCTGACCCACAGGCTCTGACCCACAGGCCCTGACCCATAGGCTCTGTCCCACAGGCTCCTCTGACCCACAAGCTCTGACCCACAGGCCCTGACCCACAGGCTCTGACCCACAGGCTCTGTCCCACAGGCTCTGACCCAAAGGCTCTGTCCCACAGGCTCTGACCCACAGGCCCTGACCCACAGGCCCTGACCCACAGGCCCTGACCCACAAGCTCTGACCCACAAGCTCTGACCCACAGGCTCCTCTGACCCACAGGCTCTGACCCACAAGCTCTGACCCACAGGCTCTGACCCACAGGCTCTGACCCACAGGCCCTGACCCACAGGATCTGTCCCACAGGCTCTGACCCACAGGCTCCTCTGACCCACAAGCTCTGACCCACAGGCTCTGACCCACAAGCTCTGACCCACAGGCTCTGTCCCACAGGCTCTGACCCACAAGCTCTGACCCACAGGCTCTGACCCACAGGCCCTGACCCACAGGCTCTGTCCCACAGGCTCTGTCCCACAGGCTCTGTCCCACAGGCTCCTCTGACCCACAGGCCCTGATACACAGGCTCTGACCCACAGGCTCTGTCCCACAGGCTCCTCTGACCCACAAGCTCTCACCCACAGGCTCCTCTGACCCACAAGCTCTGACCCACAGGCCCTGACCCACAGGCTCTGACCCACAGGCCCTGACCCACAGTCTCTGTCCCACAGGCTCCTCTGACCCACAAGCTCTGACCCACAGGCCCTGACCCACAGGCTCTGACCCACAGGCTCTGTCCCACAGGCTCTGACCCACAGGCCCTGACCCACAGGCCCTGACCCACAGGCCCTGACCCACAAGCTCTGACCCACAAGCTCTGACCCACAGGCTCCTCTGACCCACATGCTCTGACCCACAGGCCCTGACCCACAAGCTCTGACCCACACGCTCTGACCCACAGGCTCTGACCCACAGGCTCCTCTGACCCACATGCTCCGACACACAGGCCCTGACCCACACGCTCTGACCCACAGGCTCTGACCCACAGGCTCTGACCCACAGGCTCCTCAGACCCACAGGCTCTGACCCACAGGCTCCTCTGACCCACATGCTCTGACACACAGGCCCTGACCCACAGGCCCTGACCCACAGGCTCTGACCCACAGGCTCTGTCCCACAGGCCCTGACCCACAGGCTCTGACCCACAGGCTCTGACCCAAAGGCTCTGTCCCACAGGCTCTGACCCACAGGCCCTGAACCACAGGCCCTGACCCACAGGCCCTGACCCACAGGCCCTGACCCACAAGCTCTGACCCACAAGCTCTGACCCACAGGCTCCTCTGACCCACATGCTCTGACCCACAGGCCCTGACCCACAAGCTCTGACCCACACGCTCTGACCCACAGGCTCTGACCCACAGGCTCCTCTGACCCACATGCTCTGACACACAGGCCCTGACCCACACGCTCTGACCCACAGGCTCTGACCCACAGGCTCTGACCCACAGGCTCCTCTGACCCACAGGCTCCTCTGACCCACAGGCTCTGACCCACAGGCTCCTCTGACCCACATGCTCTGACACACAGGCCCTGACCCACAGGCCCTGACCCACAGGCTCTGACCCACAGGCTCTGTCCCACAGGCCCTGACCCACAGGCTCTGACCCACAGGCTCTGACCCACAGGCTCCTCTGACCCACAAGCTCTGACCCACAGGCCCTGACCCACAGGCTCTGACCCACAGGCCCTGACCCACAGGCTCTGTCCCACAGGCTCCTCTGACCCACAAGCTCTGACCCACAGGCCCTGACCCACAGGCTCTGACCCACAGGCTCTGTCCCACAGGCTCTGACCCAAAGGCTCTGTCCCACAGGCTCTGACCCACAGGCCCTGAACCACAGGCCCTGACCCACAGGCCCTGACCCACAAGCTCTGACCCACAAGCTCTGACCCACAGGCTCCTCTGACCCACATGCTCTGACCCACAGGCCCTGACACACAGGCCCTGACCCACAGGCTCTGTCCCACAGGCCCTGACCCACAGGCCCTGACGCACAGGCTCTGTCCCACAGGCTCCTGACCCACAGGCTCTGTCCCACAGGCCCTGACCCACAGGCCCTGACGCACAGGCTCTGTCCCACAGGCCCTGACCCACAGGCTCTGTCCCACAGGCCCTGACCCACAGGCCCTGACGCACAGGCTCTGTCCCACAGGCCCTGACCCACAGGCTCCTTTGACCCACAAGCTCTGACCCACAGGCCCTGACACACAGGCCCTGACCCACAGGCTCTGACCCACAGGCTCTGTCCCACAAGCCCTGACCCACAGGCTCTGACCCACAGGCTCCTCTGACCCACAAGCTCTGACCCACAGGCTCTGACCCACAGGCTCTGTCCCACAGGCTCTGTCCCACAGGCCCTGACCCACAGGATCTGTCCCACAGGCTCTGACCCACAGGCTCCTCTGACCCACAGGCTCTGACCCACAAGCTCTGACCCACAGGCTCTGACCCACAAGCCCTGACCCACAGGTTCTGTCCCACAGGCTCTGACCCACAGGCTCCTCTGACCCACAGGCCCTGACCCACAAGCTCTGACCCACAGGCTCTGACCCACAGGCTCTGACCCACAAGCCCTGACCCACAGGATCTGTCCCACAGGCTCTGACCCACAGGCTCCTCTGACCCACAGGCTTTGACCCACAAGCTCTGACCCACAAGCTCTGACCCACAAGCTCTGACCCACAAGCTCTGACCCACAGGCTCCTCTGACCCACATGCTCTGACCCACAGGTCCTGACCCACAAGCTCTGACCCCCAAGCTCTGACCCACACGCTCTGACCCACAGGCTCTGACCCACAGGCTCCTCTGACCCACATGCTCTGACACACAGGCTCTGACCCACAGGCTCCTCTGACCCACAGGCTCTGACCCACAGGCTCTGACCCACAGGCTCCTCTGACCCACATGCTCCGACACACAGGCCCTGACCCACAGGCTCTGACCCACAGGCTCTGTCCCACAGGCCCTGACACACAGACTCTGACCCACAGGCCCTGACCCACAGGCCCTGACACACAGGCCCTGACCCACAGGCTCTTTCCCACAGGCCCTGACCCACAGGCCCTGACGCACAGGCTCTGTCCCACAGGCTCTGTCCCACTGGCCCTGACCCACAGGCTCCTTTGACCCACAAGCTCTGACCCACAGGCCCTGACACACAGGCCCTGACCCACTGGCCCTGACCCACAGGCTCCTTTGACCCACAAGCTCTGACCCACAGGCCCTGACACACAGGCTCTGTCCCACAGGCCCTGACCCACAGGCCCTGACCCACAGGATCTGTCCCACAGGCTCTGACCCACAGGCTCCTCTGACCCACAGGCTCTGACCCACAAGCTCTGACCCACAGGCTCTGACCCACAGGCCCTGACCCACAGGCTCTGACCCACAGGCTCTGACCCACAGGCCCTGACCCACAGGCTCTGTCCCACATGCTCTGTCGCACAGGCCCTGACCCACAAGCCCTGACCCACAGGCTCTGACCCACAGGCCCTGACCCACAGGCTCTGACCCACAGGCTCTGACCCACAGGCCCTGACCCACAGGCTCTGTCCCACATGCTCTGTCGCACAGGCCCTGACCCACAAGCCCTGACCCACAGGATCTGTCCCACAGGCTCTGACCCACAAGCTCTGACCCACAAGCTCTGACCCACAGGCTCTGACCCACAGGCCCTGACCCACAGGCCCTGACCCACAAGCTCTGACCCACAAGCTCTGACCCACAAGCTCTGACCCACAGGCTCCTCTGACCCACATGCTCTGACCCACAGGCCCTGACCCACAAGCTCTGACCCACAAGCTCTGACCCACACGCTCTGACCCACAGGCTCTGACCCACAGGCTCCTCTGACCCACATGCTCTGACACACAGGCCCTGACCCACACGCTCTGACCCACAGGCTCTGACCCACAGGCTCCTCTGACCCACACGCTCTGACCCACAGGCTCTGACCCACAGGCTCCTCTGACCCACACGCTCTGACCCACAGGCTCTGACCCACAGGCTCCTCTGACCCACAAGCTCTGACCCACAGGCCCTGACCCACAGGCTCTGACCCACAGGCCCTGACCCACAGGCTCTGTCCCACAGGCTCCTCTGACCCACAAGCTCTGACCCACAGGCCCTGACCCACCGGCTCTGACCCACAGGCCCTGACCCATAGGCTCTGTCCCACAGGCTCCTCTGACCCACAAGCTCTGACCCACAGGCCCTGACCCACAGGCTCTGACCCACAGGCTCTGTCCCACAGGCTCTGACCCAAGGGCTCTGTCCCACAGGCTCTGACCCACAGGCCCTGACCCACAGGCCCTGACCCACAGGCCCTGACCCACAGGCTCTGACCCACAAGCTCTGACCCACAGGCCCTGACCCACAGGCTCTGTCCCACAGGCTCTGTCCCACAGGCCCTGACCCACAAGCCCTGACCCACAGGATCTGTCCCACAGGCTCTGACCCACAGGCTCCTCTGACCCACAGGCTCTGAACCACAAGCTCTGACCCACAGGCTCTGACCCACAGGCCCTGACCCACAAGCTCTGACCCACAAGCTCTGACCCACAAGCTCTGACCCACAGGCTCCTCTGACCCACATGCTCTGACCCACAGGCCCTGACCCACAAGCTCTGACCCACAAGCTCTGACCCACACGCTCTGACACACAGGCCCTGACCCACACGCTCTGACCCACAGGCTCTGACCCACAGGCTCCTCTGACCCACAAGCTCTGACCCACAGGCCCTGACCCACAGGCTCTGACCCACAGGCCCTGACCCACAGGCTCTGTCCCACAGGCTCCTCTGACCCACAAGCTCTGACCCACAGGCCCTGACCCACAGGCTCTGACCCACAGGCCCTGACCCATAGGCTCTGTCCCACAGGCTCCTCTGACCCACAAGCTCTGACCCACAGGCCCTGACCCACAGGCTCTGACCCACAGGCTCTGTCCCACAGGCTCTGACCCAAAGGCTCTGTCCCACAGGCTCTGACCCACAGGCCCTGACCCACAGGCCCTGACCCACAGGCCCTGACCCACAAGCTCTGACCCACAAGCTCTGACCCACAGGCTCCTCTGACCCACATGCTCTGACCCACAGGTCCTGACACACAGGCCCTGACCCACAGGCTCTGTCCCACAGGCCCTGACCCACAGGCCCTGACGCACAGGCTCCTTTGACCCACAAGCTCTGACCCACAGGCCCTGACACACAGGCCCTGACCCACAGGCCCTGACGCACAGGCTCCTTTGACCCACAAGCTCTGTCCCACAGGCCCTGACCAACAGGCCCTGACCCACAGGCCCTGACCCACAGGCTCTGTCCCACAGGCTCTGTCCCACAGGCCCTGACCCACAGGCTCTGTCCCACAGGCCCTGACCCACAAGCCCTGACCCACAGGATCTGTCCCACAGGCTCTGACCCACAGGCTCCTCTGACCCACAGGCTCTGACCTACAAGCTCTGACCCACAGGCTCTGACCCACAGGCCCTGACCCACAGGCTCTGACCCACAGGCTCTGTCCCACAGGCCTTGACCCACAGGCCCTGACCCACAGGCCCTGACCCACAGGCTCTGTCCCACAGGCTCTGTCCCACAGGCCCTGACCCACAAGCCCTGACCCACAGGATCTGTCCCAAAGGCTCTGACCCACAGGCTCCTCTGACCCACAGGCTCTGACCCACAAGCTCTGACCCACAGGCTCTGACCCACAGGCTCTGACCCACAGGCCCTGACCCACAGGCTCTGACCCACAGGCTCTGTCCCACAGGCCTTGACCCACAGGCCCTGACCCACAGGCCCTGACCCACAGGCCCTGACCCACAGGCTCCTCTGACCCACAGGCTCTGACCCACAGGCTCTGACCCACAGGCTCTGACCCACAGGCCCTGACCCACAGGCCCTGACCCACAGGATCTGTCCCACAGGCTCTGACCCACAGGCTCCTCTGACCCACAAGCTCTGACCCACAGGCTCTGACCCACAAGCTCTGACCCACAGGCTCTGACCCACAGGCCCTGACCCACAGGCCCTGACCCACAAGCTCTGACCCACAAGCTCTGACCCACAAGCTCTGACCCACAGGCTCCTCTGACCCACATGCTCTGACCCACAGGCCCTGACCCACAGGCTCCTCTGACCCACAAGCTCTGACCCACAAGCTCTGACCCACACGCTCTGACACACAGGCCCTGACCCACACGCTCTGACCCACAGGCTCTGACCCACAGGCTCCTCTGACCCACAAGCTCTGACCCACAGGCCCTGACCCACAGGCTCTGACCCACAGGCCCTGACCCACAGGCTCTGACCCACAGGCCCTGACCCATAGGCTCTGTCCCACAGGCTCCTCTGACCCACAAGCTCTGACCCACAGGCCCTGACCCACAGGCTCTGACCCACAGGCTCTGTCCCACAGGCTCTGACCCAAAGGCTCTGTCCCACAGGCTCTGACCCACAGGCCCTGACCCACAGGATCTGTCCCACAGGCTCTGACCCACAGGCTCCTCTGACCCACAGGCTCTGACCCACAAGCTCTGACCCACAGGCTCTGACCCACAGGCCCTGACCCACAGGCCCTGACCCACAGGCCCTGACCCACAAGCTCTGACCCACAAGCTCTGACCCACAGGCTCCTCTGACCCACATGCTCTGACCCACAGGCCCTGACACACAGGCCCTGACCCACAGGCTCTGTCCCACAGGCTCTGTCCCACAGGCCCTGACCCACAGGCCCTGACCCACAGGCCCTGACCCACAGGCCCTGACCCACAGGCTCTGTCCCACAGGCTCTGTCCCACAGGCCCTGACCCACAAGCCCTGACCCACAGGATCTGTCCCACAGGCTCTGACCCACAGGCTCCTCTGACCCACAGGCTCTGACCCACAAGCTCTGACCCACAGGCTCTGACCCACAGGCCCTGACCCACAGGCTCTGACCCACAGGCTCTGTCCCACAGGCCTTGACCCACAGGCCCTGACCCACAGGCCCTGACCCACAGGCTCTGTCCCACAGGCTCTGTCCCACAGGCCCTGACCCACAAGCCCTGACCCACAGGATCTGTCCCACAGGCTCTGACCCACAGGCTCCTCTGACCCACAGGCTCTGACCCACAAGCTCTGACCCACAGGCTCTGACCCACAGGCCCTGACCCACAGGCTCTGACCCACAGGCTCTGTCCCACAGGCCTTGACCCACAGGCCCTGACCCACAGGCCCTGACCCACAGGCTCTGTCCCACAGGCTCTGTCCCACAGGCCCTGACCCACAGGATCTGTCCCACAGGCTCTGACGCACAGGCTCCTCTGACCCACAAGCTCTGACCCACAGGCTCTGACCCACAAGCTCTGACCCACAGGCTCTGTCCCACAGGCTCTGACCCACAGGCTCTGACCCACAGGCCCTGACCCACAGGCTCTGTCCCACAGGCTCTGACCCACAGGCCCTGACCCACAGGCTCTGTCCCACAGGCTCTGTCCCACAAGCTCTGACCCACAGGCCTTGACCCACAGGCTCTGTCCCACTGGCCCCTCTGACCCACAGGCTCTGACCCACAGGCTCTGACCCACAGGCTCTGACCCACAGGCCCTGATAATGTGGACAATTATTTTGGATATGTGGAATAGCAGTTTACTGGTACTTGGCTATTTAAACACACAGAAAATGTGGGTGCAATTATTCTGTCTTCTCAGAATCAGAAAAGATTTACTGCCGTTGTTGAGGAACAGAATTCAGAAACAGGAAGTTGCTTTGGTGATTCAGTGCAACATAAAACAATGCACAATGATAAAACAACCTTTATAAGTCAAAAAGAAAGACAATTTAAATCAGCTATCGGATAAAAGAATAAAAATAGGCTCACTATGTACACAAATGTGCAGTTGAATTCACACCGAAAGTGAACAGTGCAGTGAGTGATTAAATGATGGTTAAAGTGACAGTGTTCTCAAAGATATTTCAACGTTACTTGGTAAAACATTCAAACTTTACTTGCTTACTCAGCTTAAACAAATGGAGCTGGATAATATGCAGTTGTGGTGTGTGTGTGTGTGTGTTTCTGCCTGGCCTGATAAGAACAAGCTGCTTATGCCCTCCTCTTATCTGCGTGCTCAGGGCTTCTCTGCCTTTTCTTTCTGGCCCTCGCTCGTGTGGCTCCAGCATACAGCTCTGTTCAAGAGAAGGAGAAGAAGTTGGACAAAGATCTCACTATCTCTCCTTTGCATTTATTTTATGATCCGTTCTTCAACCGTCTGCAAAAAACATGCTTTTAGTAGTTTAAACTAAAGACGCAGACTGTCTGTTCTAAATTCTTCTCAGGACAAACTCAGACAGAGATGTGCAATCAAGTTTGATCAAGCATGAGAAACGTGACGAGCTCAAAAAGAGTTTCTTGCTCCGCTCATTGATTCCGCAGAGGCCGGAGAGTCCAATGTTTTTTTTTTATTTTTCTTTATAATTAGCGATGTTTTTATAGTAACTCATTTTTTAGCCAAAAATAGAACTGTAAAATAATTCTACAAGTTTTTTTTTGCATAAATAATTTCTATGAGGGGTGCACGGTGGCAAAGGCGGTTAGCGCTCTTACCTCCCAAGAAGGAGATCATGGGTTCGATTCCCGGACCAGACCAACATCACATGATCTCTCTGGGTGGAGTCTGCATGTTCTCCCCGTGTTACTCCCCCCGTGGGTTCTCTCCGGGTTGGCCCTGCGACAAGTTGGCCACTGTCCAGGGTGTGCCCCTAAGGCCCAAAGTCACTGGGATAGGGATAGGCTCCAGTCACCCGCCACCCCGAAAGGGAACAAGCGGTAGAAAATGGATGGATGGAATTTCTATGAGGTGTTCAGAACATCATACTAAAAGTCCTAAGAAATCCTAGTTAGAAATATGTTAAATTCTCATCAATCCGAGATGTGTGCCAATAAAGCGAGGCAACAATACATCCCAATGGGCCTCTTTTTTTTCCTTTACTCCAATAAAAAATGAAACTTTACACAATGAAAGTACCCATGAAAAGTAACTTTTTTTGTATTACAAGTTTCTTTGAAAATAAATTTTAATATGCAAATGAGCTATACACAAATCGAATATGCTCAAAATACATCCAAATAGACTTACTTTTTCCTTTACTCCTACCACAATAAAACTTTACACAATGAAAGTATACATGAAAGTAAAACATTTTGTATTAAAAGTTTCTTTTGAAATGAATTTGAATATGCACATGAGCTCCACACTTATTGAATATGTCCTAATTTGCATAGGCAGAAACACCATGACAAATACATGGGCCCAATCTTCATCCAATCATCTGCTGCCCATGGCTGATGGTGATGCTGCTTTAGACTCTAACCTGAAAACTGCTACATAATAAAGAGACAAGACAATTGTAATTTTCTGTCCAGGTTGTCAGATTAGAGCTAAAGCATGCATAAAAGAAAATATATGTATAAATTGTGTTGTATAATATGAAGTAATACAACAGTTCCATTGAGCACCTTTAAGCTCATGTCGGCAGTAACAATAAAGGAGTACACTTGACCCCGTACAAAGCCCGGATGAGATCAGGACGCTTGGATTTAACCTTTCAGTGACTTTGCGTGGTCGCGTTTCCGGATTTCCTTCACCACTTGATGATTTTCTGTGAGTTTGATTGCCTTCTCCAGATGCATTTGCCGCAGATGGAAATCGATTTTCTGTGGCGTCTCTGCAGTGGCTGTCATCTATCAAACGTGTGTTCCAGATCACGTTCTCATAAATGTAGAAGGCCGTGAACACACATGTCCACGGATGAAAATGTCACAAAGTTAAGCATGCATTGTGCGTGGTCTTGTCTTTTATTACATTATTTACTACTTAATTCATGGTTTTATGGTCCTTATAGCAGCATCTACAAAACAAATGTGCCGTGCCTTTTTGTGGTTTTGAAAATGATTGTACTTACAACTTTAGTTATTTAGTTTATTTTCCAAATTGTCCAACTACTTAGCACATCAATTGAGAATTGAAAACATACTTTACATTTCATTTTTACTTCATTACGCACTTCTTTGACCAGAAGTGCAATTATATTGGTAGTGCTGATATGTGGGAAAAGTGGGCGGGGCATAATAAGGTCAATAGGTGCCCTTAGTTTGCCGGCGCAATGGGAAATGTCCAAGACAAATATGAACGTTTCTTTCATATTTGGGCTGTCTGACCAGTTTGAGACTTTTGCTTTTCTCAAAACAGCCGTTATCTCGAAGAGCGAGAGTGAAAAACAGATTAAACAATGTTCACAGGAAATTATCAAATGTCCCAGCATCCCCCTGTCCTTAGACACATGTCCCAGAATCCTCTGTCCTTAGACACATGTCCCAGAATCCTCTGTCCTTAGACACATGTCCCAGCATCCCCTGTCCTTAGACACATGTCCCAGAATCCTCTGTCCTTAGACACATGTCCCAGCATCCCCCTGTCCTTAGAGAAATGTCCCAGCATCCCCCTGTCCTTAGAGAAATGTCCCAGCATCCTCTGTCCTTAGAGAAATGTCCCAGCATCCCCCTGTCCTTAGACCAATGTCCCAGCATCCCCTGTCCTTAGACACATGTCCCAGCATCCCCCTGTCCTTAGACACATGTCCCAGCACCCCCTGTCCTTAGACAAATGTCCCGGCATCCCCTGTCCTTAGACTAATGTCCCAGCATCCCCTGTCCTTAGACTAATGTCCCAGCACCCCCTGTCCTTAGACTAATGTCCCAGCATCCTCTGTCCTTAGACTAATGTCCCAGCATCCTCTGTCCTTAGACTAATGTCCCAGCATCCTCTGTCCTTGGACAGGCGGACGAGCTTCAATTTGCAGATCAACTGTGGATCCAAAACCACTAAGGAGGAGAGAGCGCGGTTCATCTAGCGAGACTGGCAGACGAAGAGCCGTTCATCCAGAGTAGAGTGCGTTACTCCAGGCAACCGAGGAGCATCCAGTACCACTCCCCGAGAGGAGTGGAAGAAGGAGAAAATATGTGAACAGCAATGGTCAGACCACAGCTTAACTAAAATATGAAATATTGTTGAAAGGAAAAGTAGTAGGAAAACCTCTCCTTGAACCGACACCTTAACGTGGTGGAGGGGTTTGAGTGCCCGAATGATCCCGGGAGCTATGTTGTCGGGGGCTTCATGCCCCTGGTAGGGTCTCCCAAGGCAAACAGGTCCTAGGTGACGGGTCAGACGAAGATGACAACACGAACAAGGCAGTTTACGTCGCCCGGATCGGCGTCACTGGGGCCCCATCCTGGAGCCAGGCCTGGGATGGGTGCTCCATGGCGAGCGCCTGGTGGCCAGGTCTTACCCCACGGGGCTCGGCCGGGCACAGCCCGAAAGAGCGACGTGGGGCCGCCCTCCCGTGGGCCCACCACCCGCAGGAGGATCCATAAGGGGCCGGTGCAGAGAGATCTGGGCGGCAGTCGACGGCAGGGGCCTCGGCGACCAGATCTCCAGACACAGAGACTAACTCTGGGGACATGGAATGTCACCTCGCTGGGGGGGAAAGAGCCTGAGCTTGTGCGGGAGGTTGAGCGATACCGACTAGATATAGTCGGCCTCACCTCCACGCACAGTTTGGGCTCTGGAACCCATCTCCTCGAGAGGGGCTGGACGCTCCACTTCTCTGGTGTTGCCCGCGGGGAGAGGCGGCGGGCTGGTGTGGACTTGCTGATAGCCCCTCAGCTCAGCCGCCACGTGTTGGAGTTTACCCCGGTGAACGAGAGGGTCGCGTCCCTCTGCCTTCGGGTGGGGGACATGTCTCTCACTGTTGTGGCGGCCTATGGGCCGAACAGCAGTGCAGAGTACCCGGCCTTCTAGGAGTCCTTGGGAGGGGTACTGGACAGTGCACCGACCGGGGACTCCGTTGTTCTACTGGGGGACTTCAACGCCCACGTGGGCAATGACAGTGACACCTGGAGAGGGGTGATCGGGAAGAACGGCTTCCCCGATCTGAACCCGAGCGGTGTTCAGTTATTGGACTTCTGTGCTAGCCACGGATTGTCCATAACGAACACCATGTTCAAGCACAAGGGTGTTCATCAGTGCACATGGCACCAGGACACCCTAGGCCGGAGGTCAATGATCGACTTTGTTGTCGTGTCATCAGACCTCCGGCCGCGTGTCTTGGACACTCGGGTGAAGAGAGGGGCAGAGTTGTCAACCGATCACCACCTGGTGGTGAGTTGGATCCGCTGGCGGAGGAGGAAGCCGGAAAGACTTGGCAGACCCAAGCGAATTGTGAGGGTCTGTTGGGAACGTCTAGTGGAGCCCTCTGTCAGTAGGGTATTCAACTCGCACCTCCGGGAGAGCTTCTCCCATGTCCCGGGGGAGGCTGGGGACATTGAGTCCGAGTGGACCATGTTCTCCGCCTCCATTGTTGATGCGGCTGCTCAGAGCTGTGGTCGCAAGGTCTCCGGTGCCTGTCGTGGCGGCAACCCCCGAACCCGGTGGTGGACACTGGAAGTAAGGGATGCCGTCAGACAGAAGAAGGAGGCCTATCAGGCCACTCTGGCTTGTAGGTCTCCGGAGGTCATCGACGGGTATCGGCAGGCCAAGCGAGCCGCGGCATGAAGGAGGGCTATCGGTCGGCACCAAAGAAATTCTGGCAAACCATCCGGCGCCTCAGGAGGGGGAAGCAGTGTCTCACCAACACCGTTTATGGTGCGGGTGGAGGCCTGCTGACCTCGACTGGGGATGTCGTCGGACGGTGGAAGGAATACTTTGAGGATCTCCTTAATCCCTCAGTCACGTCTTCCGAAGAGGAAGTAGAGACCGGGGACTCGGAGGCTGGCTCATACATCACCCAAGTTGAAGTCACTGAGGTTGTTCGCAAACTCCTCGGTGGCAGGGCTCCGGGGGTGGATGAGATCCACCCTGAGTACCTAAAGTATCTGGATGTTGTAGGACTGTCTTGGTTGACACGTCTCTGCAACATAGCGTGGCGTTCGGGGACCGTGCCTCTGGACTGGCAGACTGGGGTGGTGGTCCCTCTGTTCAAGAAGGGGGACCGGAGGGTGTGTTCCAACTACAGAGGGATCACACTCCTCAGCCTCCCGGGTAAGGTCTATTCCAAGGTACTGGAGAGGAGAATCCGACCGATAGTCGAACCTCGGATTCAGGAGGAGCAGAGTGGTTTTCGTCCTGGTCGTGGAACACTGGACCAGCTCTATACCCTCCATCGGGTGCTCGAGGGTTCATGGGAGTTTGCTCAACCAGTCCACATGTGCTTTGTGGATCTGCAGAAGGCTTTCGACCGTGTCCCTCGGGGTGTCCTTTGGGGGGTGCTCCGGGAGTACGGGGTCCGGGGCCCTTTGCTCAGGGCTGTCCGGTCCCTGTATGACCGGAGCAGGAGCTGTGTTCGCATTGCCGGCAGTAAGTCAGACCTGTTCCCAGTGCATGTTGGACTCCGCCAGGGCTGCCCTGTGTCACCGGTTCTGTTCATAATTTTTATGGACAGAATTTCTAGGCGCAGTCAGGGGTCGGAGGGTGTCCGGTTTGGGGACCACAGGATCTCATCTCTGCTGTTTGCAGACGATGTTGTCCTGATGGCTTCATCAAACCCGGACCTGCAGCTGCACTGGGACGGTTTGCAGCCGAGTGTGAAGCGGCTGGGATGAGAATCAGCACCTCCAAATCCGAGGCCATGGTTCTCGACCGGAAAAAGGTGGCTTGCCCTCTCCAGGTGGGTGGGGTGTCCTTGCCCCAAGTGGAGGAGTTCAAGTATCTCGGGGTCTTGTTCACGAGTGAGGGAAGGATGGAGCGTGAGATCGACAGGCGGATCGGTGCAGCGGCTGCAGTGATGCAGTCGCTGCATCGGACCGTTGTGGTAAAGAAGGAGCTGAGCCGAAAGGCAAAGCTCTCTATTTACCGGTCGGTCTACGTTCCTACCCTCACCTATGGTCATGAGCTTTGGGTAGTGACCGAAAGAACAAGATCGCGGATACAAAAGCGGTCGAAATGAGTTTCCTCTGCCGTGTGGCTGGGCGCTCCCTTAGAGATAAGGTGAGGAGCTCAGCCACACGGGGGGAGCTCGGAGTAGAGCCGCTGCTCCTCCACGTCGAGAGGAGCCAGCTGAGGTGGCTCGGGCATCTGTTCCGGATGCCTCCTGGGCGCCTCCCTCGGGAGGTGTTTCAGGCATGTCCCACCGGGAAGAGGCCCCGGGGAAGACCCAGGACACGCTGGAGAGACTGTCTCTCGGCTGGCCTGGGAACGCCTCGGGATCCCCCCGGAGGAGTTAGAGGAAGTGTCTGGGGAGAAGGAAGTCTGGGAGTCCCTGCTCAGACTGCTGCCCCCGCGACCCGGCCCCGGATAAAGCGGCAGAAGATGGATGGATGGATGGATGGAAAAGTAGTCAGAAGCAGAAGGTAGTGCTTAAGCTGCCATACTTCCCCAGCATAGTTCTCAGAGCATTATAGCTGGGAAACTGTAGGACTTTGGTTCTGTTCCAAACTGGCTTGACCATAAGCGATTTCAAAGAGGAACGTTCTAAGCCTGGTTTCATATTCTGTACTTTGAGAAGGACTTATCACGATGCATGTTCGCCCTGTGTTCATCTGATTGACAACATGAAAGGTTTACAGTTGGAGCCTCCGTCAGAAGCGAGCGCACACTCATGCACACTCATGCACACTCATGCACACTCATGCACACTCATGCACACTCATGCACACCTCATGCACACTCATGCACACTCATGCACACTCATGCACACTCATACACACTCATGCACACTCATGCAGCTCTCATGCACACTCATGCACACTCATGCACACTCATGCACACTCATGCACACTCATGCACACTCATGCACACTCATGCACACTCATGCACACTCATGCAGCTCTCATTGTCTGATGTTTTCAGTGTCGCACAGAAAAGAACGTCGCATTCCATAAACATCTCCAAGACGATGACTGTGTTTCATAATAGGAAGTGGAAAGAATGGATTCTACTGTGCCTTTACTGTTAATCAGACAGCAGTGTCCAGTGATGTATTGCCTATTGACCGTGTAATGTCATCATTTCAGATGGAGGGCAGGGGCCTTTGCTGTTTTTGAAAGAAATATCCAAACTGAAAATCCACAATTGTTATCTTAGTTGTATTTGTTTGGAATTGGTTCCACAAGCTGTATTATTGTATGGTTTAAAGTCCTTTAAGTTGACAATTATACATCTTCGGCACCATTTTGTGAAGCCAGTTGAGACATTGAACTTTGTGTTAGCTTTTGTTTCATTTAGATCAACAGATCTGCAATCTATAAGCCCTTTAAATGTTTCCACATAAAAACGTTATGAATTTCAGAATGGAGACAAAAGTGGAGTTGAACATGTGATTTCACTGGAGAAGATTCACTACAGAAAAAATGTGAAAAATTAAGATAGTTTTGGGCAAATGAAAACCACTGTCACATGAGACAGATTTAAAGACAGTTACAATTGTTTTACATTATTTGTTTATTAAATAAATCAGGATTTTAGGTTTTACTAGACAAAAACATTTGCTTGAGTGGAGAACGAGGGTAAATCTTGCTGCTAAAATATGATATAAATTAGATTGATTTGTGTAAAATGTCAATCATGCACCGATTCCCTGGACGGCCTGGAAACGACTTTGCTATTGAGATTAGAAGCCATATGTGAAATATGACAACCGGAAGGAGGATTACAACACATGGTGGCCCCCAAGGCAACATGCAGAATACAGTGTAAAGAAAAACAGACTAACTGACAATGGAAATTAATTTAATTCATGACAATCATCAATATTTTTGATTTGATTTGATTTTTCCTTCGTTACAGAATTTTGATCTTCCTGATGACAAGCATCTAAAAGGGAAGAACAACACATTTAAGTGGAGGAAACAATCAAATGAACTAAATAATTGATTTAAACTGTAAAGTGTTTGTTCTGAAGTCAAATATATTACTAATAAGATAGACAAAGATTCCTCCTGTTAAAGACTCGCCTGCCAAAGATGTAAGCCTATTATCCATCTTGAGTTATTTACAAGGCTCCATGGAAAAACATGATTTAATTTATGTAATGTACATTGTTCTAAGTCTGGTTGCACTAACATAACTGCTGTGTCTGATTTTCTACACGCTTTGCTCTTGACTCTTAGTTAAGCCTTCTGCACACTAGAGAATTTTTGCCCAATTTTAAGCCCGATTTGCTTCTCTGAGTTCAGGGAGGCCTGGCCTGAGCAGCGATTCTCATAAGAGATTATTTTTCCTGGCACTGGTAGGGTTTTAAAAAGATCCTTTTCACCTTGAGGGATTTGTATGTAATTATGTGATTGTGCTTTAATTTAAAAATGAAATGTAGCTGGAGCACCAAGAGATCAAAACACACGATTCCTCTAAGAATCTGCAGTCGCAGTCCTAGACTTTAGTGACTTGCAAATAATTCCAACAAAAATCACATAAACCAGGATCCTTTTGTGTGGGTTATTAATCAAAACAATCTGCATTAGCATTCAACAATGTCAACCAAAATGTCAAAATGTTATGACCGTTACAATGAAATTGGGAAGTTAAAGTCCATTTTTTGTAAGACAGTTGAGAAAGATCCCATCAACCATTTACAGATGGTCCCTCTGTTCTCTCTTCTGTACAAAGGACTGTGAGCATGAGCCTGAGGGATAATGGAACCCATCCCCCGCTGACCAGATCGTCTCAAGCATTGTCTTATTTTGGGCAGGAAGGAGGGCGTAATTAACCTGGCTCACACCAGATTGATCTACGTCTCACTCTGAATTGAGTTCTTCACATGAAACAATCTTGGAGGGCTCTTGCTGAAATCCATCAGGATGTTAAAAAAAAAACTTCACACTGATTGGTCAAATCGTCACAGCAGAAGAAGCATTTGTTCAGAAAAGCACAGTCCTTGTTGTCATCCACAAATGTACAAAGCACAATTATCTGCACATTTTGAAGAACAAAATAGTCCATATTTCTCCTAAAATAGGTGTTTATTTTGGTTGACATCCGCTCAAACCACAATGCTGCTCTGTGATTGGTTCCTGGCTCGCCTGTGGGCCCTAAATGCCATGTGATTGACCTGTTTCCCACTGGTGCGGAGTGCAAATGAATCATCTCCTTATTTGTGGCATATGCATGTCATGGGGAGAGACAACCGCTGATCTTTTCTGGGGATCGAGTCAGCTCATTGTTCTGGTCCTTTGGATAAAGACATGTCCTTAGATCCAGTGCTTTGGTTATTTCAGTGTCTGCTGAGTCTGTGGAGAGGTCACACTCCTCATGTCTGTCGGGTCAATGTGATTCCGTTACAATTCTCTTTTGGGTCGCAGCCTGCAAACCTCAAAATTGTGAGGTTACAACAACTCTGACACAGCCAATCGGAGCAGCCAGACGGTGTAAGGCTTTGTTGCCAAGTGACAACTCTTCAACTTTAGAAATAGCACGAACTAACAAGGAGTTTGTGCAAGCTTTTCAATTATTCATCAGTGCTTCAGTGACTGTAACGAGATCCATACCTCCAGTGAATATAGTGCTCTGCTGTGTCCTTTATACAGTACGCAGGGTTTAAACCACTTTTCTACTTTTTGTTTTAAAGTAGCTCGAAACAAGAGCCCATAGAAAGGCAGCTCACGCTCAAATGAGTCCTTATGAATTTATTTTAACTTTGCTCACCTCCGCTTGTTTCAAATCTTTCCCAAAATCGGCAAGTGTGTGGTGTGACTGTGCTTCATGAGTGTAGGACCAGTAATCATTGCAAGCTCTCTCTCTTTCTCTCTCTTCTTTTTTGATATGGTAGAGCGTAAAAGATATACTTTGAAGAGGTACAGCTACAGTAGGTGGCGGCA
This sequence comes from Eucyclogobius newberryi, assembly GCF_026437365.1. NCBI lineage: Eukaryota > Metazoa > Chordata > Actinopteri > Gobiiformes > Gobiidae > Eucyclogobius > Eucyclogobius newberryi. Next base: position 30,939,225 of record NW_027316278.1, on the reverse strand, counting down.
AATGCACCGTTTTTTGGCCGCCAACCGCCTGTTATTAAAGATTATTAAAAGTAATTCAACAACAACAATAATCGTGGCAAACTGTCCTTATGTCTGTGGTCTGCAAATGTCTTAAAATTGTTAAAATCCACTATAATGAAACTGACTATATTTGAGTTTGTTGCACTGCTTGTTCTTTCTTCTGCCATTACATTTGGATGATGAAAAAGTAGGCCTATGAGTACGAGCGACCAAGAACATCGCTCTTGTTGGCGGAGGAATGCACGTCGTCCAGTTTGCTGTCGGTGCTCTTGAGGCTATAAAATGCTAGAAAACCAACATTGGCGAGTTTTTGGAAAGCCGCCATAGTCACATTAGCCTGATTTATTTCTGGTAATTATAGCTTGAGTGTAAAAGCCACGGTGTAAACCTTAAAAAAACTCTGGAATACGCTTGAAAAAGGGACTGGTCAGTAATGAGTAGATTAGCTGCAGCATGTTAGGGCCAGCTAAGGCTAATAAGAGACCATCTGGCTTTATTTGCATTTTAAATGATCAAGACATTTTCTACAGATTCATGAAAAACGATCCATATGGCAGGAGGGCATGGCTGTTGCATTGTTTTCATATTATATTCATGACTGTTTTCCCTGGGGAAACCATGATGTATGGCATTTTCAATGAAACAGAAATTGTGAGCTGAATTTATGTATTTGTTTTTTTTCCCTGCATTACGCTCTATTACTTTTTAGCTCATGCATGACGTACATTGTCACATTCAATTTCTTCGGGTCCAAACAAGGTACAAACTTTACTGGAATGCACACCATAAGTTAGTGTAAAAGGTACTCAGAAATGCCACAAATAAATGCAACTTACTCCATATTAAACCATTTAAAGGGCTTATATTTTTCACACCCGCTCCTGAGAGCATCCCTCTGCTCTTGTGTTCCTTCTAAACAGTCATTAGGCCTTCGTATAGTTATTACCTGTTACTTCTCCCCAAATGTGATCGCGTAAGTTACCGCATTTGTGTGTGATAAATAGAGTAGCTTAATTGTAGCACACAAAAAACACTCATATCAACACAGACGGCATGCAAATTCAGGATTACAGAGGGTCGTGCACATTCATCTTAAAGCCACAAACCACTCTATTGAAGACAGTGAGGTTAAGATTCTAAGCAGGAGAAGAGATGGTTTAAAGGAAGAGTCACAGAGGCCAAAAAAGAGAATCCTCTTCAACAGAAATGGAGGTTAAGGTTCCATCTTCTGGTGGTGTATAACAGCATTTTGAAACCATAGGGTGGCATCAGGCCCTTCAGATGCTAATCAAGTATTCATCCACGATAAGGAGCCAAGTGCTGCCCTGGGGTGGAGTGGTTAAGGCATCAGCACACGTACGCCAGGCTCCAAGTGCAGCCCGCTGCAGTGTCGCGAGTTCGATTCCCCACTGCGTCAATGTATTGCTCCCTTCTCTCATCCCCATTTCACGCTCGCCTTTACCGTCTAATAACGCCTTCGAGCCAAAAACATCTTTAAAACAGGACAGTCTTTCATCATCTTTTTCTACAATGGAACACTTTTGGACACTTTTTGGATCTTAACCATTTTTAAAATGATTTTTTTAAAATAAATACACCTGCTGCTGCTTGTTCAAGTGAAGTGGACTCTATTCAGCCTCATTTGCCCTGAACACCAAGAAAAGCATTAGGCTTTTCTCCACCCCCACAAAAGCACCAAAATAGACGCATGGAGTGTAGTCAACCACAACAACACAGGGAGCATTTTACACCGCAGACAAAGGCCAAACAGCACATTTACCAAACATGCAGTATTACAACACAACAGACATACATATGCAGCCGTTATGACAGCACTAGCATAGTTAGCTTATGTCACTTTGACTATGACCTTACATTTCATACACATCAGAAAGTCTCCATGTTCTCTCACATATGGTCATTATATTGTAACAGCAGGGGGACACGTCTTCATCTGACATGCACCAGCACTCCACTCCCACCGCTCCACTCCCCTGCTGTCCGGCTGATGTTTGCATACACTCATGGTACCTGCTGGACAGTCATAGGGGATTCCATTGTACTCATAAGTAGGGCTGAGGTCGACTAAAGACATTCTTAGTTCACATGAGACTAGAGCGTATTCAACTAAACCTCTCAAAACGTTTTCTAACTTCCGCAAAAACGACTCAAGAAGTACTAGTAAACAGCATCTTCATAAGTGAAAAAGGGAGCTTAAAATGTCTTGACACTCTCAAAAGACCATTTAACTCGCTTCATGCTTTTTTCTTCCCTGCTGTTGGCCATATACATCCTATAATATTAGTGCACAATGATATTTCCCTGTCTGTTGATGCCAAGCGATGTCCTTGTATTCGTTAGTTATATGTTGCCATTGGACCCATTGTATCCAGGCACAATCCATCCTTTCACTGCTATGCAAGCAATCTGAATGAAGACAAAGCATATTTATTCAGACTGTGACACTCTATTTTGTACAGTTTTTTATGTCGAACTTCCTCCTTTGCGTTATAAATCTTGTTATTTCGTTGTTCACTTGAGATGTCTTTCATTGACATATTTGTACATTTGCGTGTTTGGATTGATCATTATCCGAAAATGCTGCGTTCACCAGCTAATATCATTTTCCAAAACTGATGATCTATATTTGTGTCTTTTTCCCCCTTCTGCTCCCGCTCTTCTGCACCGTGGCATCATCCATCTGGCCACCACACTTCTTTGTCTTCACATTCAAGGTAAGAAACCCAGTCTAGTTTCTCACATCACACGTCCTTGTACTTTATACTGCCGGCTGCCTGCCACCTTGAATACACGCTGCAAATGTTCTGTTGTTTTCGGCTGAAGATGTTGTTTAAAGCTAAATTATGCTGGTTTGTCTGCTCTTTATTCTTGCGTTTGCTTATTATTTCTCTTTGGGAATCTTCTTCTGCTAATAGTTTGGCTTGATCCTTTTGAGAACATACAGTGGTGTTTGCCCTCTTACTTATTTCCTTTTGTGTGTGTGGTGTGTGGATGAAACTGATTTAAATTTGAGTCAAAGACAACACAAGGAAACAAAAAATGCAGTTTTTGAATGAAGGGTTTTAATTCTGAAGGGAAATAAAATCCAAACCTACATGGCCCTGTGTTAAAAAGTGTATGGTCTGCCTGTTAAAACATAACTGTGGTTTGTCACATCTAAGTTCAGTTCATGTAGCCACACCCACACGCTCACTGTTCACACCTCTTCTCAGTCAAGTGTTAGTAGTGTAGTAGAAGACTTAAAGATCCTCAAAAACTAGACATCATTCTGAGATCCAAAGAAATTCAGGACAAAATTTGAAAGAAAGTAATTGAGAGCGATCAGTCTAGAAAAGGTTATAGAGCTGTTTCTAAAGCTTTGGGTCTCCAGCGAAGCACAGTAAGAGCCACACAATGGTGAAAACATGGAACACACACAGGAGTGGCCGACCCAAAGTACCCCAAGAGCGTCCAAGAGGTCACAAAAGACCGCGCCACAACATCCAAAGACCTGCAGGCCTCACTTGCCTCATTTAATGTCATGACTCCACCATAAGAAAGACCCTGGACAAAAAAAAGAGAACAAGCAAACGGTGGTTCTGCAGCACGACAATGATCTAAATCCACCTCTGAATGACTGAAGAAGAACCAGATGAAGCGGCCTAGTCAAAGCCCTGACCTGAATGCTGTTGAGATGTTGTGGTGTGACCTTTATAAAGGCGGTTCATGCTGGGAAACCCTCCAATGTGGCTGAATTACAATAATTCTGCATAAATGAGTGGGCCAAAATTCCTCCAAAGCACTCGTTGCAACTTATCGCAAACACTTGATTGCTGTTATTGCTGCTGAGCGTGGCCCAAGCAGTTATTAGGTTTAGGGGCAATTACTTTTCACACAGGGCCACTAAGGTTTGGATTTTTCCCCTCTTAAGAATAAAAACCGTCATTTAAAATCTGCATTTTGTGTTTCCTTGTATTTTCGCTGACTAGAATTAAAATTAGTTTGATGATCTGAAGCATTTAAATGGGACAAACATGTACAAAATATAGGGAACCAGGAAGGGTGCAAACACTAATATCATATTGTTAAATGTGCACTATATGTTAAATTTGCACTATATACATTTTCTGGAGAGGTTTTATCAACTGCCTGTCAACATTGTGCCTGGAATGTTCCTCAGCATGAAACATATCTATTTTGCATTTACTCAGTACAGTTGTTTTATTTCCCCAAAAGACCTGAAAAACATTCATTCTGAGGGTGAGCGGGGCCACCACTCCACAGATCTGACCAGTAACTTGGAGTCTGAGGCATCATCTGCTTGATTGGTTGGTTTATGTGTGTCCATGTTTACCAAGTAAATACAATCAATAAACCATATTATCTCAAAATGGAGTGGGAAGAAAACAAATCTTGAGATGATTTTCATGTATTAAAGTCCAATCTATTTTGGCCCAGTTCAGATAAAATCAGCCTTTAGTGTCAAAATGACGCTGTTGTAAGTTGTCTGCATCATAAGCTCGTTTAATCGTCCACAAAGCAGGAAGTAACACTAATGCCGTGAAAATCAAGTACAGACCCTTTTAATGTCAAACTGTAGAACAAACTCTGCAGCCTTAGCATCCAATCTCGCTCTTGACATTGACATCCTTGGTAGAGCGGTCAGATCCACTGACCCGCAGGTTGGCGACGCAATCGCTGCTGCCTCAGGTGAACACTGCCGTTGTGTCCTTGGGCCAGACACTTAACCCGACTCGCCCCCAGTGTCTGGTGAGTGTGTGTGAGAATGGGTGACTGGTTCCTTGATCTAAAGTGCTTTGGGGGCCTTGATGGTAGAACATTGTAACCAGTTTTTTTGTTGCTATATTGAGGAAAGGGCTTTGTAGAAATGTTCTACTTCTGCCTCCCTGGTGCTCCGTGTTGCATTGCAGGCCAGACAAGCTGGCAGTGGACCCGCTCCATTCATACTTCGGTGTTAGTCTTTGATGTGTTCCATAATTAAATTAGCCCTGAGGTTGAAACGACATGTAAGCAAAGCACAGGATCCGGCCCAATGATCAACAGTGGGTTTTGGGCGCTGCAAAAAGAAAATATAGTATCGCCTTGATGAATAGAAACAAGTTTTGCGACCTACCTCAACCCATACACATGCAGTACGGCTCTTTGTTGAAAAGGTCATCTTCTCGCTGCGCTCGCTCAGATCTTAGCGCTTTTGCTTTAGCTGTCTCTGGAGCTCATCTGTTCTCGAGTGTGTGTCTGCGTGTGTGTGTGCGTGCGTGTGTGTGTGTGTGTTTGCATATACACAACAAGTTACGCTTCAATACAAACCCTGCAATTTCACTCTGCTTCCTGCTGTGAGGGGTTTTGGGTTAGCAACATGAACGGGATCAGTTCTCAAGGTGCCAGGAAATGCAAAATATGTTAATAGAATGTGAGCTGCAATTTGTGCCTTACAAAGAAATTACATTTGTGCATAAAACTTGTCATGTGCTGTTTTGTTAAGCTAGAAAAAAGAGGTTTGAAGCAAAATGTGTTGATGTAGAAGCCACTTTAGTCGGAAAAATCCTCCCAGAGGCCGAGACACTGGTTGTGGTGAAAGGAGCGAGAGTGAGAGGCTGAGGAGGCTGACGGTTCGATGCTGCGGTGGATTTGGGAACAAAGGGAGTCTGTAATGAGAAAAAACTTTCCGTATAATAACTTTGGAATTAAAATAGATGGCAATTTGACTTGACTGTAATTTATTCCACACTTAATTATGTGTTACATGTCCGCTGGCCTTTTCCGCTTTGAACCAAAATCTCTCGAACAACCTGCTATTTTACGGTGAAGTGCAGACAGTGACCTTTTAGTCACTTCTTTCACTAACAATCTCATTAGCCTCAGTGCTAATGCTAAGAGTCAGTTTGGGCTGATGAGCTCCCAGGCTAAAAATAATATTATATCTTTGAGACTGAGTGAAATCAGCCGTGGTAAACAAAGAAACGAGCCCTGGGAACGTTTATTTGACAGAAAACAAAAAAGTGTTTATTGATCCCTCCATTGGCTGCACTTCAATCAAACAAAGAGTCAGTGTAGCGCGCTGTTATTTGTTTTTACCAGAAGCTTATCATTGGTACCATCACCATCATCCATGATATTGTGATTGCTAATATTGCACTGAAATTGACTTGATTTCTACAGTAAAAGTCGCTGTTAATACTGCAAAACATGTGGGATTGTGGTTTTTATATTGCTTATACTATTATTTCATCCCTGAAAACACATTTCTTCTGACAATTGGGAATTTCTATTAAAAAAAAAAAAAAAGATACATGCAATAAAAGATCAAGATGGAAAAAAATAGACTTAAATCCATCACGCACTGTGCAATCAATAGGGTCAAAAACTGTAACTGGCTCTGGTTATTGCTATTTACAGTACGGCACATGGACAGAATAAATAGCATGTAAAGTGATGTGTACAATATGTGGCTCTGACTTTGTTTATGTACAGCAGGGGCAGAATGAATGGCCGGTAAAGTGACATGAATAAAACATAGATGTTAAATCAATGTGGCGCTCACAGTAGAGATATCCAACAGCGTAAATGAAACGCTTTGTGCCGGAGTTAACGTTGTGAGTTTAATTCCGAGCTCCGACAAGTTGATGAATGTTTCTCCCCACTCTTTACCCCCCCACCACTGTCCAATGAGACCTCTAAACTGAACAAATTCAAAATACAAACCAAGGGACAAACGGAACATTAGTCAAAGCTTTTGCTGCAGCCCGACTCTGGCATTTTCATTGAAGGGAGAGTATTTTGGTCCAGGGCGGTCACAGACGTATTTGAAATGACAGCCCCCCGCTGAGCCCAAAGAGAGAAGAGAGAAGAAAGAAGAGGGGAGATAATGAAGGAGGTGTGTGGGAGGGCAGTGACGCAGCAGAGATGAGTCACAAACTAAAGACCACAGCGCTGAGCTCGTCTCCCGTCCTACCGAGCTGAGCCTACTGCAGCCGACTTGAACTGTGAAAGTTTGAAATGTGAGCTGCTTAAATAGTACGAGGATCCCAATGCATTTCAGAGGAAAAAGTTTAAAGGAGCGCGTCTTTGCTCTGTGGTTTGCGCTTGATTCCTTGTGCAGATCCGAGAGGTTTGACTCTAGTGTAGAGAGAATCGTCCCTGCAGCAGAGGGCGCTAGGACCACATGTGCTGGTATTAAACAGTTTGGAGTTGATTTTCCAAAGTGGTCCAATGTGCAGAAGAGACTGTTTGAGTACTAACACGACCAGAACAAATGTGGGGAGGTGGGTGGACTAAAGCGCTTCATGGATTGCAATGAGCGCTGGAGTGGAAGAAACCTGCAGGACACTGATACAAACACAGCACACGTTTGGCACTTTTGGAGCTTTTAACCATGTTAGAACATTGTTCCCGCATTAACTAACGTACCTGGAGTTGTATTTAGTGTCATTCACGCTTGTTTGATCCTATTTAGTAAGTCCTTTACACACAAAACATGTTACAGGATGAGTCTAGAGATCTTCTGCACTGTTTTTAAGTCCATAAATCATGAGCAGACTCATTCTGAATATTTCTGCAATCAAAATATGTTCATTACAACTGCGTTTGTGTAAATCCTCTCAGTAGATGGAGCTCTCTCAATTCCTGACATGGGAAATGCCTGACTACCTAAAGCCCACATTAAATACATTATTTTGTAGTTCTTAAACATGAAAGGACAATGCAAGGATGTTCAAAGGTCAATAGTTTTCGTTTGATTTCGTTTTGTCCACCTCTGTACTCACTTGCAGTATGAAAATAATGAATACACACATAGACTCCAGGTCACACACGTATCATGTTGCTTAGCCTCCTTGTTGCTATGAAGAGGCGCTTCTACAGTTTTGAACAAGAAGATAATGGACCTATTTTTACTCCTAACCTTTTTGTGGTTTACAATGAACAAAATTTAACGTTATAATCTACACGCGGGTTTGACTATAGTTTATTATCACGTACAAGCGGGGAAAAAGCTCTTTAAGGGTAGGATCATAAAACACTGCTAAAAATGTCCCACACGGATCTTTCTCATCATGTCATCCAGGTCGATCTCTTCTCTCTCCCTCTGACATCAGCGACCAGACCGTTCTCATTTATCTGTATCACTGTTATTTCTCCAGCTTAAATCCTGGTGCCTTTTCATTTCCTCCTCGTTCCCGCCCCATCACTTGCTCTATCTGTCCCGTTATCTTTAATCTGAGCCTCCTGCCCTCCCTCCACGGGCCCTGGTCTGATGGTTATAGTGGAGAACCGAGATGACCAGGGAAAACAAGTGCCATGAACAAAGAATGCTTCTTTGTAGACTATTTGGAAAGAAAAGAATGACATTTCAAACATGTTCTAACTCATTCCTTTTCAGTGAACCAGCACATACTTATTTGATATGAGATTTAAGCTGATACTTCTGATCGCAGTTGAAATTTGAAACCTTTTTCTGCACTGAATCTCCTTAATTCAAGTCATTCCATTTTGTAATAAGGACTCTCTCACCGTTAGTTTATTCTGAGTTGTAACATGTAAATGAAAATTCGCTGCGTGCTATGACCTGTTTCTATTAGTGAACACATATTATATACAAAAAATGCTCTTTCTTTTAAGGTTTTAACAAATATGTAATATTTCTCCTCATCAAAAACATACCCAGAGTTGTATTCAGCTTTGTTTGCGCTTGTTTGATTCATTATTGTTTATACGGTTGTCTTCTCCGACCCTCAGAAAATACATTGTTTCAAAAGTTCCAGATTTGTCCCGTCAAAGGATGCAGAGGTCTTTTTAATGTCTTGTTTTTATGTTCTCGTCCTGAGCATTTCTGCCCTCAACTTGGGTTCATTACGGCCTGCTTGTCGTAGGGTATTGGGAGGTAAAGCTAGATTTTGTTTACTTTTACAAACTGGAAGTTCGCTTCCCTCTGCTGCCGGTAGATGGACTGCTGACACCAAATCCAGGGGGAATGCTCAGATATTAAGGCACGTATGCTCTCAGTAGATACATGATCTTAAGTTATAAAACATGAGGTGCCAAAGTAAAGGTATAAGAACGTGTTTAAAGTACAATAACTATACAAACGATGCATAATGTGTCCTTTAAGTCATATTAGATCAACATTACACTATACAATTAACTAAATGTAAAATAATTCGATTTTACACAGAGCATATGAGTAATGTGGTCATTATTGTGAAGTGCTCTGGACCCATGTGGCTGAGTGGACAGCAGAATGATTCACAGTGACCACTGCGGGCTTCAGCGAGGAGGAAGTGAGGACGCACCTTCTCATTTATACTTTATTTAACTTTTTGAAGTATAATTGGGAAACATTCAGTGTTCACGGTTTAGTTAAGTTTAGTGAGTGAGTTTAGTGGATTTCACAGTATATTATGGTGAGCAATATGAAAAAGATTTCAAACTAAATTATAGATCCACTTAGCTGCAAGCGTTCAAACATTTGATATATATATATATATAGATATATATATATATATATATATATATATATATATATATATATATATATATATATATATATATATATATATATATATATATATATATATATATATATATATATATATATATATATATATATATATATATATATATATATATATATATATATATATATATATATATATATATATATATATATATATATATATATATATATATATATATATATATATATATATATATATATATATATATATATATATATATATATTATTTCTCTATGGGAAAGATGAATGAAAAATCACTTCTGGAACCAAGCGGTGGGCGGTCACTGTTGAGCTCTATTACATTTCCTCTCGAGGCCCCAGCTCCTGTACATAAAGTACATAAAGTACTGCAGCTGGGGTCAGACTGGGGCTAGTGCGAACATGTTTTAGTTTGACCAACAGCGAGTCCTTCGTGGACACACTTCTCTCCCCACGCTAGCAAATAAGTTTTTCCTTAGTTTAATGTGAAAGCAGCTCCACAACACCCTGTTTCCATTTAATTATAGAACATTTTACCTTCCAAGAACCACTAAATATACTGTTAGCATGCTACCTTTTAGTCTACCTCAGCTCTTGCCTCTGAAAGTTGTGAAAAGCACTCATCGCAGTGAAGTATTAAGATGGGAGGAAAGCTGTAGGAAAGTGAGGAATAACTTTAGAGGGAAGGAGTAGGGAAGTAGGGAAGAAGACATGAAGCGAGTTGGTGTGAGAAGATACAGAGAATCAGTTTAAATGGAGGAAGGAAGAGCCCCTAAAGAAGGAACGAAGGACAAATCTACAACATCAGTCTTGGATTGACCCGAGACTCTGGACTATTACCCACAACAAATGCTCGGCTCTTCTATCGTCTCACCCGTTTGTCTAAGGTCATCTGGAGTGTTTGTGGTTTAACACGGAGGGGGCGTCCTGTTCAGAGCATTTGACCTCTCATACAGCAGTAACATCAGGGATTATGGGGCTTATTTTCAACCATCAGAAAAAGGATGGCCCTCGCAATTAGCCAAGTCTTTTGTTCCATTACACGTTCAATGAAGGGAAGCACTAAACACAGCGCGTTAACGTCATGCGATGATAAGGCCGCAGATGAAAGCTCTCCAAAATGAAAATTGAATGCCTTTGATCTGCTTTTATCCATGCTAATATGCTTTGTGCAAAGCAGAAGTCTGTGCGAGAGGAGCGGGAAAGTCAGGAAATTAGAAGAGAATGACTGTTTGTTGTTGAGTCAAAGTCTTGACATTTTAAATGCAGTTATTGTTAGAAACAACAATGGCTGTCTGCATTTCAATCAATTGATATTTCAAAGTTGTTTTTTGGATTTGTTGGCCTATTCCAGACCTTTAAAACCTTTTTAATGACTATCAAAAGATGTTTTGCAGCAATGGACAGTGAAAAAAACACCTTCATAACCACAAACAAACTAAAGTCTGTATGCCTTTTTGCACAGTTACAATTCTTTTCATCTCCCAGAATCAGATGAGATGATTGACAAGTGGATTAGCCAATCAGGGACACACATGGTCAGTCTGTACACAAAATAATGGCAGTTTATGAGGAAACAACAGTTCTAAATTACAGATGAGCGCGGACCAGTCTGAGTTCTGCTGGAGGTGCGACAGAGGCAGTGGTGACCAAACTGACCAAACTGATCCATGTATTAAAAAAAACACAGGAAAATGTCATAGCTCAAAGACTACACTCGGAACTACTTCTGTGAGTACAATGTAGTGTTCAGGTGTGAGTGAAACTGAAGGTAAATCCTGATGGACAGCAGGGGGCGCAGCAGTGGACCCAGCAGGATGTTAACTGCTCCGTTATAAAGCTACAGACACACTTTGCACCAGACTGATGTCGATTTCACTGCGTCTTAACATCAAACAGTCGGATGTAGGCTGCAATGCTGCTAAAATGCGTACGAACTTCTCAATATTATCTTTGAGTTGGATGTAGTGGTCACTCCTGATAAGCTCACACCAAACAATGCTAAATAACCACCTATTTATAGTTCTCAAACAGTTAAAATATATTCAAAAAGATTAAAGAAAGGCCTAGCACTTCACTTTATACAGTAAATCAGAAAGATATACATTGTTTAAGGTATGACTCTTCACTAACTCAAAAGGGCTGAAGGACCAGTACCACTTTGTGAGACCTTTATGGAGACTTTTACCAACGAGTAAGGCAATGGAAAACTGAATTTTCACGGTAATCACTGCAACAATTTGAAAACACAGAACTGGAGGCGTCGTGAGCGAGGCTGAACAAAGATTGCGGTAAGCAGAAAAGTGAAATTGGACGAAGGCGAAGAATAAGGCGAGTTAGTACTTTGGATGCTAAAGCTCTGACGCTGCATGTGGACCCTCCAAACCGTGTGCCACCGCATATTGCCCACCGTGTCCCTCCCCCGCATACGGCTCTGCTCCACACTCGGGGCCGTATGTGCTCAGACCAAAGATGCCTCAGCAGCACGGACGGAATAATGTGCCGCACGCTCACACATTGAAACCATACGCACCGCCTACACCTGGGTTCGTGAAGACCTGGGGGGGGGCGTCCGGCTGGCATAAGGCCCGCTGAACCTGTCCGAACCAATCAGGGCGCGGTACCGGCGCTTGGCATTTACCGTTGATTTGTCGGGATGGCTTGGCCCGGGGGCTTCGGCCAATAATAAGCCCCACCTTCAGTGATGGATCACCTGTGACACGGCGGCCGCCCGGGCAGAGGGACAAGGCCAGTGGCGTGTTAGCGGACGGACACGAGCAGACACGGGGGTATAACCATGTTATAAGATTGTCCTCTCATCAAAAACACACCATTCATGCTTGACATTCATTCTTTTTTTCACAGATTTTATTTTGTACAAGTAAAACATGAGCTACCAAAGTAAAGTTCTCAAGAGCATGTTTTAAACGCCATAACAAATGACGCATAATGTTTCCTTGACTGAAAGACCTGAGCAGAGCAGGAGGCGTCTTGCCCAAGGACGCAGCAGATTCCATTCTTACCGCATGAAATTCTAATGTGTTTCAGGATTACGTTCCTCAACTTATTTTTTGCAAAAGATAACTATATTTACTGTACATTCACTGATAACACATCTGCTATCTGACAAATAAATACTTACAACAGAACTCCCCTTTCTCATAGGTCACAATATAGTTTTGGTGCATCAAATTGTCTCCATTGTACAAACTTAAACCGTCCTGAAGGTCGACATAAGCCAAAGGGAAATAACTGTGTGGATGTAAATACAGAGCTGATCTCCATTCGAGGCCGGGAACAAAAGGGGGCGGAGACGCTTTGGAACCAGGAAGAGGCGGATGTGCGTGGGAGGTGAGGTTCAAGAACGTGAATAATGGATCACGAGAATGTACAGGAAACGTACCGACACCGCAGCGTTGCCAAGCGTCGAAACTTTAGCCGCCGCTCGAAGAGTTTGCTACTGGTTACGTTAAGGTTAAGGTGCACTTTACTGTCCTGGGGTTAAACGAGCTGTGTGGCAGTACCCAGCGATACCCAGGGATAGCCAGCGATACCCAGGGATAGCCAGCGATACCCAGGGATAGCCAGCGATACCCAGCGATACCCAGCGATACCCAGCGATACACAACGATACAAAGCGATTCACAGCGATACACAGCGATACCCAGCGATACCCAGGGATAGCCAACGATACCCAGCGATACAAAGCGATACCCAGGGATAGCCAGCGATACCCAGGGATAGCCAGCGATACCCAGCGATACCCAGCGATACCCAGCGATACACAACGATACAAAGCGATTCACAGCGATACACAGCGATACCCAGCGATACCCAGGGATAGCCAACGATACCCAGCGATACAAAGCGATACCCAGGGATAGCCAGCGATACCCAGGGATAGCCAGCGATACCCAGCGATACCCAGCGATACCCAGCGATACACAACGATACAAAGCGATTCACAGCGATACACAGCGATACCCAGCGATACCCAGGGATAGCCAGCGATACCCAGGGATAGCCAGCGATACACAGCGATACACAGCGATACACAGCGATACACAACGATACACAGCGATACACAGCGATACACAGCGATACACAGCGATACACAGCGATACACAGCGATACACATCGATACACAGCGATACCCAGCGATACAAAGCGATACCCAGCGATACAAAGCGATACCCAGCGATACAAAGCGATACACAGCGATACAAAGCGATACCCAGCGATACAAAGCGATACACAGCGATACCTATCTCTAGATCTTCAGTTAGAACTACTTTCCCAGCACATCATAGCGTTGTAAAAAGCTCTGGGTTGTAAAAAATAAATAAAACATCAGGTACGAATTGATGCTAAAACCACCGATTTAAACTACACTCTAATTTCGGAAAGTATCTTTGGATCTTTTTTTAATTAACATTTATTCAACCAGGTAATAAAAAAACATGGAGATCGATGCCTCTTTTTCACGGCTGACCTGAGCTGAAGTGGAAATCGCAGAAGACAATGCTAAAAACGTTATACATTTAAACAAGAGACATTTAAGAAAGATTCAACCAGAACTACATTTAAAGCACAGGCTATTTTTATAAGATTCTTGCACTTTGTTCTTTTTTATATATATATATAACTTAATCAGAATTAGACCACATGGGAACATTGCAAAGTGGAATTATTTTGTCTTTAAAATTACAGTCGATATAATATACATCAAAATGGTATCGAGTCTGTTCGATGTTTCTTTTTTCATCTTATTTAATTCCTATTTGTTGTGTACATTGTTGTCTTGTTTGACGCGGAAAGTGTGTGTGTAGCATTTTCTTGCTAATCGCATCACTTCCGAATCCGATTCTAAAGATTCTAACTACTAAACTTATTGTTTGTCGAACGTATTCTGACACTATAGAGTGATACATACATTTATCAGCAGTGACCAAGCAGTTCATAGACTTTTTTAGAATTTTTTACTTTTTGGTTCATACAATAAAGTTGAATGAAATGTCTTCTTCTGCCATCACCATAGCTACACTTTAAGCTATTGTCATTCGTGTTATGTAAATCAGTGCTTTACTTCACACAATTACCCCCTAACTCATGTACTAGGTAAATAAATGTGTTTACTACAGTAGTATATGTCCAATTATTACCACTGTCTTGTCTTGTTTTAATGATCCAACGTCAAAAATGCACCAAAACGTTCTATAAGATGTAAACTTTAATGCCAATACTATCCAGTTTTACTTGTCCTGTGTTGCCAAGAGTTGTTGTTTTTATTCTCTTATTCTCGGTAATGATTTTTTCTTTCTTTTGTTAGCGTTGAGGAGCACTTTGCTTTTCACGTTCCCTTTATGAACAAAAACACTGTTATCTTGCTCTTAAAAGTTCAATATGTTGTTAATCAAAAGAAGATTACAGTAAGAGCTCGCTGGGGTCGATATGTTTCTGTCCACGGTCCGTCTGACCAGTTTATTTCTGACCTCTGGCATCAACACGAGACATTTGCCCACAGAGCTGCATCTAACTGCAGACTTCATTTTCTTTGGAAACCATTTCAGTGAAGCGTGGAGATTGTTGTGCGTGAAAATCCCAGAACATCAGCAGTTTTTCAAATGTAAAGCCCTGGGGCACCAACAGCCCCACGACAGCCAAACTTTCAGAAATGTATTTTAAACTCAGATGCCTGGTTTGAACTGCAGCATTTATGCCTGTAATGGCTGAGGAATAGATTTATTATCACTATTATTATGAATTTAAAATATTGATCCAAAATATTCAAGAGGATTTTCACTCCATCCAAAAAAAACTGATTTATTAATTCAGCTCTTGTGGATTCAACACGTACAAGAGCTGACAAATAATCTTAAAGCCAGATTGTAATTCTTCTTTAGAAATACAACGTGTTTTCCTCTTTAATGTAGGAACCAGTTCATCCAGGCCACAGTTCTCTCAGTTTTAGATAATGGTGATGTTATATGTGCATTCTACAGCAACAGTGTTAAAACCTCTGAACTTGGTTTATCATTCAGCTCTAAGATTCAGCTCTGAGGTTCAGCTCTAAGGTTCAGCTCTGAGGTTCAGCTCTAAGGTTCAGCTCTAAGGTTCAGCTCTAGGGTTCAGCTCTGAAGTTCAGCTCTAAGGTCCAGCTCTGAGGTTCAGCTCTAAGGTTCAGCTCTAAGGTTCAGCTCTAGGGTTCAGCTCTGAAGTTCAGCTCTAAGGTCCAGCTCTGAGGTTCAGCTCTAAGGTTCAGCTCTAGTGTTCAGCTCTGAGGTTCAGCTCTAAGGTTCAGCTCTAATGTTCAGCTCTGAGGTTCAGCTCTAATGTTCAGCTCTCAGGTTCAGCTCTGAGGTTCAGCTCTGAGGTTCAGCTCTAAGGTTCAGCTCTAAGGTTCCGCTCTGAGGTTCATTACAGGAGAAGGATGCAGAACTCAAGACTATTCTAAAGTCGAATCGCAATAATTTGATTCAAAAAGAGAACAGCACTGCCTTTTGTTTGTGCATGAGGCTCTAGTTTGCATTTTGCCTGATTATTTATCAAGTTTATTGCATCAGTTCAACCTGGAGAGAAAAGATTGTTTAGCAAGCTTAATTACAAAGGTTATTTGGCGCTCAGACCCCACCGGAAGACATAGCGATTATGGGCACTCCATAATCTAATTGAATTAGATGTCTCCCCCCAGGGCCTGGAGACGGGTGGTGGTAGATATGGTGAGAAGGTAGAGAGGATGATTTGGATGAGAGGGATGCAGAGGAGGAGGAGGGGAGGTGGTGGGTCGCAGTACGGTTTGAAGCGGCCGAGCCAACTGCATGAGGGTTTAAATGGGACCGGCTGTGCGCTGATTGGGAGCAGAGGAGGTGCGCCATGCCACGAGGAGGAGTGACTTGAGTGGGTTGATTGAGGATGGGGAGCAGGTGCGAGGGGCGATGTCTCGGGAGTCCCCCGTCCTTAGACCCTCCTTCTTGGCCCGGAAAAACTACAAAAACCTCCTTGGTAAAAAGTCAAAACCTGGAGGAGTTCCGTGTGAAGGAGAGATCTGACTCCCACAGGCGGACGCCCGGCTTGGGTGCGTTGATAGAGGCTGGGGAGCAGGTGCCCTGGCATAGTGGTCGACGCAGATGAAGTTAGGATTCACCATTTGAGGTCTCAGGACACTCTTTTGTGCCTCTATTTTCCAGTGGAGTCCATGATGGAGAGCAGCTTGCCCAGTGTCCGGCCCCACACTGTAGCAAACATCTCTAGGCCACAGCCAATCATGGAAGGATTATGCATACATTAACAAATCATATATCTTAAAACCTTAAAAACATAGAGGCATTGGCTGTTCAAGGGATTTCCTCCCAGTTTACTTGGTTTACCATCTTTTCATCGCTCAACTATAAAAAAAAGCATATCCAATCTTTTTTCTTTCGCAAAAAAGCAGCGACGCACCCAATCACCAATTCCTGAACTTTCCTTCTCTAAGAACTCTCTCTGTCCAATGCAATTCCATCTACTGTCACTCATCGTCGCCACGGATACTTAGAACACAGGCAAACACACACCTATTCACTGCCATACAATAGAAATGCACTCTAACTCCCAGGCTTCATTTAGCTCGGCGCCTTGTCACTCTTTCACTGCATTATTTTAAGGAGCTCTCATCAATAATGGATGTGCTGAAGGGAATAATTGATGGGACACGCAGCTTCCTCTAATGCTGCTTAGTTTGACGGATAGAGGGACGGCGGGGGGAAATCGGCCAGCGCACGGTCCACAAACGCACACTCAGACGCCCACACGCTCGGCTTGATGGATGGGTGAGCGCCAGGGAGCACTGTGCTTAGCTCCTTTTTCAGCACTTTTGCACCACTTACAGCTCACGTCATTTGGGCTCGACTTGGAGGAGACGCACTCAATCTACTTTTTCAAACTTTTATCGATGTTTCTTCCAGAAAAAAAATCAAATGAAACTGTCTGAAGAAACAGGTTGTAACGTTTTTTTGTTCATAGTAACGCTGCAGATGGTTTGTGCCATTTACATTCACAATTGTAGATTATAAAATGCCAAATCAAATCAAAAATGTGTCCAAGTTTACATTTAATAGTCAGGGGGATAAACCTCCAAAATCTCTTGTAAAGTTCTGATCCTTGAGCCAAAAGTTCTTGTCCTGCATCTGTCAGAAAAACTGAAAATTATACAATTTTTGCACCGCTGACTTTCCTCACAATTTTCTTTTTGATAGGTTTAACCCAGAAATGTGCTCTTTATTGTAATACACCTGAGAGAGCTGCCATATTTGACAGTTATTTGCATGTAATATTCAAACAAAAGATGAGACGGAAATCTTATGAATAATTCTAGTCATGCTTCCCGGCGTTACGGCAGATTCTTCTTCTTCTTTTGGGGGGGAGAGTCTCCTGACTTCAACTCTGATCATTCTATTTTCTCACTCAACCTGCCCCTTGTACAGACCACAATGTCATCTACAAATGTCTTGGCCCAAGGAGATTTCTGTCTGACCTCATATGTCCAACACCACAGCAAACAAGAACAGGCTTAGTGGACGTCCTTGACATCGTTCCCACCTTTAAATCCTTGGACGCACTCTACCCTTCCTTATGTTTATGTACTGTGCTTTCTGGTGTGGGTGGGTTCCCATACAATAAACTCATTTTGCTGAGAAGTGTTTACATTTGAACAGTTTATTTGGGTTTGTTGGGTTTGATGCGTTTGTAGGTTTATCTGAAACAAACCCCAGTTCCCTGTTCCATCGCAATATACAAGTGGTCAGAACTTTAAACCTATATATCTCAGAACTACCCAGAACACAGTTAGAATCCTTTAATTCAATGTTTGTGAACCCAGCCCTTGTTGGGACGTTTCCTTCATAAACCTTATTCCTCCCATAGTTACAGAGGGAGGCCACTACTCTTCATTTGATTTTTATATCTTCAAATATAAGAACGTGAATGCGACCTACACCAACTGAATCTGCCATAACTTCATTCATCTTCCAGATTTTAATATAGATCTACTATAGATGCCACACTAATGCCACAGCCCTCCTCACTCCATCTACAATACCACAACTCCCTTTGCACACCCACACATTAACATTACAACAACAAAAAGCATTGCCCTTGTATCTTATGTGTGGAAGAATATCATTTATCTTGGGTCTACGTATAAATCATGTCTGCAGTCTTCCACCTCTTCATCATTACACGACATGTTTTCTCCCAGTCTCTTGCATACAGTGAGACGGATGATTCAGACCCAGTATTGTGCTTCCTTGAGGGCACTCTTGGCCCGGCCGTGACCCGGGCTTCCAATCGGACCATGAATCTTCTTTCTGTTTGTTTGCGCGGAAGTACAAAAGCACTCTCAGCATGAAAAACTGTGGTCTTTAGCCTTTGGGAAAGTGTCATTTGATGCGCGCTGACATCCTCCAGCCACTCTGGTGCCATTCCAAAGCGTGAAGAGGACATATGGGGGGGGGGCAAGGCGAAGTGAGGCAACAGCCAACACCGTCTTTGGATTCTAAAGTGGGTATTGTGCAACTTGTAATGGTGCCTAAAGCCAAAACGACTTCATCTAGCGGACCACAGCAACATGCATGCTCTTTTACCATTTTCCAAAGTGAGAAAGTAAAGTGAGGTGTGCACTATATGTCACAATTAAATCAAAATGGCAGTAAAAATATTGTAAATGTTGCTATTATTTAGGTATAAGAATCTAGTCTTTGTGGTGTTTGCATGTTTCTCTTATTTCTGTGTCTGGGTGGGTTTCCTCCATCAACCCAGAACATGCACCAGAGGTAAAAGCCTGAGATCTGGAGCTGGTTGACCACTGCTCCTGACCGCACTACTCCTGGAGACGGGGCGAATGCAAAGGACAATGTTTCCTTGCACCTTCACCCTAAATATGCTTTGAAATGCATGCAAGTCTCATTTTAATTCAGCAGTTCATTGTTTGGTCTTCTGTCATAATGTGTGAATGTGTTGTGCCGCTGTGATGTCCTCAAAAAGTGACGTTCCATCAAAAAAGCAGAGAATTCGCTTTTTTACACCTTTTTATGACGATTTAAACAATCATTTAACAAAATATTGGTGCCCTCAGGTGTAATTATTTGTCAAATCATCACTTTTGTATGATTTAAAAGGATTTAGGCCCTTGTTTACAATCCGGTTGCTAAGTACCAGTTGTGGAATTATCTTCACCTATGTCATTTTGCTGGCCATGTCAAACCAGGAAGTGACAATATAAACGTCACCAGAATTGTCTAATTGGCTTAGTTGCCTAATTACTGAAAACGTGTACTTTATAGATGACAGTCCTGTGTTGCTGTTGTTTTTCTATGATGTGTCTCACTTTTTATGCTCTCCTTTCTATTATTTGTAAATGAATACATGAACAAATAATGAAACACAAATTGGTTTAAACTTAGTATTTAAGGGACTTGGTAGCACATCATAATGGAACTCCTCTTAAAATGTAAGCTGGTCATTATATGAGGTTGATATTGATAGTTTGATGTGGTGGACCAATCACAGTTCAAGATAGAGCTTTATATTCTGCTTTTAATCATGTGTATGATATTCCCACTTAAATGGTTTGGATGTATCTTCTCTGAATTACATTGTGCTTTTCATGATGATGTGGGTGCTTTCTTCTTCCAGATCAGCCCTTTCATCATTTGACTTTGGTTTGGAGTGGCTCGGTTTTTTAAGAGCAACCTGAAAGCATTCGATAATGAGTCATTTATGCTATGTTTTGCTTTGAATTAAAAAAATAAATAAAAAAATGTATATATATATTTTGCTTTTAACATCAAGTGACCATTACAGTCAGTGCCAAATGACTGGTTGTCAAATGTTTCACTCCAACTTTCACAGACTTTCAACCATGTTACCCAACAAGCCAAGGCTACGAGCACATGTCACGGGGCACATGGGAAAATAACGTCTTTGGCTTCATACTTGAATGAATCCCTCATTTGCTTGAAGGTGCTTAAAGGAGAGGTATGATATAACATGTACTTTTATGAGCTTTAACCGAAATTGTTCTTCCTCATCATTAATTTACCACCATTATAATTTGTCAAAAATAAGAACATTATAACCGGCCCAGGAACTGCAGCTATAACTATATCTGGTGTAAAGCATCTCTTCTTTTATGGTGTTAATGTTTCTTTGTACATGGTCACTGAAACAACCTGAATAGACATTTCACCACTCGTCCAAGAAGCTTCTTCAGTTCCTCTGACAGAGAAGTGGAGCGTCACCGCCTTATATCTGTGTGATGGGAGGGGCTAACTACACTGAAACTAACTCAAGCTAAAGAGCATCTATTTTTAGTCAAGTCTATTGTGCGAACTGTTCCCCGAGTCATATTCTGCATACTCGCTCAGGCCCCACATGCAGGGCTGAAGAGGGCCAGATTTTTGGGAGGCTCGTGACCTTTGGGCTGAGGTACACAAACACGCCGCCACTTTTAACAAACTTTGGGGTCGCACAAAATACCCACAACACTAGATCTATTTCAAGAATGATAAAACAACCACTTCTTTATTAGGCTTTTGTGCAAAAATAAAGTACAAAATGATTTATCAACCTTGCTATGGGCCTTCAAACATGACAATTCTGTACTAAACCAGAATTAGGACTAGGACAGATACCAACACGGTCTGAATCAGGACCAACCATGAAACTATTCATCCATCCATTTTCTACCACTTGTTCCCTTTCGGGATCGCGGATGACGGGAGCCTATCCCAGTGACTTCGGGCCTTAGGCGGGGCACACCCTGGACAGTGGCCAACACAGAGACATAGACATTACAGACAACCATTCACTCTCTCATTCATTCACTAGGGCCAATTTAGAGTCACCAATTTTACCTAACACATGCATGTCTTTGGACGGTGGGAGGAGCCAGAGAACCCGGAGAGAACCCACGGTAACACGGGGAGAACATGCAGACTCCACCCAGAGAGATCATGTGATGTTGGTCTGGTCCGAGAATCAAACCCATGACCTCCTTCTTGGGAGGCAAGAGCGCTAACCGCCTTTGCCACCGTGCACCATGAAACTAACCAGGCTTAAACCAAGACCAATGCGGTGCAAACTGGTACTAACCCAGAATCAAGATGGTTTGGAGGGCCTGATCTAGTGGGTCCTCAACCTGCTCAAATAATCAGCCCTCGATGTGTGATCCCATTAGTCCCATTGACGCTCATTTCAAAACCTGTTCTGTATTTACACATGCTAATTGATTTGTTTGTCGAATGTTTTTTTTTTTTTATCGAGAGCCCTGTAGAGAGTTGGATAGCTTTTAACCATGACATCCAAGCGCTGTATTCCCCGTAGTCTTACACTCCTCGTTCAAATTCAATAGCAGCCCATGCGTGTACACTTTGATCGCTTGTGTTATAATATTAGCTTTACAGATGATCCTTATGTAGTTTTGCATAATGCAGAGTATGAAATGGCTCGGCTTGTTGATGTATGTTGATTTGTCGTCCGTGGGGGAATTAAATTGAGGTCAGGAAAAGGTTTAAGTCTGACAGTTCACGAGCGACTTTGAAGCATGTGGTTCGTCGAATTGCTAATAAAGATGTTTGCATTAGGCATCTAGTATGTGTCAGTGCTTTGTACAACCCAAGCAGCAGGTCCGTTCTATACTTATTCAAGGCAAGCTGTTTCGTTAAGTGATTCTGAAATGATATAATGTGCAGAAGAGAGATGAAGAAAGTATATGTATGATATATTAAAGTCGACATGTTCTGTGATTTTAGCATTGAAACACGCTTTTGGGCAATGACTATATAGATTCAAATGATGTGAGGTCATTTTTACCAAGGTCTGCTGGTTCCTAATAACTTCATTTTGGTTTTGGGCGCCTTCTATTGACAGTGATGTGAAATAATCGTGTTTTTTCTTTTTTTTAAATATAGCATTACTTTTGGCTTTTAAATTTCTAAAAACATATCACCATATTGAATAAATGCTCAAAGAGATTCCAAGATTGCTTATGAACAAACAAAGTTACGTATCAATCACACTGTTTACCGTATTTTCCGGACCATAAGTTGCACAAGCAAAAAAATGCATAATAGAAAAAACACATAAGTCTCACTGGAGTATAAGTCGCATTTTTTGGGGAAATTGATTTGATAAAATCCAAGACAAGAACAGGCATTTAACGTGTACGTATGCTAACGCTAACACCTTCAGCTACATGACCCACAGACAGAACTGTGGTAAGTGTCTGGTATGTTAACGTAACATATTAACAGTTATTCAGATAACTATAGCATAAAGAACATGCTAACAAGTTTACCAAAGCATCAGTATTACCCCAAATCACTAAATCCATTGAATTCTTCTTCCTCTGTGTCACTTCTAAACAACTCCACAAACTCCGGAGGTAGAGGAAGTGCAGATTCTTCTTCTGCGTCGCTTAGAGCCTAGAGCGCACTCTTCTGGTTGTCAGTGTGAAAATAATCAACATGAGAAATGCGGTTGCCAGTGTGAAAATAACATATAATACCACACATAAGTTGCTCCGGAGTATAAATCGCACCCCGGCCAAAACGATGTAAAAAGGTGCGATTTATAACCCGAGAAATACGGTATGTAATTTTTTCAATCAAACCTGTGTATAATATGTTTTATAAGGTTTGTGTGGATTTTACCCTTATGCCTCACACCCACTGATCATATTCATCACGTTGCCTTCCCCAGCGTGTGTGCATCTGTGTTTGTTTTCAGCGTGCTAGCAGAGTGTTAGCTGTGCACACTTTAAACAGCCATGTTGTCCACACAGTGAGAGGCTAATGAGTCACTGTGGTGGTGTTTGGGGGCATTTATTCTGTGAACTCCAGAGACTGAGGCTGGGCGGAAGGCTGACCCGACATGTGTGAACAAACATACCCGGACACACCATACATTCGGACATCAGAAGATGAGATCTGTTCTCACAATGTATCCCGTTGTGTAAAACAAGGATTCATGTTATAGTTTATTACTAAATATTCCTCCTTGGTGATTTCTGCACCATCAGTCCTTCCCACCACCACCAATCACCCATCGTCACATTCATGCCAGACAACGCGGGTGAAGTGTCTTGCTTAAAGACACAACAACAGCCTGAGATCTGATGAGGTTGGGTGTTAACAAGCTGTGAATATTTACTTTTTTGGTACTGACTATTTAACTCGGATCATTGTTTTAGCCTCAATGCTTATCTAAAATGGCTGAATATTAGAAATGGTCCATTGAGTTTATTTTCAAAACTGCAGAGCGTACACGCCTCGCCTGCTCAGTGGGGAATTTCAGCCGGCAGGAGATATATGAATTCATTTTGAAAAATATGTCCACGTCACATAGACATAGATGGTCGATCACAACTAAGTGCGTGTAGCAGGGTAGGTGGAAAAAAAGATGGCTGGAGGAAGATTCTGAATCATGAGAGCGAGACTGCATGTTTTGAATGATCAGCTGAAGAAATGATTTGTTGAGAGACAAAGGTAGCAGTGTTTGGTTGACAAATACAGACCAGAGACTGTATTATGGGATAATAAGTCTTCATACTTTAATCCACTTATTTCTACTACTTAGTATTAGGAGGAAGAAAAAGTGAACGTGCTAATTGAATCTGAAGGACGAGCTCGGCTGCAGCGTCTTGTTCCTCTTTGTGTCCTCACATATTCTCTGCAACGCATCCTCTTTACAAACACAACATTCGCCATACCTTATTTTTCTTCTTTTTTTTTTTATCCCGCCATTAGACAAAGCACGAAACACAAAAGAAGGAAATGGCCTTCACTGTTATCATTGTGAAGTCAGGTATGACCTCAATACACAAGCCTGTCTGCGAAAATGTAAAATAAATAGTGTTGTTCTTTGTTAAAGGCTACGCTGTGTTTCATTTGGGGTGTTGTTATTTTTCCTGGTTAAAGGTCATACAAAAAATAAATTAAAAAAATGTCATGTCAGTGTTGGTTTGAATGACAAATTTGAGTGAAAAGAAAAGAAACCTGCTAATTGAATAGACCTCGATGATTGGACAGTGCAGTCAAACGATAGCACATCTTAATAGCATTATCAGCTGCAGGGGTGTTTCCAACTGTTCCCAATAAGCGCTCACTAATTAGCTCCGATCCGAGTACTCACATCTCATCTGAACTCTTCCGGCTGCCGCACACAATTCCGCGACACCGACAACACGGGGAAGTCTATTACTCCCTCTATCGCCCTCCTCAATCCCCACAAGAACGTTATAAAGTTCCAATTAAAGCTTTTGAGCGCTGTCCAAAAGCTGCGCCCCGAAGGCACCGAACAACTCCACTTCTTCAAACTGTTTTTGTGAATCCCACACTTGAGCGGCGTCCAGCTGCAGGATGGATGGAGCATAGATTTCTGCCTAATTGAAGTGTCCAATGGGATTGCATGGTCTGTTTTTATGGCTTTGTGTGCTAACAGTCTTTAGCTGAGTGGTGGTCTGTGAAGTGAACATGTCAGTTAGCTGAAATGACACTATCAACAGTGGACGTAAGAGTAGTTTAGCTTCAAACTCAATGTGTACTGTCCTTAAAGCTGCGTGCTTTAGTGCATCGCTCGAGTCTCAAGTCAGGTGATCTGCAGGATCACAATAAAATGCACTGGAGACAACAAAAGAAAAGAAACACTTATACAACCCTCGTTTGGCCCACAGGCGTCTGTAGAAGAGCGCCTCCCCCCTCAACATGAGTGTGAAAATGTTTTTGTTTGTTTTATGTTTGTTTTTGTTGTTCTATGTTTAAAACATAAATAGTACAAACATAAAAAGTATTTTTAACCGTCCTCAGGGCATACATGAGTACAAAACAATGCCAAATATAACACTATAAGTGTTAATTGTACCTCAGTTTAACCATAAAGAGTGTTTGTAAAGTTTTTTTTTTTCAAGCTACATTATTGAATAATCAATTACTTCAATTGTCTTAAAAACATCTTTACATTTGTGTCAGGGTGCTAAAATTAGCGGTGCTGCTTTTTGCCTTTTAAATGTTGTTCAATACCCACTGCTTCCAGCAGATGGCATTAAACATTAAATACTAATGTTGAACACTTTTCTCCTTATTTAATATTGAATGTAAAATACCACTGCAAAATAAGAAGAAAAGCACAACGTCTCCTGTAACATTTATCTGTGAGCGTTTTGTCTTGTCGGTGATGAGTTACTCCAGAGGAAACAAGTCAGTGTGTGGCGAGTTTTAGAGAGACAACCTGGCATTAATATTCCATATGATCTTAAATAATAAATAAGGAGGAGGTAGGAACACATGAGCCAGCAGGGAGAGGCGTTCATGACTGTGAATACATTAATGTAGGATTAATATAGATATAATTAATCACAGTTTGATGGGGTGCTTGGCATTCTACTTGACAGACATTGAGAGTGTGATCCTGGAAGATGTGAGGAGTAAGAATGGACAGCGCTCGAGCCAAAGTGTAGTGTTTACCACATGACTCTGCACGCTGGTCACACGAAGACTATTTTGAGGCTATATTGTCATTTGCGTCTGCATATTCACCATGGTTACAAGTTTAACCAAGTTCACAACTGTTTTGTTTTTTGTCGGCTGAGCCCTCAGTTACTCTTCTCGGCCTTCTGAACTTCAGTGCATCGCCTCATTGTCCATGGAAAGCGTTTAGTAGGTCCTCT
Source organism: Eucyclogobius newberryi (assembly GCF_026437365.1). NCBI lineage: Eukaryota > Metazoa > Chordata > Actinopteri > Gobiiformes > Gobiidae > Eucyclogobius > Eucyclogobius newberryi. Next base: position 30,912,990 of record NW_027316278.1, on the reverse strand, counting down.
CAGAAACGTTTGCCGAGGTTTTTTTTCCCACGAGACACGACTTTGCGGCTCTGCACGGCCCACAGTAAAACAAAGCAGAAAATTTGGACCGGAATAGTCATGTTTATTGGGGCAGATCGCTCCAACAGCCGCAGCGGATGGTCGTCCTCGGCAGTCGGACCTCGAGCGATGTTTTCTCAGAGTTTCTTTGTTCCTGTCAAAACACAGACACAACCTTTGCACCAAATTGTTTAAAATCTCCAGAGGAAGCTTTTCTGCAGTCTGCACCGTCTCCAGACTCATTTTGATCACGATTCAGCACAAAAACTATCCACAAAACCACCCATTTGTTAACATTGTGTTGACGATAGCAATGCTGCTAATTTGTCTAGTCAAAATAAACCCGTTCCCACGATTTCCAGCAAGTGTAAAGCAAAAGTGTTTAAAAGGAAAGTGCACTTGAACAAGAATGAACGTGTAACATTTCAACTTCTTTCGACTTCGGGCTCTCTACCCTCGACTTCGGGCTCTCTACCCTCAACTTCGGGCTCTCTACCCTCGACTTCGGGCTCTCTACCCTCGACTTCGGGCTCTCTACCCTCGACTTCGAGCTCTCTACCCTTCTAAACTATGTATTAAATCACCGTTCATAGGGCTGTTTGTCGTTCGTCGGTTTTACAACACTTCAGGGGCTTGTGGAGTCGTGCGCAGGCCAGTGACAGCTCCTGTAATGCAGTCCGTCTGGAAGATCACAGGATGCTGGGAGGACGCAGTGCTCCAGACCTTGTACTGCGGGCCGGGGGACGGTATGCGCTGGAATATTCTGCAGAAGGAGTTCAGGATCAGAATCTAAATCTTGTTTCAGGTTTCAGGACAACATGCATTTAGAGGATGCTCTTCAGGCTTCTGAGGAACAAGGCAAAGACTTTGTTCGTTTTTGTCAAATCCAAGCAGCTTCACAGTTGAGATAAGTGTAAAATGAAAAGGCTGTTGTGATACTGTACACTCCGGTGTCATGCGTGGATCTTGCAGTGTGTGATGTTGAAGCTGCGCTGAAGCCGTATGTGTCCATGTGTAGTAGGGCTTATGTGTTATGATTTTAATCTCATCTCATTGCAGTTATCAGCCTGGGCTTCATGAGCGTGTTGGCTGTGACTGTGAGCGGTGGCGCGGGTTGTTTGGATGCTGGCGTATGAGTAAAACATGGCATTTAGGCTGCACGTTGTCCAAGGTCCAAGTGTAGGGCAGGTGACTGAGCAAAAAAAAACACTCATTATTAAGATGTATTCAAAATACTTCAGCCGTAGTGACCGAAATGAGTCTGTCGTTGCTCTGGCAGTTGCATTGGTATTAGAGCCTGCTAAGCGGACTGCAGACAGCTGTTTCTGTGTTCTGTGTGAATAAGCAACATCTAAAAAAAAACATTAACATGATTGTATGGTGTATTCCCCCAAAAATGTATCAACACCAACCGCCACTACAGCTTATCTACTGTATACGTTTGTGGGATACCAAGAGGGATGCTAAAAAGGTCTATCTTAGTGCATAAAACATGAGCTTCCCAGTGCGCACGGCTCCACAAGGCGCTATGCTTTAAAGTCATCCACAATAAGCACTGCTAAGGACAGTGAGTGTGTGCAAAGTTCACAAGTTTAGGCTCTTTCCAGGTGCACTCCACACTCCGGTTACACCATGAAGAAAGTGTACTTGATCCAACAGTTTGTCAATGGAGATGCAGCTAATCTTCAGTGGTTGATATGTATAACGTGCTCACGCTTGTGACGTTGTAAGAAAGGCCACATTATAACGTTTTATGGACATTTTTCATTCTGTTGCGTGGTGGCTAAAGTCATTTGCTCGTCTGCCTTTCTTTGACTGGGACTATTGACGTCTGCCCCTCACGTTTAAATGTAAAATGTTATATTTAGTCAGATTACGGTTGACTGTGTGTGTTTTAAGGCGACCATTTTGCCATCGGTTCAGGTCCTGCAGATGAATAATAGTCTGACTTTATTCTCTTAGTACTACCGTGTCATAGTTGTAAAATTACAACTTTATACTCATCCTAATGCAACATTTTTTTACTTAAATCTAAAAACAATAGGTCTTAAATGTTGAACTTTAGTTTCGTAGGGCTCACATATTTTTGAGTTTTATTTGGAATGGCATTGGTTCATTTTTTGTAGCGGTCAGTATGGTCCAAAAGTGTTTGGGCTGTTTGTCTGGCTGTCTTTGACTCTCGGTCTGCTTTTGCTAAAGAGAAGAGAGTATTCCAACTTCGATGAAAACAAGATGGCAAAAAGCTTATATTAACAACAAAATATTTCATGCCAAACGCTGATTTAATGTTTTGTGATTTACTTTTTGTTGTTAGTTTTGTGTTTACTGATTTGTGATAAACCAGTATATTTAATGTCTAGTGTGTAGCGTTGAGCCAACAGACTTAACAGACACCAACAGTAAAACTAAGCTAGCGGACATTAGCAACATATGTTTCCTGTTTATTGATGCACAGCACTTGTGTCAAGATCAAAAATATGAAATGCATGATGCATCTGACATTATCCAAACCCCCAAGATGGCGCCGCAGACGCAGGCCCTGGTGTTTTCATGCAAACAGAGACTACAGCACATTGTTCGTCTGCTGAGAAGGACCTGTACGTCTCCAGGGCTCTGGGACGAACTGCTCTCACCCTGGACACAGATTATTTGAGCCACTGCCCTCAGGCAGGAGGCTACTCCCCTCAGGCAGGAGGCTACTCCCCTCAGGCAGGAGGCTACTCCCCTCAGGCAGGAGGCCACTCCCCTCAGGCAGGAGGCAACTCCCCTCAGGCAGGAGGCCACTCCCCCTCAGGCAGGAGGCAACTCCCCTCAGGCAGGAGGCCACTCCCCTCAGGCAGGAGGCCACTCCCCTCAGGCAGGAGGCCACTCCCCTCAGGCAGGAGGCCACACCCCTCAGGCAGGAGGCCACTTCCCTCAGGCAGGAGGCCACTCCCCTCAGGCAGGAGGCCACTCCCCTCAGGCAGGAGGCCACTTCCCTCAGGCAGGAGGCCACTCCCCTCAGGCAGGAGGCCACTCCCCTCAGGCAGGAGGCTACGGTCGATCAGGACCAGAACCTATCGCAATAAGAAAAGTTTCTTTCCCTCTGTTGGACTCATGAACACTTCTTACATACCTTATTATCACCTTTGGCTTTAATTTACCTCCTATCCACTGTTTTTCTCTGCCATTTTTGCCCTATTGTTCTGATCCTATTGTTGTACATTTTATTTCCATGCTTTTTTATTTTAGAATATTTAACCCAGTTTACCCTTTTATACTTATGTATTTATGTGTGTTATACTTATATCCTTGGTGTTAAAGCAAATTCCTACTTTGTGTATTATTCGCCAACAATGGCAATAAAAGACTTTTTCTGATTCTGAGACGTTAAAATAATGCCAAAAAAGTTGAAGATAAACAGTTTATTCTTGCTTAAACCACATATCGCAGCACCACACATTTGAAATGACTAAACTGCATTGATTCCCTCGCCCCACTGTCTATTTACTTACATTTATTGCAGTTTGTGTGTAAGCTAACATGCCCTCACACTTTGAGTCAGGCGGAAGCCGCTCTATCCTATTATCTGCTCAATCAGTCACTCATTCTTTCAGGCACACAATTAAATAAAAGCAAGTGAGGCAGAAAGACAGGCGATGGAGGATGTCTTCTGACACTGACTGACAGCATGTTTTAAACCATGGCAGGATCCTGTGAAGTGGCACTTACTGTAGTACAGAAGCAAACCCAACTTTTTCAAACAACTGAATGTTCTCGCCTCAATAGAGCTTTGGATTGTGACGTAATCACAATTTATCTCAAAGGACGTTTTGTGGACATGAACTGATCTTTGAGACCATCTGCTTTTTCTGTGAAAGCTTCTATGTTGAATGCAGCTCACACACTCATACTGTTGGTTTGTTGGCCTCCGTCATGCTGCGAGCGAGTGATTTCACCAATCACAGTGAAGTATGAAGAAGCAGAAGAAAGCGTTGGTTACCTCCATCACATCACAGAACATTCACGGAAAATAACATTGTTCATTTACAAAGAAATAGACTCACTTCCAAGGTCGTCCTCACCGTCAGCTCTGGTACAGGAGTTACCGGCTTCGCTCCTCGTCACATCTACTTGGATAAGATCTTTTTCTTACTCTGCGCCATAGTCTTGAAATTATTAAGAAAAAATATCTTCAATTGGAATCTTTAAGTGTCATTCGATGAGTTCAAGAAAATTCTAAAAAGCAAGCTGTTTGTTATTCGTAATTGTTTATAATGTAATATTTTGTGACATTTTGTGTAATTACTTGTATTGTCTGTTACCTTATTGGGACTTTCTGGTTAAATAAAAGGTTTAAATATAAAAAGAAAGGGAGTAACGCTTCAAAATAAGGTTCTTTGGCTAAACTGTTAATAATTCTAGCATTTGTAATTAGTTATGAAAACTTTGAGATGTTTATTAATGCATTATTAATACAATACTAAGGACTCGTATTTTAAAGCATGACCAATGAAATAAAATCTAAGGATATATTATGTTTACATGAATCTAGACTAAATATATATTTTTAAAGTATTTTTTTACATGTTTCCCTCGTCTCAAGTTTCAACCCTTGATCTACTTTTAACATTGTATATGACACATTTTGAAGAAAACCCACTTAGGCTTCTCCTTTTTATATAACTGTGACTTAACCTTCACCAGCACATCACCAAACTGGCCTTGAAAAAACATGTGGCAGAGAGCTCGGTGTGCACAGTGTGAGCCGGCCAGTGCCAGTGACCCGTCCGGGCAGTGATTAGGGTTTTTCATCAGCTTTACAGGCCTCAGGATGTCAGGGGGGCTCAGGCAGGGGCTCTGAATCGCCGGCTGAAGTCGCTTTGTTGTGCACATCCAAAGCACTGAGCGTTAACCTAACAACACCTGCGCGCCTGCTGTTGGTAAATCCAGCAGCCAAACGAGCTCAAAGTTGGGTTAAAGTTCGGTAAGATGTGCTTTTTTCCTCCATAAGAGCAGGTTTGGCATAAAGCAGCATGATATGAGAGGAGGGGTTACTATGTTTAATACTGAGATATATTTTTAGTTAAGAATGTTAATCTGTATTTGTCAAACTGAATCAGACTCAAATTTTACATTATTTTAATTTACTTTATTTTTACACAATTCAAGAAGAGCAAAAATTGTGCAATACAAATCAAGATTAAGTGAAAAAGGCTTAATTATAGGAAAAAGAAAAGAAAAATGCCAACATATTGCTAAAAGTAAAATCAACAAAATGCTAACTTTTTGTTTGATGTTTTATTATTTTATTTTGATATTTTGATTGCATTCACACTTCACACGGATCCTGGATTCAGCCAAGTTTACAAGACCTTTTTTTCCAGTCCTGTTATCGTGATATATTATTTAGTCCTGGTCTATAGTCCAGGTTTAGTCAAGTTTTAGTCACACTTTTCACACTTTATTGCTGATTGTGATGTACTGTTTGCACTGTGTTTGATTTATTCAGCCAGATTTTAAGCCCAATTTGCCTCTCCACGACTTCAGAGAGGCGTGGCCCTTGTAGCACTTCTAACCAATCATTCGTCTTGGCACTCCTCATTTGCGATCAGCGCCATTCTGTTTGTCGTTTGTCGCAGCTCCAAAACCTGAAATCGCGAGGTTCCGACGTGTTTGACATTCACGATTGTCACTTGCGACGGTCTCTGCATCAGCCAATCAGAGCAGCCAGACAGCACTGGCTTCCGTTGCCTAGTGACTGCTCTTAATCTGTGGAAATAATGAAGGACACCGACACGGATTATGGGCGAACCTTTTCATTTATCATCATCGCTTTGGTTACTGTAACACGCTTCTTACATCTTTGGCCTTTACACGTGAGGTTTAATCCACACGCTTTTTTACATGTATGTTTCATTTTCACTGTAAATACGAGCTCGTGGAAAGAGAAACTGAGGCCGCCTCCAATAGCTCCGTAATCCGTTTTCATTAGACACTTTCTTTGATCTCGTGACATTCAAACTGTGGTGTCGCTGTCCTTTTCGACGAGTGAGACAAATAATCGTTGCACCCTTAGATGAACCAAATGCCATGCGTGTTTAGCCACAGGATAATGTGCTTCCCAAACATCAGGTTTGCAAATCGTGTAAATAGGACGACAACAGAACAACCACTACCATTGAGACTTTTTTCTAAAATGGATTACTCTCGGATTAATGAAGGATTACACTCATTTGTGTAAACATGCTAACTCATGTGCATAAAGCTGGCCGTAGCTCAGCGTTTTACTCCTATCCCTAAAATAACAAGGTGCCTCTTGGTGTAAAGCTTGTCGTGTGTAACTTGTAGGTTTTAGGTTATGTAAGAAAAAGTTACTGAGGATCTTAAGTTAACATTATTTGGATGAATCAGCTCTACGCTATGTGTCTACCCGGAATGGAGTTTGCCTGTCTAAGCTGATTTATGTTTTACTTGGTGGTGGTGAGTCAGTCCCGCCCGGTGGGGAGAGCACATGGGGGGGAGACAGCTGGTGCCGTGGGTAGATACAGGCTGGTAAACTGTATTTCAGGTGATCCGCTGGTGGGAAGAGTCAACTCGCTTGGCTTCGGTTCAAACTAAATATAGACATTTGGAGGCCGGCTCGTCCCCTCTCTCTCTCCCTCTTCATGCTCAAAATAGTGTGGATATCTTACACAGCCGTGAAGAGAGGGTTAAAGGGCGCTTGATACCCAAAATACACAATAGAATAACTCTAAAAGTGAAGGGAAAAGTAAGGAGATGTAGCAAATGCACATTATGCTTTCAGAACCATGGACAGCACCATTTTCAGACTGTCCTCTTTTCCGCTTTTTGTACTCCCCGTGTCTCCGGCTTCTTCCCACCATTGTTTGGTAAAATTGGCAACTCTAAATTCCTCCTTGTGAATGAGTGAAAGTTTGTCTGTTTGTATGTCTCTCCCTATAATCTGCATTTGAACTAAATAAACAGGTCCAATGATTGGTAGTTTGATCAGTTTTGTTAGGACACAATAATCGTAATAATCCTCTGTTTATGGTGTACAGAAACCTACATCGCAAGAAAGAGACCACAAAATCTTGCATGTGAACCATAAAGCGACAGGCAGAACAACAACAACAACAACAGTTCAAGTCAGACGTTTCCAACCACTGCAAGGGGGAGATGTTTTACCGAGCAGATTTTCATTTAATGTCATTTGTGTGCGTGTGTTTGTGTATGTACGACAAAGAGTTACAAAAGTATGTGCAGTGCTGTGGGCAGAAGTGAAAATGGAAATATAGAATGATTCAAACGTGCATGAATAACTCAAAATACAGCTCAGAGTAAGCTAATAGCCTGGGAAACACAGAGAAAGCTCATGAAGGTTGATTTTGCTTTTGAGGATCACGACGAGTCATTTTGCAGTTGTTTTTTTAACCGTGTGACTATAACAAGTGCAGAATTTGTTCGATAAATAGCGAATTGGTACCAACATTTTGATATACTGATGCTGCCAATATATATAGCAAATTAATGAATTAGTATTAATAATCATGCAAAGATAAAACTTGCATCAGAGCAAAACAAATACCTGTGATATTGTCCGTCTCTAGTTGAGCTGTCGTGGAAGAAAAAAAAGAAGTAAAAAAAAATACATTTCTCTTTACAAATATTTGACGCTTCCACTGTTGTAACGCTGCACAAAGCTGCGCAATGTTGATTCTTTTGAACAACTCAAATCCATGTTATGAAGTAAAAAAGCAACAACACTAAATGCAACAAAAAATAAAGTGTGTTTGTTTACTTCCCCTGTTGCGTAAGCGTTGATTTAATTTGCTTCAAAATGATCCAGCCTTTCAAGTCCGCTCGTGTCTGTTTAATCGCACTCTGCTTTAGCGCATGTTAGCATTAATTAGCCTGAGAGGAAGTCTCTGGAGAGTCACTGTTGGTTATGGGACAGACGCGTTCAAACTCTGAAGTGTGCAAAAACAAACAGCCGCTTTGAAATCAACAGTCTCCAATTGATTTGCATTTGATTATGTGTTTGCATTATCTTGTCAATGGAAACTCTTCGTCGTGGAATTGGTGTCAGCCGAAGTACTGGGTTGATGGTCCAATCCCTCAAGTCCTCAGGCAAGACTGTGTCCCTTATACTGTAAAATCTATTGATGCGGAAGTGAATTAAATGGAAAAATAAAACATTTGTAGGTCCAGGTTTGAGAAAATAGTTTTATATATGTTGAAAGAGTAAAATGACCTTTCTTTGAGACGCAGATTTTTCCCTTTTCTAATACATTTCCTGGCAAATGATGTGTATTTTTTAATGAATTTGAGTCAAAACTGAGTCTTAATGGAAGTCGTTGCCAGACTGATTGTCCCGTGGATGTAATAATTCAGCATCAGGGCAGATTAGCATCCCTGGATTTGAGCCACTCGACCACTTTATTCTTCGTGTCTTTGTGTTTGTGTCTCTGTGTTTTGGCCCAACATATGCTATCGTCAGGTCCGGATGGGTTTGGTTTTTTGTTTGTATTACCGTATTTTCTGGCAACTTTTTTCATAGTTTGGCCGGGTTGTGACTTATACTCCGGAGCGATATAAAACTTTATATGTGATACAATTCGTTACTTTCAAACTGACAACCGCATTTCACATGTTGATTATTTTCACACTGACAACCACAAGAGGGCGCTCTAGGATCTAAGCAACGCAGAAGAAGAATCTGCACTTCCTCTACCTCTGGAGTTTGTGGAGTTGTTTAGAAGTGACACAGAGGAAGAAGAATTCAGTGGATTTAGTGAATTGGGGTAAAACTGATGCTTTGGTAAACTTGTTAGCATGTTCTTTATGCTATAGTTATCTGAATAACTGTTTATATGTTACGTTAACATACCAGACACTTACCACAGTTCTGTCTGTGCGTCATGTAGCTGAAGGTGTTAGCATTAGCATACGTACACCTATTCACCATGTTCTCTCATCTGTTATTATTTTAAATTACATTTCAAGATGAAATGTCTGTTCTTGGTCTTGGATTTGATCAAATACATTTCCCCCAAAAATGCGACTTATACTCCGGAGAATACGGTATGAGTGTTTTTGTTGTATGTGTAAAAGACAAAAAGAAACAAAAGTGCGCACCATCTTTGAGATATATATATATATATATGAGATATTGATATATATATATTGATTTATATATATATTGTGTTCTCTCGTTGTAGTTGTTGGTGACAGAGATGCTCTTCTAGATTCAAATGATTGTGTTTCTTCCCCCCCAGAGGTCCGTTAATGGGCGTTCACCTGGATGCTGACTCTAGCTATTATTTTAGCTCTTACACTCTATTTCCTTCACTCAGATATCTGCTTTTTACGTTTTTTATTATAGTCATTTCTAATAACATATTCCAGTATTGACTTGTTATGATCGTTTCTTGAACTCCCCGTTTAACTCGGCCCGTCACGTTCTCCTCCACATCCGTAATGCTCCTAAACGCCGCTTGTCAAGAGCATATTCTCCAGCTCTGCTCTGTTCCGCGAGCGAAGAGTCGGTGTAATGCAATGGGGGTTGTGTCGTCTTTGTCTCGTTCGCTGTGCTAATCCACTTGTCCTCGCGTAAACAATACCCTGCCTAATCCCCACACCTGGCAACGCCACGGATCTGGCAACCTTTACCCGGGCTGCCTTGGCACGCCTGGTGTCGGGAGAACCAGCGGGGAACAGAGTAGTCTGATCTGGAGACACTATCGCTTGTTAGCTAGCTAGTGAATGTGGAAATATTGTATCATTTATTTCCGTTGTTAAAGTGACTGTGTGGTTCTTGAAATGGGATGAATTGTTCAAAATTGCTGGAAGACGTGTCGGAATTCTCAAGTGGAATTTGCTGTTTAACTTTCGTACAGATTTGTTCACCTGGTTTATGGTTCATGTCACTGTATTTTTTCCCCCCAATGAGTTGAATGAGAGCCATAACCTCCAAGACAGGATTATTGTCAGTTAAAGAGACTGTAAAAATGTGAAATTAAGGGTGCATTCCCACTAGCCCAAGTTTGGTACTTGTTTAAGCCCAGTTTGAGTCTTAACCCTAGACTTGGTTTGGTCCTGGTCTAATTCAGTTTGAGTTGACGTGGTGATTGTGCAAGTGTGAATGCACCCGAATACAGAAATTTGTGGAGCCAAGGTTCAACATTAAAATTTTGTGGATAATGAGCTCGGAAATTATGAGTTTTTGTCCCGGTCAACATGTGATTAAGTCGTAGTTTTCATGCTTGTCCTGGTTTGGTCTTGGTTATGGCCCGAATATAGTTAGTTCAGGGTTAAGTCCCAGTTTAGGCCCATTTTTTGTAGGTGAGTGTGAACGCACCCTTAATCTGGCTTCAGTTCAGTTGCTTTAAAAGTCTGTATTATTTTACATTTGATTTAGTCATGGTTCATATTATTTCAATGAAATATGATTAATTGCACAGCCCTGTTCTCTGGTATCACATTTGTATCATTAAACAAATTCTACAAGAGTGTTTTTTATAAGTTATCTGCTTTTTATTATGTACTTCTGTACCTACTCTGTGTTGCAACAGTGGAATTTCCCCATCGTGGGACAAATAAAGGCTTAGCTTATCTTATCTCTTAAAAAAACACAAAAAAAAACATGTTAAACCAAATTTACTCCTGTTTGGTGATGGTTTGAGTCTTTACGTACACTTGTTTTTCTCTGTTTCTGTCTCTGTTTCACATTTTTAGTCACACTTTTGTCCAGGTTTAGGCCAATTTTAGACTGTTTTGATTGAAGATTCTTGTTTAGTAGGGCCTCCCCAACTTTGGAAGGGCCGGCCTAGTTTGCACTGTTTTTCCTCTGTCAACAAATGTTAATATGTTATTATAACCTTAAGTACAACGCACACAGAGAAGGAGTGCTATTCAGAAAGGGCAACCTCCATCTCCAGGGAGCAAAACAAATAAAAAAAATAATTCAGCAAGATTTACCATTTTTATGCAAATAACAGATGAGTCATTGAGACGTGGAGCGAAAAGATTTGGCTTTGCCCTTGTGCGGGACGGCGTTCATTCAAGTGGTTCATCCTTGAAGCCGTAACATAGTGTGTTAAAACCGTAATAGCCCTGCTCTTGACCCAATCTGGAATCTTTTAATGAACTAGTTATAAGTGTGAGGTTTGGTGAAGGACTTCTTATGTCATGCTTCGAACTTGTGAACCTGTACTATTTTCATTTACTTGATTTTTTTGGGGAACGATCCTGATGATGATGTTCAGACAATGTTACGGTAGTCAATCAGAAATGTGCTTGAAGTCTTAAAGTAAATGTTTTTGGTCACCTTGAGATTGGTATTTCACATTTTCTAACTTAAAGAGATTTGGAAAACACATTTTACAAATTAGTTTGTTATTTAGGCGTTGGCACACTGTCTATTGTCAGCAATGGGTATTAACAATGGAAAAAATACATAAATGAAGTTGTCAGGCAACGTTTGACCACAGAATGAGTCACGTGATGTTTTTTGTGGAGGTCCAGATTTTCAAAAACAATCCAGGGAAAATTCCAAAGGAGTAATTTGTGAGCGCTCAGAAAAGACACACTTGTAAACTGGGTCAATGGAAGTGTGACTGAAGCTGAATTACAACTCCAGTACAAACACCAATACATTCATGCATTTAGTTGTGACAGCTCTTAATATGTGTTAAGTTTGTGTTTGCGAGTTTTAAATTAAAATGTAATTACAATGACGGTAACGGGCTCCTTACCTCCCTGAAAATGTCATTATATCTGTGATCTTAAAATTACAAACATATTGGAATGACATAAAATTGCAGAAATATTATTGCAATTTTATTTTTAAGCTGCCACTTTCTAGTTATTTATAATTAATTGTACAGGATATTCAAATTGTGCATATCTCAATAGCAATAACATACTGTTTTCCAACTACTTACATACATTGCTATTTATTTATTTTGGCATGATTAATTCACATTATTTAAAAGTTGCTAACAACGTCCTGTACCATTTTCAGGACCATGGACAGAGCACAGCCTAAACGCTTACCTCCACTGCATATTGTTATACTTCTCCAGTTAGGTTTTATTTGATCATGTTATATTTTCTGCCAGTCTTCCTGTACTTGTATACACAGCATTTTCATAACACATAACCCAGAGACATGTCCACACAGATCTGTCCATGATCTTCCAACCACACTACAAAACCTGATCTTCTTTCAAGACTTCTAAATGCATTTGGACACATTTCTGAAGCAAGAAATTTGATTTTCTGGAAGACAGTCTAACATAAACAACAGCCAACCAAGCGAGACGGAGAGAAGACGGAACGAAGAATGACGGAGGGAGAAATAAACAATGGCAAGTCTGCAAGCTTTTTCTAACGTGTTCAACTTATTATCGTCCATCTCACATTGCAAAAGCTTTGTTGTTTTTTTTAACATGGATAAGGCTGGAGTTACCTCATATTTGTTTGACACTATCGCTCTCCTACTGGCGTCGGGGTGCAATTTAAAAGAGGGAAAAAACACACATAAAAAGCATATTTTTGGATTGAATTTGATTTGCTTCCTGTGCCTTTACTGTTCTTTTATTGACTACCTGAAGCGAAGTTGTGCTGAGTCTGGGAGAGACAGATACATATGCAATGAATTTCACTGCTCAGAGAAACAGGAAAATACCAGGGATTAGATGCAATCAAGTGTAGTGTTTCCTGGTGTAGACGGCGATCTCAGGGGAATTATTCATGATGGACTAGAATGAGTTATTTGTAAAGTTGAAGGAATAAAACATGCTCTAGGATGTCAAACATTCATTTTAAAAAGACTTAAAATTGAAGGAAAACAAGACACAGCGTGAATTGCCGACACTTTAAAAGTAAAGAGCCACGGCTTTTTATTGCTCTTTGAAAAGCACAAACCTCTGATCAACTTTCAAGTTTAAAATCGACTTCATCCGACCAACATTGAATATGTTTTGTGTTATTTATTTATTTATTTGAAAAGGGACTTTGCCCATTAATCAACATCAAACAATGCTAAGTTACCTGTGTTAGCTGATAAGAGCTACTTTGCATCCATAGTCCCTTTGCCAGATGTCAAAAGGCATCCTAAAAATGAATACACCTAAAACTCACACATCGGACATTATGAAAGTATACAATAAAACTGTTGGGACAAATACATTTATATACAACTAGTGTTCACAAATCTGTGTTTCAACAAGCTTTTTAGCATTCTTTTAAAAGAAAGGAACAAGGGAGACTCTGGAATGGCTTTCAGTACAATGTTCTACTGTTGGAGATCTCTGACAGAGAAGACGGCCTGACCAAAGGAATGTCTTCTCTCATGGCCCTCTTCTCTCATGGCCCTCTTCTCTCATGGCCCTCTTCTCTCATGGCCTTCTTCTCTCATGGCCCTCTTCTCTCATGGCCCTCTTCTCTCATGGCCCTCTGGTCACTCTCTCATGGCCCTCTGGTCACTCTCTCATGGCCCTCTTCTCTCATGGCCCTTTGGTCACTCTCTCATGGCCCTCTGGTCACTCTCTCATGGCCCTCTTCTCTCATGGCCCTTTGGTCACTCTCTCATGGCCCTCTTCTCTCATGGCCCTCTGGTCACTCTCTCATGGCCCTCTGGTCACTCTCTCATGGCCCTCTGGTCACTCTCTCATGGCCCTCTTCTCTCATGGCCCTTTGGTCACTCTCTCATGGCCCTCTTCTCTCATGGCCCTCTGGTCACTCTCTCATGGCCCTATTCTCTCATGGCCCTCTTCTCTCATGGCCCTCTGGTCACTCTCTCATGGCCCTCTTCTCTCATGGCCCTCTGGTCACTCTCTCATGGCCCTCTTCTCTCATGGCCCTCTGGTCACTCTCTCATGGCCCTCTTCTCTCATGGCCCTCTTCTCTCATGGCCCTTTGGTCACTCTCTCATGGCCCTCTTCTCTCATGGCCCTTTGGTCACTCTCTCATGGCCCTCTTCTCTCATGGCCCTTTGGTCACTCTCTCATGGCCCTCTGGTCACTCTCTCATGGCCCTCTTCTCTCATGGCCCTCTGGTCACTCTCTCATGGCCCTCTTCTATCATGGCCCTCTGGTCACTCTCTCATGGCCCTCTTCTCTCATGGCCCTTTGGTCACTCTCTCATGGCCCTCTTCTCTCATGGCCCTTTGGTCACTCTCTCATGGCCCTCTTCTCTCATGGCCCTTTGGTCACTCTCTCATGGCCCTCTTCTCTCATGGCCCTTTGGTCACTCTCTCATGGCCCTCTTCTCTCATGGCCCTCTTCTCTCATGGCCCTCTGGTCACTCTCTCATGGCCCTCTTCTCTTATGGCCCTCTTCTCTCATGGCCCTTTGGTAACTCTCTCATGGCCCTTTTCTCTTATGGCCCTCTTCTCTCATGGCCCTTTGGTCACTCTCTCATGGCCCTCTTCTCTTATGGCCCTCTTCTCTCATGGCCCTTTGGTCACTCTCTCATGGCCCTCTTCTCTCATGGCCCTCTTCTCTCATGGCCCTCTTCTCTCATGGCCCTTTGGTCACTCTCTCATGGCCCTCTTCTCTCATGGCCCTCTTCTCTCATGGCCCTCTCCTCTCATGGCCCTTTGGTCACTCTCTCATGGCCCTCTTCTCTCATGGCCCTCTTCTCTCATGGCCCTCTTCTCTCATGGCCCTTTGGTCACTCTCTCATGGCCCTCTTCTCTCATGGCCCTCTTCTCTCATGGCCCTCTTCTCTCATGGCCCTTTGGTCACTCTCTCATGGCCCTCTTCTCTTATGGCCCTCTGGTCACTCTCTCAAGTTCACAATGTCATTCAGTCTTTGACCCTATACATAAGACAAATGTTTTGGCATTTAATAAGATTGTACCAAGTCATCAACTTGTATTTCTGCAAAATATGACAGTGGTGATATCGGTAATGTTTCTGTGTTTTTGTGGATGAGGTATTGGGCCAGCTGATAAGTAATATGTGAGAAGATCATGCCAAATAAGCATCAGCACCACACTGTAGATACATTTGCAGCACATATGTGCATGGCTTGGAAGGTGATTGTTGCTGTGATTGGGTGAAGGATGGAATGGTCTTGTGGCAGATAGGAATCATGTCATGCAGTGATAATACATGTTAGAGTCATTTTACCTCATCTTCATTTCAGTCTCATTGCCGCAATTTCCGTCTTTTTGCACAATACACCATAACACTTCATAAACACAGCACTTGCAGACCTGGTGATCATAATAAACGTGAGAAATCAGAGAGCTTCAAGACCAGACAGTATATTGAAGTCAGAGTGAGGGGAAATGAAATAATAAATAAACATGAATACAGCAGATCACCATTCTGCTCAGGCAGTCATACAACGGTAAATGAAAAAGGGCCGTGTGCATGGATGAACTGAACCGATAGTGAGATGAAAACATAAGTGAGTACACATGCATCGCATATGAATATTACTGCATTCTCAGAAAAACTGCATCTAACGGTTGGATAAAGGACAAAAGGACAAAAGAACAGGGTGCTCTAGTATATTTGTCATGACAATTTGTTACAGGTGCACTTAGTTACTCATCTTGCATCCCGGGAGATATCATTGCTTTGTCTGGACTGGTCCACAAATATGCCACATTACTTCATTAATCAGTTTTTTTTTTTTCGGTACCTGTACTTTACTTGAGTACATTTTGTATTGGATACTTTTACTTCTCCACTTTTGAGAGTAGGTACTTTTGTAGTTTCTACTTAACTACATGTTTGTAGTAAGTATTTTCAAGCCTGTTTGTTTATTGACATTGACATTTATTTTTTTCACGAGGATCTGGTTAGCTAAACCAATCCAAATTACATTTTTTAGTTACAATTCTGGCCATTCCCAGAATGCACCAGACCACACCCTCGGTTTGCTTTACTCCACCTCATATTTTCGCATGATTCTCTGCCTCCTCTTCACCATTAGCCGTATTGTACCTGATTTAAATGTTTTCATGTCTTGAGCGGTCCTTCTGCTTCTCTACACTCTTTAATTTGTGGCTTCTGAACCTTTGAAATCTAAAACATAGTATAAAAGATTAAAAGACAGAACTACATTGAGAAGCACAGACAAGATTTAAACTCTATTATTACTATTATTTTTTTAATGGCATGTAAAACCCTTCAGTGACACCAGCTGGACAAGAGAGTTCCAAGCTGCGGGAGCAGCATAGCAAAAGCTTCGCTTTCTAAGTCCCAACCTGGGAGATGGATGAGTAGTAAAGCCTCGTGAGGTCTGTGCAAGACCACTGATGGACTTATAGATGAGAGAGATCCAATGAGTGAAGCTCGGAGCACTCAGAGGGGCCCCTCAGCCTTGACATACAAATCACAATGATCCGGACAAAAAGACACATCAAAATTCAAAAATGTAAAATGTGCCACATCTACCAGAGCATATTTTGTCTATAATAGTTTTCAATCTTCAAAAGCCTTGCCTTGGGGAAAACTGATCAACCCAACTTTATTTGAAGAGTACTTTAAAACAACAAGGCCGACAGCAGTGCTTAAAAACACACTAATGAGCTCAAAACAACAATAATCACACATTTAAAACTAAAAGCAAACTGTGTTAAAGCCAAAGAGAAAAACTGTGAGAAAACTTAACTCAATAATCTGAGGTGCAAAGGGAACTCAAACAGTCAATGGCCAAACCTGTGACACAACTGCACTAAAACAGAAGAGAAGTTCATAAAATAATAAAAAAAAACAATCAAACTGACAAAAACTGTATGTACGACCAAAAGACGAGTTTGTGTGAACCATCGTCTTAGAGTGCAGTGTGACCTCCAAAAGCTAAACAAAACTGTGACAAGACACTTCACTCATTGTATTGTGTAGCAACTGGAGTATAATTTTACACAAACGTGGCATTATTGGCGGCTGATGGACCCGTCTTTTTTGGGAAAATGACATCAATTTCACATCACGAGCAGACCATTGTTGACAGCGGGCGAGTTAGTTCCTGTTGAAGAGCGTCGTCTGTTGTGTTCACTTTAAAAGGCGGCGGATAGGACAGTTATTTTGAAGTTTAGTGGGAAAAGTGATGGACGTCTCCTGAATCCTGAATCCTCCCCCCGTGTCTACGCGGCGCTCGCATCAGGGATTCCCTCCAGCGCCTCGCCCCAATGATAAGATTTAGATTGCAATATTCAATCGCTCACATCACATCCACTCCATGCCCTCCTCTTCTGGACTCGCGCGCATTACGAGCACGTTGGTTCCATTTTCCGAGGCTGAATTGTGTGTATCTAAGGCACAATGGAGCGTCGCTGTCGATATCCCATTATTCTGTATAACGCTGAGGCCGGGCCGGGGGGGGGAACGAGGGGGGGGTTAAAGCGAACGGGAGCAAAAGAAAAAGGAGAACTCGTGTAATCCCGTTGTATTCACAGGAAGTCTTGCATTTGACAATATCAGCAAATGGGATTCGATAGGCATATTACGGGTGGTTTGACGGGCTTAATATTCCGTCATGATTGCTTCACGTCTTTGTAATGGGCTTTGGGAGTACAATTGTGCAAAAGAATG
Source organism: Eucyclogobius newberryi (assembly GCF_026437365.1). NCBI lineage: Eukaryota > Metazoa > Chordata > Actinopteri > Gobiiformes > Gobiidae > Eucyclogobius > Eucyclogobius newberryi. Next base: position 30,895,411 of record NW_027316278.1, on the reverse strand, counting down.
GAAGAGATTTTTTGTTCGCGGCTCTTGTTACGTACCTATAACTTGAGGATGATCCATTCAGAGTATTTGACAATCGTAAAATGGACTTCAAGGCATTATAATGTGATTAAAAACTGACTCTGTTTGACATCTTTGCATTGAATTGTGGAATGCTTTGTTCCCGCTCTTGTTTCGGCAAGCCACTTTTATTTGTACACAAAGTAATTCAAAGTGCTTTATTGGACAGTGAAACAGAGTGGAATGGGGTTGAGAGAGGGAAGGACATTCGGCAAGTTCTTTGAGGCCGGCGGCACATGGAGCCTGACGTATTGCTGCGTTCCAGTCGTCCTCAGAGGTCAAATTTCCCCCCAAATTGATCCAGGTTAGAAAACAATATGGCTGCGCCTTGAGTCTGAATAGTTTACCACCCTTTTAAGCAGAAGATGTTGAAAAGATTAAACTGTTATTGTATTATTTACTTCAAGATGTAAAGGGGCTGTTTTTTTTCTAATGCAATAGAGTAAAAGTTGTTGCCCCATATATTGCAAAGCAGCTCTTAGGATTAAAATTATACTTCTTTGCACTGTCTGCATCCAATTATTAGGGCAAGGCAAGGCAAGTTTATTTGTAGAGCGCATTTCATACACAAGGCAATTCAAAGTGCTTCACACAGCAGGAAAAATGCATTCAAATCACAAAGAAATTACAGAAACAGAAATACAATAAAATTAACTAAATTAAAAATTATCAATCCAACTGATTGTCAAAACTAATAAAATCACAAACAAAATAGAAGAGTGCAAAGAAAAAATCCTTTCAGTCATATGCGCAGCTAAACAAAACTGTTTTTAGCTTAGATTTGAACATTGTCAGAGTAGAAGCCTGTTTTATTAACTGTTTTATTGTCCTAGAACCAGTAAGTGCGCTGTTAGCATGCTAGCTGCTGTTAGCATGATTGCAAAACTCTACTCTGGTGTCTATAAAATTGCGAAAATGCGCTCATCAATTTGAACAATAATAATAATAATAGTAATAGAAATGCGTTAGGAAGGTGAGGAATCATTTGATTGTCCTATAACCAGGAGGTGTGCTGTTAGCATGCTAGTTGTTGTTAGCATGATTGCAAAACTGTAAAATAATCATCATCATAGAAATGCTTTAGGAAGGCGAGGAATCATCTTGTAACGGTACAGCAACGGGCGCAAGCGGCGAAAGCATCTGTCCACCATCCCCCCGGGGGGTCAGCACTTTGATCATTGCTCAGACCAGTGCACGCTGTCGTTGTGTCCTTGGGCAAGATAATTCCCCCATGTGCTCTATGACTGCAGAGCATGAGCGGTTAGTGAGCAGATTGTCAGCCACACCTCTGTCACTCTGCCCCAGGGCTGTTATTACCACCCAAGCTAACCACCACCGAGTATGGATCGTGGACAAGTATTGCATGGAATTGTACAGGCTTTGAGCACTTGGAAATGTGATTTATAAATTAACTGAATTATTATTAATATTAATGTGGCAAAAAACATGAGAAAGGGGAGTGAAGAGCACAGGGAGACGTTCGGCAAATTGTATTAGACTGGAATCCACCTTATTCATTCATTATTTGCTTCAAAACGCTACAAACAATACCCCGTAATGACGAGAAGGTTGTTAGAATTTTTAAAGAAATAAAGCTTTTGTACTGTTACTCCAAAAATAGTATCACTCAAGTAAAAATATAGAGCCTGGAAACATTTGAAACATTGAATATTCTTTGTATTACTTTGGTAACGTACGGTTAACACATCTTATTTCTTCTAGTCAGACCTCGTCACCAACAAACACAATACACAACACATTTCTCTACAACTTCTTCAAAAAGTAATTGTCACATCGGATTTCAATACGTGACCCGGACCCCGCGCTGCTGAAGAGGAAGCCATGACGAACCAGAACGAGGATTATTGCCAAAAACAATAATTCACAAACTTCGGCGATAAGGTGCAACATGAAGCAACAGTAATAATGGTAAAATATGAATGAAAAATAAGGCATGAATACAAAATAGGGTTAGCTAAATAAGATAAATAAGATATGATGAAGCGAGGGGCTGAGGGAATACCACAGCGTCTTTTATAAGCATGTTTTCTAGCTTTAGCCTCCACATGTGCACAGCTGCCCCTGGTAACGTGGTAAAAATGTATTTATATGGCTCTCTCATGCCACTCAAAGCTGTAAATCAAGGAACCACTTCACACACACATTAAATATACGTTGTACGGCTTTGATTGCTAAATTGCTCCGTGCGTTTGAGTTCTCTAACGGGGAAAGTAAAGGATCTAAACTGACAATAGTAAAATGGATTTCTAAAGGAAGTGATGTCGAGGTGTGAAGTTACATACATTCAGTAACTTTAGCTCTGTAAAGATAAGCAACAAAGTACAAAAGTAAAAGTACTGCATTTAAGTAAGTAAATGTTGTCGGTTTCTGTACTTGAGAACATTTTACCTTGGATACTTTTGACTTTGACTACACAACATTTGAGAGCAGTAAAGTAAAGTACTGTAAATGAAAATAACTAGGTATATTTAGTCTTTTACTGATATTTTTACTTTTGTAGATTGTGTGATGCTTACACTTTTTTGCCGCTGTCTCTGAACTTTTACTTAAGTAACAAAATTGAGCATTTCTTCCACTGCTTTTATTTATGTAGATCACATTTTGTTGATTGTAAACTCTAAGATCTAAAATGACTTATTGATAGAAACAGTTTGATTGGCATCCTATTAAAAAATAAATCCTTTTCATTGTAGCATTTCAAAGTAGCGAGCTGCTGATTTAGATTCATTTATTTGTGTTTATTCTTGAAAAAAAAATCCTTCTTCTCTCCTTTAGGTGAAATACAACCACAATCAGACTTTAAATAATAAAAGACTGGGACCATCTCGGAGAGTTTCGCACCCGTGTTGTGCGTGTCCTCAATGAGATAAGGACATGTCCTTTTTCCCTGTGGTTCTATTGAACTCCGATCCCATTAAACATGGTCATTAACATTACAGATGTCCTGTCAGAGCAGTTACTTAACACGCATTATTCATCATTTTAGGATGTCACACAATTATCCAACAGTTTATGCTCATTTTTAGTCAAGTTTGTGACTGAAGATGGCTTTAAGGGTTTATCCTTCATTATCCTTGTAGGGAAAAAAGTATTTAAGTCCTTCTTACATGTAGATTCTGATCAGTGCCAGTGTTTTCAAGTGTTTTCAAGTGGCTCGTCCATAGTATTTTATGAAAAGAGTTAATGTTGGTGTGACCAGCACTGTCCCCTCAGGGCCGGTCTGTGCAGAGTGCTTCTCCACGTGTCTGGGTGGGTTTCCTCCATGTTCTCTGGTTCCTCTCATCAACACAACTGCTCCTGAAAGTTCCCCCAGCGGCATTGAATGATGGGTCAAATGCAGAGGACAAAATGGGGACAATAATGTACCTTAACCTGACCTGTATGTTATCTTATGTAGTCCTGTTTATAATGCATCTGACAATATCCACACCCAATGCAATACATAAAGAGCCATGAAAAACGTAGGTGCTGCCCAGTGGTCGAGTGGTTAAGGTGGCAGCACTTATGCCGGGCTGTGTGCCTCCAGACGCAGCTTTGTGAATTTGAATCGCTTCCTTCTTTCTCTCATCCCTATCCCCCATTTCATACACTCTCCTGTGGAATAAAGCCTATTTGCCGCAGAATGCAGGTACAAAAATATGTATAAGAGAGTATAAGAAAACATGGAACAGTTTATGTTTGGGAGACATCAGCTGGTCACCAGGCGGACCACTGCCCCTTGGTGCAAAGCCAGTTCCCAAGCGGTCCAAAGCAAACCGGTCTGGGAGATCAGGACCAGTTGATGACTCACTTGGATGAATCAATATTCAAATATCCCACCAAAAGGGAATGAACTGTAATAACAACACAAATGTAGAAAAACGTTTTGCCCCTTATGGAGGCTCATGCTGCTATGTTTCAGTTTTACACTCGATACTCAATACTTCATTTTTCAACATACCTCCTAACACCAATCTGAAATAAAACAGAGCTGGTAAACACACACAGGCTGTCACTCGCCTCAGTAACAGTCTGTGTGTAACTGCCCCTTTAATAAATCAAGCCCACTACACAGATGGACACAAATAGCCATTCACCTGCGGGCTGTCCATTAGCACCGATCGGCACCGGGCTGTACTAATCGACTCTCCTTTGGGGGAATATTAGCACTCGTTTGAGGCAAGATGGCGCTCACGTCTCTGTTAAAATGATACAGAAAGTCTATGGAACGAGGTAAAAGGAACCGAGGGAGACGGAATAAGATGGAAGGTCTGTTCTAATGATTGTGCCGAGCAGACGGACTATTGAGCCGTAGAGCCGCTTCGGAAATGGACATGAAGACAGCGAGAAGGAGAGAGGGGGAGAGAGAAGGGAGAAAAGGAGAGGGAGGCTTAAGTAGGAAGTTTTAAATTCCATTGTGAGTGAAAAATGTGGGATGTTAAGCAGGAAAAATGGCTGCGCGTGCCTTGTTCAGTGGTGGAGAAAAGGGGGATGAGCGAGTGGACTGTGAAGGCCAAAGGGTGATGAAGGAGGAAGGGAGGAGGATATGACCAAGGACTCTGTAACACATGGGAGAATACTGTGCTTACACCATGATATATGTGAAAGGAGCTCTTGTAAAAACTTCAAGTGAAGTGGGGTGTTAACCGAAGTGTTTCTGCTTAAAGGAGTTGTGCTTTTAGGGCAGAACTAAGTTAACTTTGCTGATGTAGCTCCCCCTGCATGTCTCTTGAGAAAATACATTGGCAGATCAAAATAAGACATAAAAGAAACATGTAGTGTGGCCAAAAAAAAGAGCCAGGGTTTCTCAGGACACTCCGGGTCAATCTCAGCAAATGTTACAAGGCTGGTTTTCTGCCCAGAAACAGCAGGGGGCGAGAAAACAGACACTTCAAACGTCCAGAAAATACATATTTAACCATCGCAGAGACTTAGAAAGACGCTTAAGGTCAAAATGTTACTTAGTTCGGTTTTAATAAAGGTTTTTTCCTCATCCCCAAGCTTACTTTTGAAATATATTTATAAAATATTAAACCAACTGGGTCAGTACAACAGCATCTGAAACTCATTTACAGATGTTAAAGAGCTGATTCCTCCTACAAGTTTATACATACCACTAAATGGATAATATATTAAATGTAAAGAACGGCTTGTACCCCCCGACCCTCTGATCCAAACCGTAACACTCATTTTGGCCTTTACTCCATTGAAAACAAAATCTCAATGGGACTCTGCTGGTTAAATAAAGGTAATTAGTTATGATTATTCAAAAAAATCACAGCAAATAGTTGCCGTGGCAATTTTTCCAAGATAAAAATGCACACATGAAAATCTGCTCCCTGCTATATGTTAAATTCAATGGTCCTATTTTTATATTCAAGCCATAAGATCAATAATGCGGCTTACAATGATCAGAATGTACAATAATGATCTATATCAGAATCAGTTTTATTGCCATCGTCAGTGAACAATTCACAAACTTAACTTGCCTTAAGGTGCGACATCAAACAATCCATAATAATAATAGTAGTAGTAGTGAAAAGTATAGACTATGATCAAATAGATACAGTAAGGACATGCAGAATAAACTGTGTAGAATAAAAGTGATTTAAATATAATATATAAAACATCCTCATGACGTGACTAAAAGGTGTTTAGTTCTTCAGTTTCAGGTGGTCAGCAGCGTGCTTGTACCCCCAAAAAAGGTTTCTCACGCTCTAATATTGTGTTGGACCTCCTTCCATCCAGTGTTGCATTATTCCTCACACAGATCTTGTATTGATGATGAGAGTGACCACTGCACAAAGCCTTCTCCAGCTCGTCCCAGACACTCTCACTGAGGTTCAGAGCTGGAGTACATTACTGCTTCTCCGACGTTTTCTCTGCTCGACACTAATGATTTGACCCTTCTCAAGCACACTGACATCTCATCCATGACCACGGGATTCGTCTTTCCACACGGTTGTTCTTTGTACTCCTCCCTCAGTACTCTTTTTTGGAGTTTAACAGTTCATAGTGCTGAGCTTGGGAACACATTTGGAAGTCAGAATCTTGGTTGGCTGGTGGAAGAGTGTACTCTACGTGATTTAGGTTCATGAGAAAAGCAGGCAAGAAACTCAAAAAGACCTGGCTCTGGAAATCGGGCACCGTAAGCGTTACAAAAAGACGGTTATAATTCAATATCTTCTGTCAAACTCGACATGTGTTTGTTTGTAGAGTGAAGATATTGTAATACTATTATTTATTTTACTTATTCTTTGCTGACTTATTGATTTGACTGCTGTTCTTGTTTGAGGGCCAGATAATAAAATAGAGCACTTAGTCTTGTTTTATTGTTTTGTGTTTGTGCAGCACTTTAGGAAGTGTTTATAAAATGTGTTACAGAAATAAAGTGGATCTGGAGCGTAAAACTGCCACTTTAAAAACATTTGACAAGGTAATGCATTAGTAAGACAAATGTAAAACACAGCTCTTTTAGCATGTTCAAACTTTCCTTCTCTGATCAGTGATAAGTAAATGCATCACAAACACGACAATAAATGGGTTGCAGTTTTAATCCTATGTTGTGTTTTTACAATGCAAATGAACTAAATGAATTGCAATGCTGTACAATATACTTCTGAAACAAATGTAAAATATGTATAGATACAAATGTTGTCATAAAAGAAGTATGTCCCCAGTTTAAAAACAGATGAACTTTTGGTCCTAAAATGCTAAAAGTAAGTTTTAAATAAAGGCAAACAATCAGCATATCCGTGTTTAGGGAATAATAGCGTGTCTGTAGCGTACGCATCGCTGAATAACACAGTTTTATTTGTGCTGACCGAGGCACAGCACTTAAATAGTCATATTTTTTTCTTTTTTGTTCTAATCTGTGACACCTCCCTGGAACTAAAGCTACACAAATAGAATGTGTCCTAATCCTGCTGGCAAGAAGACAACACGGGGAGGCAAACAAGGTAGCATTTCCATTTCTGTTTGTAACAGAGACGAAACATTAAAACTTGAAAACAAAAGTGTTTTTCTTTCATTTCCCTCTCTGATATGTGATGAGAATGAGTAAGTGCTGCTGGGAGGTGTAGTCGCAGGACACAAAGGCTCCCCAGTGAGATGAAAGGATGGGGGAATGTGAAATGGGAAGAGGCAGAACAAAGAGAGACGAGAGCGAGTGTGAGAAGAGAAGTTTGTCCCGTCCTTCAATGACGCTGAGGTTAAACCAGGAACAGTGGAACCATTTCCAGATCAAGAGCTAAGACTTGGTCAGGACTTGGTCAGGACTTGGTCTTATGTGATTTACGAGATAATATGCGCAATCATCCGGCTTTCAAAAATAAGATAATTCAGTCACATTGGACGAACCAGATGCAAATGTTTTAAATGTTATAGCAGAATATGCTAATTTTCAACACCTGTCCATTGGGCTAATTTAGAGTTGCCAATTTAGCCTAACACATGTCTTTGGACGGTGGGAGGAGTCGGAAAACCCGGAGAGAACACACAGTAACACAGGGAGAACATGCAGACTCCACCCAGAGGGATCATGTGACGTTGGACTGGAATGGAACCCGTGATCTCCTTCTTGGGAGGCAAGAGCGCTAACCGCCTTTGCCACCATGCATCATGCATGACAATAACTCAGAAAAGTTACGTGCAATGGCATGAATTAACCTACATTTGCAGACAACAGATCGTTGTTCAAGTGGAAATATATGTAGTCACCCTTATTGTGTGGATAGTTTGTGTGAGATTTGTCTGAGTCGAAAGACAAAACGGTAAGACGAAAGACGGTAGGAGCTCAGAATAGAGCCGCTGCTCCTCCACGTGGAGAGGAGCCAGCTCTGGTGGCTCGGGCGTCTGTTCCGGATGCCTCCTGAACACGCTAGAGGGACTATATCTCTCTCTGGCCTAAGAACGCCTCAGGATCCCCCCGGAGGAGCTGGAGGAAGTGTCTGGGGAGGTTCTTCCCCGCGACCCGGCCCCGGGTAAAGAGGAAGATAATGCATGGAGTTTGTGTGAGGAAATAGATAATTAAGTAATTTAGTCATTATTTTAAAACGTTCAACGGTTATTGTGATATACAATAAAATCCCTCTGCACCACTGTCCAGAAATCCAGTCGCTGTGACATAAACTCAAAGTTGTTTCCTTACGAGTTTCCAATTCTGACCCGAGCTTGGAGCTGATGAAGATGAAGAGTCTCTAATTCTCAACTCTGAGACGTCCCTGGTTGGGCTTTTCAACAACTATTTTAATACAAAATACATCTAAAAACGTTTCCATTATACATGCAAAGCTCACTCTTTTGCCCTAAATCGTTCACTTTCATACTATTCACAAGTTCAGATAGAAATGGGAAAGAAAGAGATCCCAAAGAGAGAAGGGAAACTCAAGTGGAGCTGGAAAGAGAGCAGCCTGAAGGGAACACGTCTCTCTCCAGAGCAGGGTCCACAGACGGCGTGTGGGAGCAAATGTTTTTGGCAGCACTGTGAGCCTCCTTAAACAGTGCTTAGGCCATATGCCACCCGCCTCTCCGGGGCAAGCATTACAAATGATGCCGCTCGCCAACTTTGAAAGGATTCTGTTTCACTTTGGACTTTCTACTTCTCGGGTGAAAAGTTTAGCATCATATTTTTTGCGGCGAAAAACACATTACGCTCTTGGAATCCCGGGGGTTTTAGGGTCAGGCAGGTTTCACATTTGGAAAACACCGTTACTTTCCATTTAGAAGGTAATGTCTGAGATGGAGGAGGTTTTTTTTTTCTTCCCGTCCATGCAGGGAATGTGCCCGTTTTAGCCACTCTAGACTCTGCCTGCCCAGGGCTTCAAGCTAGTTTCTTCAACTGATTCTAAAATAAATAATACATGAAAAAGGATATTTAGAGCGATACAACCACAGCAGGAGACTTCATAGTGAGTCCAGCTGTGAGTTTGTATGTCAAAATTGGAGTAGGACGGGATAAGAAAAGTCGTTTGTGAGGATTGTCTCATTCATGAAACCCAGTCCAGGCGTTTTGTGTTGTAGACTTTTAAATGTACTGAAAACTGTCATTCGTACTGTTTAATGGATGGAGAAATTGTATGTTTTTTGAATTGTATGTTTGGCTGTGGGAAACAGGACATGGAATAGAATGAACCAACTGTCTGTCAAACACTGGGCTCAGGTGGAGATGGACATTAAGGATGGAGAAAGCCTTCATAGTTAGACATATTTGACGATGGACTTTTACCAGAATTAAATGGTATAATAAATGGTGCAAAATGGGCAGGACAATGTTGACATTTCGGTGATATTTTGTGTTTCGTCTTCTTTTTCTTTGCGTGTCATGTTTTCTGTTTTACGTTGTAATTGAAATTTCCCCATGTGGGACAATAAAGGAATATCTTATCTTATCTTATAATTAAAGAAAAGAAGACCACCAACATTCTTTAAAGGCGCACCTGTACGTTTGCAGACCCTCTCTGGTGGAACGCTCGGTTCTTCAGATGGTTTTTCTCCTCATAATGTGTTGACTTTGTGTCCGTGGAGCAGACGTTTTGTCCTTTGAAGTAAACAAGTGACACTCCCTCATAATACATAAAACAATACATCCATTTTCAAAGGATTTTTACTCCGCTAAACCATACGTTTAACCATAATGATAATTCCACTTCAAAACCATATCTTGAGCAGCTGAAAACAATTATAATCTGTTGTTATGGTAATGAAATGCGGCCGATGAAGGGGACGCGAGCAGACATTAAAGGCCCTGTAAATAAGCACGCCGCTCCTCCGTCACGCCGCCCTCCGCTCCCGCAGATGAGTCGATCCAATCTCATCGGCCATCTTTGTGCAGTAATGTGTGGCGAACTTTTTAGTTTTTTAATTACGGCTCGTGTGTTCCCGCTGATAAGACAACCAATCAAGTGAGGAGTTTCCACTGCGTTAAGATGCAGCTGCTGTACACAGCTCTCTCAGCAAACGGGAGAGACGCCGGCGGCATGCGGAGAGGGATGGGACCACAACAGTGTTTACTTGTGAACTAGCCATGAGAAATACATTCATTAACTTCTGACTATCTTTTAAGCGGTGTCTTTCTTTGTGTACGTTTTAGCGAGTTACAGAAATAAAATTCACTATTTCAGTTCTAGTTGCAATGTTTATTAGATTAAAACAACGATGGGTTCGATTCCCGGGCCAGACCGACATCACATGATCTCTCTGGGTGGAGTCTGCATGTCCTCCCTGTGTTACCGTGGGTGCTCTCCGGGTTCTCTGGCTTCCTCCCACCGTCCACCGTGTATTAGGTCACTTGGCAACTGTAAATTGCCTCTGTTGACTGAATGTGAGGGTGAATGTTTGTTTGTGTGTCTATGTCCCTGTGTTAACCCTGTGACAAGCTGGCACCTGTCCAGAGTGTACCCCAACTAAGGCCCAAAGTCACTGGGATAAGCTCCAGTCACCCGCGACCCCTAACACCAGACTATTTCACTCAAACTAAAAAAGAAAAATCAAATGAAATTGACTTTTTCGCTCCACCTGGATTAGAAGATAGTTCTATTGGAGATGTGCCTCTATGAGAGTTCTTCTTATACATTATGGCTCATTGTGAGGCTCTACTTTGAAATTGTAAAGACTTATTGTGCATTTTCTGAACCTTCGAATTTAGTAATTTGATGTCCCAGTTGTGAGAAATGGTGACAAATTGTACTCAGAGACTGTCACATATAATCACAAAAGACTGTCAGTTGTTTTATCTCTCAAAGATTAAAAACACACATTCTTACCGGGAACTGACTTGCCTCGCCACAGATCTGACTCGGCCCAGTGGACTCCTTTTCTTGTCATTATGGAGATGGATAGGTTTAATGCCAGACTGTGATACAAGCTGAGTGAGACATTCTATTTTTGACATCTGTGTCGTAACCTGGCAGGTCGCTCAGACTCACCACGCCCCCTATGAAAGTCAATGCAAAGCGTGTAGTAAGTCATGCATTGGGGAGACAGGGCAGGCATTAAACAATCACAAATAGGAAAATTAAAAAAAAAACTGTGAGAAGGAGAAATCGGGAGGAAAAAAAAGAGAGAGCAGAACAGGAGAAACTGAAGTCAGCCTTATCAGATGATTACAAAAGGAATAACCATATTATGGCACTGACTACGACTTCGCCTTCCTCTTATCGTGCACATGGTATACGCTGCTCGGGTGACAGGAGGCGGGACAGGAAGTAGCATCAGCTGATAAGTGACATTCACCAAGGCCAGATGAAGATGTCTCACAGTTAAGCAACATGTCAACAAGGTAAAAACACCTCTAAACGTATCGTCTTAGAAACATATCATAACTCCCGTTTTCTTTTTCTTTCTTTTTTTTAGTTCTATTGTTGTTGAATCGAATATTGTTTCACATTCGTACAGCGTTTTGGGCAGTAATGACTGTATTTTAAATGTGCCTTAAAATACATCTTTGTGCAAAAAACTCCAGGCAAAGCCATAGTTTCTCCATGATCTCAAGAAGATGATGAACCCCTCACCAGAAAAGTTACCTACTGCACCTTTAAATGTTTCGATGGTATATTTCGAAACATTCCAACCCAGACCGCAGTAAACATGTATGCATTGACTGACATGTTTAGATTGATTCTTTTGTGAGCCCAGTTCGATTACATGCTGCTCTTTGTTGAACCAAAGAGGTGAACGGGTTTAAAAAGCTCTGTAATATCAACATGTGTTCAATGCCATGGAGAGCTATTCATGAGGGTGGAATGACGCTTCAACAAGAACATGCTTGAACTCAAACACAAGCGTCTGGGACATTGTGACAAAAGATTGTGTCAGGGGAGAAAAGAAATCATGTGTATTATATTGTATAACATGTGTTTTTTTTTTCAATATTGAGAAGTTGAGAAAGCAAGTGAATTGTTCCTGTCAAGAACAATTCAAGCTATTCACAGATGTTAATGTAATTGACATTAACATCTGTGAATAGCTTGTATTGGTCACTTCAATTTTGATAGGAGATGTGAGACACTTCAGGCAAAACTGCTTTTTTGTGCCTTTTTTGTTTGTGCACTCAATATATACACGCTTTCACATGGAAACACCATTTTCCAAGCCTATTATTGTGAAAAATGTGTAATACATGTGTCCTTAAATCCATCTAAATAAACAACACGATACGTTTCAAGTCTATATCTTCCTATTCACCTGCAGTAATTTCAACTTGGGGACAAATATGTGTGGTCTTACTGTCTCTGGAACACACACTGTTTATTATTCAGGTAAACCTCCTTTCTGGTGCATAATTTGCCTTGTCAATACCCAATTTCGTCTGATCGCAGAAGCTAAGCAGCGTTGGGTCTGGTTAGTACTTATAAGCGAGCCTTGCTTTCATCAGTGTATAAGTGTTCCGTTCCCAATTTTGTCCAATCTTAGTTTCTCTCGTGTTATTGTGTGTAGTGAATATGAGTGGAGAGGCTGAGGTGGCTGACACTTCTGCTCCTGCACTACTTTACATGAGAAATGTAAAACTCTAAACAAGTGGGAGATGCTTGAACTCGAAGACCGCCATTTTGAAACATTGTGACATTTGAAATAATGGAAAAGACTTCATCTTCCTGTCACCTTATAAGCAGGAAATGACTTCTGTTTCCCATTTTGGCGTAATCGTCCAATCTTGGCTTTTCGTGTGCAATTATTCTTAGTTGTCGGGATCATGTGGGGGTCTCAAGCAGAAGGCTAATTTTTGGACAGTTTTGGACATATGCATTTCCGGCTGAGCTTGTGTTGTAACATGAGATATTTGCACAGAAAGATTGTTCCATGGTAGTGATGGGCATGTTGTCTTTTGACTCGTGGGGCAGGTCAGGCCAAGAAAGTGTCATTTCAGTGCGGCAGGTTCTAAACTGCAGACCCGTGTATCGCATGTCCACGCCCAGTGTGTCTTTGTGTTCAGCTACGTCTAGATTCACTTCCTCATTAGACTTATTTATCTGTGAATATGAGTCTGATTGTAATAAAACACACAGCGTTTTGAAGCTTAAAATACAGAGAGCCAGTGACCACTGTCCGGTGATTTCTTCTTCTACAGTGTGTCAAACACTTGCACTTCCTGCTAGAGTGCCCCCGGTGGCCATTAGCCTGTGAAAATCTATAAATTAGAGGCACCATTGTAATGACCGCAGGGTTGTAAGTGTGGGAAAAAAAAGTTTTTGATTTGTATGTTGCCTTACATTATTGTCATTGGGGTTTATGGTGAGCACTTTCAGGTTTCTGGGTTTGTATGCTTTGTAAAATACAGTTACAGGCAGCAATAACAGATCAAGTCACCACACGCACAAACGTTATTACGTTAAACGTTATTCAGAACGTGCAGAGATAAAGGCTGTGTGTAAAAATAGCCACTGGTCAAAGCCCTCTACGAATGGCTAAGTTTAGGATTCTTTATTGAAGGAAATATATACTATATTTTCCGGCCTATAAGTCGCATAGTTTTAGCCGGGGTGCAACTTATACTCTGAAGCGACTTATATGTGATATTTGTTATTTTCCCCCTGCCAACAGCATTTCACATGTTGATTATTTTTACTCTGACAACCACAAGAGGGCGCTCTAGGCTCTAGGCTAAATTCAGAAGAAGAATCTGCACTTCCTCTACCTCCGGAGTTTGTGGAGTTGTTTAGAAGTGACACAGAGGAAGAATTCAATGGATTTAGTGATTTGGGGTAAAACTGATGCTTTGGTAAACTTGTTATCATGTTCTTTATGCTATAGTTATCTGAATATGCTACGTTAACTTACCAGACACTTACCACAGTTCGTTGTCTGTGCATCATGTAGCTGAAGGTGTTATATATTATGCCTAAAAGATAATTAAAGATAATTTGCATTAATTCCGTAATTCGTATTAGAATACATACTTTGAATACTGTCAGGAATTTTTATTTAGTTTTTGCTTCAAACATAAATTATTTATGCCGTAATTCGACACAAACGTCTCTCTAAATGACAAGAAAACATGAAAGTCACCTTCACGTTGCAAATGACATGTTACAAATTACTGTTTTTGTGCGGTTATTAGCGATTAAGAGGAGGAAGATGAGACATTTACTCTTTTTAATCCTTTCCAGTTTTAAAAGTTTTGTCGTCAGATGTTGACAAAGAAGAGAAAATACATTTGATAGATGTTGACAGACTTGTTAGTTGGCAGCCAATCCACCTCATTTAGCTCCGCTCCAAGCTGCCTGTCACTCTGTATGCTATGGCTCCAGATGGTAACGCCACGGCGCTCTATAATATGTTTTTGTGCATTCTGGAGACATTTATAGAGCCTTTTTAAACTCGCATACATGCCCGTGTTGAAGGAATTTACAGCGGACGGAGCGCTGTTGCAGCCCACGCCGCTGCAATGCCAGACACAGAAATCTGGATCACAGCGTGTTCACGGAGGAGGTGTTTCAAAGTGACAGGCTGACGGAATAACACAACCAGACCAGAAGACCTGTCAAATAAAGGATCTGTTATAGACTCTAAAAAGCTGGGTCATCAGAAAGGATCAAAATTCCCGATTGGAAGAAACTGGAGTGAAGTGAAGTTGCCCGTAAAATATTTTGACTGGTTGATTGATGTAAGGGGGAATAGGAAACAATTTTAAATTTAAAACGTCACGGTGTCATGATTTTTATACAACAATAAGTCATTGTATGTATAAAAATGCATGAATATTTTTTTTAAAAAGGGATCTCATCTCTCTTAATTTTTTGGAGTCAAAACTTTAATAAATCATGCTTAAAATTTGATATCACCGAATCCTAACTTAAATTAATTAAATTAAATGAGACAAATCTTTAAGAGCAGATTAAATTGATTCAAAATTACTTTTGCCTGTAATAGTTATTAGTTTGCTTTTTGTATAACAGAGATTTAAAAAAAAAAAAAATAATAATAAATGTGTCTTCAAAATTGTATTTGCATTAAAAAACAAAACAAACAACACACACGCACACACACACGGACACACACACATTTAAAAATGATGTAATAAATATGTAGGTACAATGAAAAACTGTCAGCATTTCAACAGTATTTTACCAGTAAAACCTAAAAATCAGGGTTTTAATTTCATTGGCAATAATAGACGTCTATCATAATCTCCAATTAAAACAACTAGTCATGTGAAATAAACTCATAAATGTGTTTGAAAAATGTGCTCTAATATCACTCACATGTGTCGAAGTAGTGTTCTTTTGCCAAACCACCCTTTCATTTTGAGTGTTCTTTGACTAATCACATTTTCTCAGTTAAAATCACAGTATGTTCCACTTCACTTTTGCCTCCAGTGGCCTCTATTCCAGAATTTTGAAAATATTTTCTCACACATTTTTATAGGGTGAAAGAGAAATAAGAATGAAAATCCCCAAAATACACAATTTAGGCTTGTCTAATGTTAGATAAATTAAACTTTTTTTTTTTTTTCATGGCGCTATGTTTTCTACTTCTGATTTATTTCTTCACACCAATGTTCTTCTTCTTCTTCTTCTTCTTCTTCTTCTTCTTCTTCTTCTTCTTCTTCTTCTTCTTCTTCTTCTTCTTCTTCTTCTTCTTCTTCTTCTTCTTCTTCTTCTTCTTCTTCTTCTTCTTCTTCTTCTTCTTCTTCTTCTTCTTCTTCTTCTTCAGCTTCTTCTTCTTCAGCTTCTTCTTCTTCAGCTTCTTCTTCTTCTTCTTCAGCTTCTTCAGCTTCTTCTTCTTCTTCTTCAGCTTCTTCTTCTTCTTCTTCAGCTTCTTCTTCTTCTTCTTCAGCTTCTTCTTCTTCTTCTTCAGCTTCTTCTTCTTCTTCAGCTTCTTCTTCTTCTTCAGCTTCTTCTTTTATGGCGGTGTTACATTACGGTGGCTGTAATTTTTTAAGGAAAAAGAAAAAAGAAGAAAAAAGCTGTACTCTACATATAATACCTGAGTCCTGGCTCCTGATTGGTGGACGCTGCTGCTGTCAGCGCGTTGGAATGGTTTTGGGTTTCCCGCTGTCCTGGTTGGTGGTTTATTCTCCCGCTCTGCCAATCCTACCTGTCAAAAGTGGTCAAAATGGCCCCGGCTCAGTGTCTAGTTCGCCATCGGAACTATTAGACGTGTCTCCTTGTGTGAAGTGTCTCCTGGGCAACTATTAAAAGTGTCTCCTAGTGTGTGTTATTTTGTGTGAGACGCTAGATTCTGTTTATGTGATTTTGGCCTGTGTATTTTGTGTTGTTTTTGAACAATGTAATTGGCCTACTTTTACTCAAAACCACTTAATTTATCATTTAACATCTCGATTGTGTTGCCTTCCCTTTTCCCTCGCCGAGTTGGGTTTGTCACAATATGTTTACAGATTGATCCAACCACGGCGACTCCTCCAAAGTCATTTTTGGTCATGTTTGTCGCTCGGCCGGTTGCGTTTTGCTTCAGAGTCCAAACCATGATGGGCTTTTCAAGATTCCTCCGATTGCGACTTCCCAAGCGCCAGACGGGAACGACATCGCCTGTTGTTGGAGCATCCGTCTGGAGTGACTTGTGACCGTAACTATCCTTTGTCGATATCCATCAATACAGCACAGTCCCTAAGAGGCTGGATGGACGTAGTAGCACTGACTAGACTCACCAGTTCTGTGGCGAAAAGGTCAGTGGGCCAGTCTGGACTCTCTGTTTGAACCATGACGCAGTCCAATGAGTCACCAACCGCGGCACATGGCAAGGACAAAAGAATCGCCGTCCGTCTCGTTTTAATCGGATGCACGTCGCGTTCTCAACACCTGCTTTGATATATTAGAGATGTAATAATGAAATATGATGCTTCAAATGCAGCACCTTACATGACCACGGCTTTATGCTAATGCGCATCCCCTGGGCTTTCTCTCTATTTTGAAAAACACTCTAAAAAGTTCAAAGCCGGGCCGTCGATGTGATGAATTTCAAACCAGCGCGGTGAGGACTTCCAGGTTTTGCTCGCTTTCAGGTCGCTTTTAAAATGAAAGTTGGAACATTTTATTTTCCGTTATCGTGTCCATCAGGAGCCCTGGACTCGTCTGTCCACTCGGCTCCAAATTAGGAGCAGTGGCCGTTTATTACAGGTAGACGCTGGATTGACCCGGACATGCCTTTATCAGCGCTCCAGAACTTTCCGGAAGGGCCAGGAATGACAGGGTCGCTCATACACAATACATAGGTCCAGGTCAGAGGTGGGTTGTTGGCTGTTAGTAGTCTCAGTTAGTTACTCAAGTACTTTTTTCAACATGTCAAAACGCACTTAACACTGCTTTCAGACAACATACTTTGATATGTTTATTTCAAGACATATATATTCAAAGACACAACGAGATAGCATTTAAAGACATAACACGACATGAACTCAGACACCATACTTCTAATAATGTATTTTATAGTGAAACAGTACGCTTACTTCAGTAAAGGTTTTTGTAACCCACTGTGAGTACTTCATCCTTTTGATCCAGAATACGCGCTTCTCCAATACCTTACGGAGATGTGAGTTTGAACGGTCGGTTTCATCTTGGCCAGTTCAGATGACCGTGATTGACAGGAGAATTAGCCAATCAGGGACATGTCAACATCAAAACAAATATGGTTTCTTAAAAAGACAAAAGAAAGGAAATAAATAGTACAGTGCTTTAAAATGCCGGTAATCTGAAGTGAGAGACACTTGATCTCTGTTTTAACTGATGATGACCAATGAGTTCCTTTGTTTCAAATGTTAAACTGCTCTGATTGCGCGGTTCTGTCTGTGATTGAGACTCAGCTCTCTGTATAAAAAAAGTACAGGGACAGATCTTTATTTAGAAAGCGGTCAAAGCACTTTCAAATTTGAACAGTGTGGCAAAGTGGTGTACACAACCTCATAAAAGAGAGTGGCAAACCTACAAAAAGTCAAAAAGCTATAGCAACTTGAAAAACATAACTATATCTCACACAGTGTTAAAAGGCAACAAGAAAAGGTGCATTTTTAGACAGGCTGTGATTGAACCTGCTTAATCTCTAAAAGCCGCGGGGCAGAAACAGAAAAGGCACAAAGCTTGCATTTGGGTTTTTGGGACAACAAACTGCAGCTGATTTGCTGACCTGAAGGCACAAGAGGAGGCATAAGGGTGGATCAGGTCAGAGAGGAAGAAAGGAGCAAGGCTGTTCTAGTAAACAATATCACAGTAAAACCTTTTTATGCTTTTACTGTGTTAAAACATTGTTCCTTCATCGAAAACATACCTGGAGTTATCTTTAGCTTCAATTGCACTAGTTTGATGAATCCTGTTTTGTTATTTCTCCCTCTCTAAACTTCAGAAAACACTCGGCCATATTTTAAGTCCATAAATACTCGCTAATCTCATTCGGAAGATTTCTGCAGTGAAATTGCATTCATTACAACCGCGTGCCTACATCCAGTGTTGGGAAAGTTCACTTTCTACATGAACTAATTCAGTTCATAGTTTTTTTCAATATTATGCTATAATGTTTCTAAATTATTTCCACAGCCCAAATACAACCACAGGCAGCAATTATTTTATTAGTTTGATGCTGAAACTATGTGTCAGATTTCATTTTCATATCCAATTTTGAATCCTTACACAACTAGGATTTACATTCACATTGAAGGGACAGACTTCCCCAGAGGCAAAGTTTGCACAGAAATGCAGATTGTTCCCATTCTCACTGACCTTATCATAAAACTCACGTAACTGGTCGTAGGGCGACTCCTGCTGCTCTGTTGCTGTCGCGTCCGTGCTGCTTTTTGTTTTGATGCGCAGCGCGGTGCGACACGCGAAATCTCTGTCTGCGCTATCGGCCTCTACAACTCAGGAGCTCTCACACTTGCCAGACATAGGCTCTTTTTGGGCAACATAACAGTGTGTTTTTCGCCTGGAAGTCTCTAGAAATCTAAGAACTTATTGAACAAAATTAAAATGAATGAACGTGCCGTTCACTGACACCAGAATGAACGCGTTCACAGT
Organism: Eucyclogobius newberryi; assembly: GCF_026437365.1. Taxonomy (NCBI): domain Eukaryota; kingdom Metazoa; phylum Chordata; class Actinopteri; order Gobiiformes; family Gobiidae; genus Eucyclogobius; species Eucyclogobius newberryi. The sequence goes on along the minus strand of NW_027316278.1, from coordinate 30,876,392 downwards.
ATCGTTCGTCGGCAGTAATACAGTACGTTCAGTTCACCAAAATTATGAACGCGTTCATGAACTTTCGTTCAATGAACGCGTTCAGACATAACATTGCCTACATCAGCATGTCGGAAAAAAGATGGCCGTGGCTGGAGAACCGCGGCACGGTCAAATGGCCGCGCAGTTTCAGGGACCGCAACATTTCCCTTATAGCCCGTTATAGCCTCATGGCTAACCCTAACCTTAACCCTAACCTTAACCCTAACCTTAACCTTAACCTTAACTCTAACCTTAACTCTAACCTTAACCCTAACCCTGACCTTAACCCTAACCCTAAACTTAACCCGGCACAAAAATAACATAGCAGTTTCGGCCGCGGCACTGCAGACACTCCCAAAAAATATAGCTTTTGTTTCTTTCAGTATTGTAATTCCCTTTGCGACCAGTAAATGGAGTGCTAAGACCAATCCTGATGAGGAAAGGCCTGACCGAATAAAAGTAATGTGCACTTTCAGTAGATACATGATTCAATCCATCCATCATTCTTCTTCCGCTTATCTGGGGGCGGGCCGCAGGGACACAGCTCCTTCACCACAACTGTCCGATGCAGCGACTGCATCACTGCAGCCGCTGCACCGATCCACCTGTCAATCTCACGCTCCATCCTTCCCTCACTCATGAACAAGACCCCAAGATACTTGAACGACTCCACACCGACCCGGAGAGGGCAAGCCACCTTCTTGCGGTCGAGAACCATGGCCTCGGATTTGGAGGTGCTGATTCTCAACCCAGCCGCTTCACACTCGGCTGGAAACCGTCCCAGTGCATGTTGCAGGTCCGGGTTTGATGGAGCCATCAGGACAACATCGTCTGCAAACAGCAGGGATCTTGTGGTCCCCAAACTTTCCAACCTTCCAACCCTTGACTGTGCCTAGAAATTCTGTCCATAAAAACTATGAACAGAACCGGTGACAAAGGGCAGCCCTGGCGGAGTCCAACATGCACTGGGAACAGGTCTGACTTACTGCCGGCAATGCGAACACAGCTCCTGCTCCGGTCATACAGGGACCGGGCAGCCCTGAATAAAGGGCCCCGGGCCCCGGGCCCCGGGCCCCGGACCCCGCACTCCCGGAGCACCCCACAAAGGACACCCCGAAGGACACGGTCGAAAGCCTTCTCCAAATCCACAAAACACATGTGGACTGGTTGGGCAAACTCCCATGAACCCTCGAGCACCCGGTGGAGAGTATAGAGCTGGTCCAGTGTTCCACGACCAGGACCAAAACCACTTGGCTCACATGATTCAAATGTTGTTCTAAAAGTAAAGATACTGAAGAGAACGTTTAAAGGACAATAAAGGAGTTCCTGTCAAAATCTGCATTTCGAAATAGCTGCAGTTAGGAAAGTAGTAGGAAAGTAGAGCGCTGTACAGTCCAAACGGGTGGTCACAGACGCGGGGGTGACGTTTTCAAAAAGTTGCCTCTGTAACGTAGGCTGCACTCTGGCCAGTTGTCGCCGTTAGAGGAAAATGGATTTGACCACAGCACTTATTCGGCGGTCAAGTTTGAGGTCAGGGTCCATTTCGATGCCCAGGTCTGAGAGTGTCGACTTCGCAAATTGCAATAAGTGCCCGAGGTTCAGCGGGGAAGCCTGGGGCGCTCCGAAAACCATCACTTGAGTGTTCTGGTGAGACACATTTTGAAAAGTTTAATGCCATCCAGGCTTTGAGGTCATCGAGGCCAGACAGCAAGTATGTCATTTGTTTAGAAGTAGATTTGGTTGAAGCCCTGTGTCCTTAGAGACTCTAAGGATAAAACTGTGATGAATAAAGGACGTACATGTTCCACATCGATCTTTTCAGGTGCTTAAAAAAAAGTCCAGAATCAATTTTGTAATGTGCCCGTCTGATTAATGATTAATTAACCACTTTACTCATTTTGAAGGGAGCAAGTCTTTTTCATATTTAACTAAAGCTGTTCTGTCTCTCTTTGAATGCTCATCATTGGCGGCCAACACAGCTTCCTCAAAGCTCAATTAATAAAACTTTTTGATGAAAACGTTTTTGTTTTGTGTTGGTTCATGCCTTCTTTATTCACTTGAGTTTATACAAAGACTTTGGTTTTATCGGAACAATATTGGTTCGATAAAACCTAACAAGAATTTTAAAAACTCATCTACAATAAAGAATCTAATCCAGCCGTATCATTATTTTATTTCAATTATGTGTAACGTTATGGTCAGGGAACACTTTATTGTAGGGTCATTTGTCGAGGAAAGCGAGCGTGCTAATCCTAAAGTAAACAATTAAAATATGAATAAAATATTTAAAAAATGCATCAAAATATGACTTGAAAACGATAACCTTGGAGACGTTTCAAGTATTGCTATTTTTGCATGAGAGCTGATACTTTTCCATACCTTTGGAAATATCAATATTGTGGTATTAATCTGCCCATTTCTTGCAGGGGTTTATCCTACTTTTTGGGCTATACAGCTCCTGAATAAAAGCTGCTTGGATGATATTTACCAAGAAAATGGTACTTGTCCTTACACGGGCCGCACCTGACAATAAACCGCAGGTGCCCACATTATAACATGAGATATTTACACAGAAATAAGTTCCATGGTAGTGATGCACGGGTTATCTTTTGACCCAGGTCGGTTTCATTTCACTGCAGATCCCCGTATATCGCATGTGCCTTTGTATTCTGCCCCGTCTAGATTCACTTCCTCATTAGACTCATTTCTCTGTGAGTCGGATTGTAATAAAACACACAGCGTTTTGAAGCTTAAACTATAGAAAACATGCTGTATCATTTGGACAGACCTCTTCTTCTACAGTGTCTCAAATGTTTGCGCTTCCTGCTAGACTGCCCTCTGATGGCCGTTTGCCAGAAAAAAATCAATAAATTAGACGCACCGTTGTAATGACCTCAGGGTTCAAAGCGGGGGGAAAAAGTAGCGGCTTAAAGTCCGAAAAGTACGGTACTCCAGACGCCCCATTAACCCCACAGTATTATCTGAATAAACTGATGATACGTTCACAGACAAATAACACTGTAACTAAGGCGTAAGATTTCAAGTGCCGTTATGTTATTTAAAGATGCTTTCCCCAGAAGCCACATCTCCAAACGAAATTAAATCTATAGCGGCTTGAAGTATCAGACACTTACTTTATTTACCAACTTTGGCGCGACAAGTTGTAGAAAATCCATTAATTTGTCTGTCCAAAAAAAGCTGACAGCCTGCTTCATGATTGCTTTATTAATTGCCTCATGTTAATCGACCATCACAATCGTCATAACGGCAGAAAACAATTAAGTTTGACACAAACTATTCCCCGCCAATCATGTTTAATTTCCTCATTTATTTACGTTAATTGCGGCGTACAAGTAATTTAAAACGAAACTTTGTCCCATCGGAGCATCGCCCGGGGGATGTTCTATCAACGCAACGGTTTTAATCAAAGTTTAACCAAAAAGTTAATTTGTTTTGGGGTCACGCAAACAAACAACATATCTACAATGCAATACTCATTAAAGCAATCAGCGTTTTGGTACACTCCATTATGATTTGGAAGTATTGACGTGTCCCGATTCTTTCCGTGTCTGTGAATGTTGTTTGCTTGCCATTCGGTCGTCGTTTTGTGGAGGTCGTTATCGCGCAAAAAGCACGTTGTGGCCTAGTTTCGCTCATTCATCCATACGAAGATTGTAAAAATATCAAGACACATTGCCAGCAAATAAATGTGGATTATAAAGAGCGGCGCAGTTTGGGTTTCGCTACCTTTTTTTAATTATATGTTATTGTTGATTGTGCCTGTCAAAGCAAATCACCTTAATTAGTGCTAAAGAGACACGAGATTGAAACAGGGATGTCGAAAATGGAAGTTGTTTATGAATGGCAATTATTCAAAGGCGCTTTATCGCAGAAGGCATTATTTAGCAGGCGATAGAGTTCATTTAGACTGGTTTTCCTGCACATGTTGATGCCTGAAGCGCTCGTTGGTTTTGATCGTGAGCGACTTCAGATGTAAGCACCGTGTTGAAGAGCTGTGTAAAGTGAGGAGATCCATGAGGAGATCCATGAGGAGATCCATGAGGAGATCCATGAGGAGATCCATGAGGAGATCCATGAGGAGACTCGTGCGTTGAGATCATTTAAAACAAAGTCGCCACCAAGAAGTAATGAAGTTTTACTGCGCCATCTAGGTCTCGACTGGGGTACTGTATTGCTCAGCAAAGACAGATTTCAAAGCCTTCGAGACTGTCATGACCATGGAATTTGTATTTTCTTTTTTAACATCTGTTATGTTTAATTCAGCTTTTTTAGTGTATTAAAACAAATAAATGCAGAACAACATTATCAGGTAAAATTGGGTGCAAGGAACGTTGTGTTATCCTTCTGCAAGATGTTCGACTTGATATGTTAGAGGTGGTGAGAGAGGTTATTGTGTTATAAGTGCCTAGGGACAGATTTGTATGATTCTCTCATTTTGACCTTACTTGGAAGGAATAATACCCATTGTAAATATAAATTATGAGAAGAAGTTTGTGTAGAAAAGTGAAAAGATTACAGGAAGTAGAGCATCGTTTAAAATGATGAAATCACACTAGGAAGACCAGGAATTCTATCCAAACGTTTGACAAAAGGTTCACGTAAGAAGTGTGCATTTTATTTGTCAAATCATACTTTCTGTGACACTAGAGGAGATTTCGCCCAGTGTACGACATGGTTGCGAGGTAAAGGTTATGCAATGCATTGTCTTAAAGCAAGAGAAGGATCAAAGCAAAATAATGGCAATATAAAAACTATTAATTGGTGTCGGTAAAACAAAAGTGTCAGGGTTAAACACCCTGGACCAAACCAATTTGAAATCATGGTTAAACGTTTTGACCAATTGGACCAAAAGAAAGAAACCAGCAGTAAAACTAGAAAAAATTGAACCATGATAAAACGAAAAAGCTAAATAAAAGGCCATTATGTTAGGCTATTATGTCTATTATGTAAGTTCAGGAAAAACAGCTATTTTAAGTAAAAAACTGAATAAAATAGATGGATGAAGATGCCATTTACCATCCCAGACATTCTCTTTTCTTTATCATTCAACAGCAGGGTCAGAGAAGTGACGAGTGGGCGGGGCTGACAGTTCATGATTCAAAATTGGGCACTTGCCCTAAAAAATGATATAGATAAATAGAAATATTTAAATATCTAGACAAATGACACCAGCTGAAAACGCAGTGCCGACAAACAGAGCGGCCGTTAAGTACCTCGGTGATTGTTTTCTTTGACAGAGGAGCTCGATGAGACAAAGCCCCTCGATTGGATTTGAACAAGGGATACTTTGTCAATAAACCGTTCCGCTCTCGTGGTAGTAAACCTGCAGAGCGCTCCAATTACATGTCATCCTATGTGCACTTATTGAGCAGGAGCGTACTGCTGGGATTCACTCCACACTTCCTGCGCTCAAGTGTTCAAATGAGATTATCCGCCCACGACAACCTCAAATACTGGCCCTGCCGTAGCCATGACAACCACAAATGTACACGATGTAACTTTTCCCGTGGACGGTCCTTCACCCGCTCGTCTCCACCGACATGTTATTGCGTTGTCTGGTCCGGAATGTTCCACAGAGTAGCATTAATGTTACCCGTCTTACGTTTCTTCGATTGCAGCAGTTTTTGTAGCTCTGTAAAAAAAATAAAAAAATCATGAATAGAAAAATTGTCTGCCTGTGAAATTGTGTTTTCACTGTAACCTCGGAAAGTGGGGCCAATATTCAAATCTGAAGACATGATTTTGTCTTTTTTCATTGCCATCCTCGTTGTGTCCTGGTTTGAGCACAGTTCAAGCCCTGATTTAGGTTTGTCTTTGTCCTCTTATAGTCCAGATCAAATCCAAGTTCTGGTTTTAGGTTTCTAAAGGTGATTTTTTTTTCCAGTCGGCTAGTTTTATACCGGGTCGGTCGGGTTATGGCAAACAGACCTATTATTTTGCTCAGCCTTAGGCACATTTGTCAAGTAAATGTGTTGAATGTATGTGAAGGTGTGAAACTCCAGAGACACGTCCACCAAAAAGATCAACCCCATCTGAGAGCTCCAATGTCTCATCCAATGTCTCATCCAATGTCTCATCCAATACTTGTTTCACAGGCTCTCTCTCTCTCGCTTCCTCCTCCTCTCTCTTTGCTCTCTCTCTCCCTCTTCCTCCTCTCTTGCTTGCTCTCTCAGTCTTCCACTCTTCCTCCTCTCTCTGCATACTCTCTTTCTCTCTCACTTTCTTGGCCTCTCTCTGCTTGCTCTCTCTATCCCTCTCTCTCCCTCTTCCTCCTCTCTCTGCTTACTCTCTCTCTCCCTCTCACTTCTTCCTCCTTTCTCTGCTTACTCTCTTTCTCTCTCTCTTGCTTCCTCCTCCTCTCTCTGCTTACTCTCCCTCTCTTGCTTCCTCCTCCTATCTCTGCTTACTCTCCCTCTCTCTCGCTTCCTCCTCCTCTCGCTTCCTCCTCCTCTCTCTGCTTACTCTCCCTCTCTCTCGCTTCCTCCTCCTCTCGCTTCCTCCTCCTCTCTCTGCTTACTCTCCCTCTCTCTTGCTTCCTCCTCCTCTTCTCTCTGCTTACTCTCCCTCTGTCTTGCTTCCTCCTCCTCTCTCTCGCTTCCTCCTCCTCTCTCTTACTTCCTCCTCCTCTCTCCGCTTGCTCTCTCCCTCTCTCTCTCTCCACAGTCTGCAACAAAACACTTAAGCATGCATTTTACTCATCGAGGCTCAGAGGGATTACGGCTAAATCTTTCTGGACATCCTGCAGTGAAATATAATACTCATACAAAGATATTATAGCAAATTAGACGACTTTGATATTGTAAGAAACTTGCAAAAGAAGAAAGGACACACATTATGTATCATTTGTGTTGTTTTAAACGTGCTCTTGACCCTTGAACCCTGATGTGGCATTTCATGTTTTAGAACTTAAAATAATGTTTGTGTTGAAACTCACACGTGACTTTCTATTAGTCAGGCCTTCCCTCGTCAGGATTAGTGTTAGCACGCCATCTACTGGAAACAGAGGGAATTACCATGAGGAAATAAACAAAAACCAGCTTGCCCTGACATAAAATGATGCAGTTGTAAATTTTGAAGGAGAGGAGTGGTGCAAGAATTGCCAATATTTATGTAATTTACTATCAGGCTACCCCAAATAAATTGTCTGTTTGCTGTAACCCGAGTCAACATTTTTCATCTGGGTCGGACGGTAGGCAAATTCTTATTTTTTTTACTTTGAAGGTAAAAAAAAGATCCAAATTTTGTCATTTTTTGAGTCGGAGTGACCACCAGGGGTCAGGCTTCAACAGTCAATGATGGAAAACGTCTCTATCAACCCGATCGGGAGACTAAATCTCACGATTTTAAGACATTTCAATCAACCTTTTGTACGCCGCTACCCTTTATTGGTAGCTAAGGCGAGCGGGGGGAACATGCGGGGGACATGGGCGCCGCCATTTGTTGTGATGACGCTGCTGGGCGTGTTTCAATCCCAGAATGCATGTGCGTAAGTCAAATTTCACACCCTGACAGAGGCTGACATGACTATGGACATATCACTGGCGCCGACAAGGGAAAACTAACTTGATGAAGGCAAAATAACAATTCTCATGCGTGTTCTGTTTTGTAACAGATGCATGTGGAGGAATGAAAATGAAGACGCACATGTGTTATGCGGTGCGTTATCAGTCCTTTGAGATGAAAGTCAGGTTAACAAGTGTGATAAAAAATATTTGACACGGTGGTTCAGGAAAGACCGGTCGGTGAGTCGGCGAAATAATTGAAAAATAAAAGATTTTGACGTTTTTTCAATAAAATGCTGATATTTTTTTTTCAGTCGGCTAGTTTCATAGCGGGTCGGTCGGGTTACGGCAAACAGACATATTATTTTGTTCAGCCTCATCAACTGTTAATGAGGATTGGGATATGCATGTGTATCCTAAAATAAGTGTGTAGGATGAAAGAAGGTAACACAGAAATGGCAAATACATTTTTAAAAAAGGATATTTTTGGCACATGGGCTTCATTCAAATGGACAGTACAGCGTGAAATGGGGACGAGACTGGGGAACGACATGCAGCAAACTGTTGAGAGCTGGACTAAAACACAATATTGATATTTATATTCATAGATATATATTTTATTTCATCATCTGACAACAGTGAACACATGTAAGTCGCATTTCCTGTAAATGTATTCTTCATAGCCTTTCATATATCATGCGTTGATGTTCTCTAGAAATAGGATTAATGAGAATCTTTAAGCTGCATTGATTTGAAGTCAGTTCGTTAAAATCCCTCAAGGATATTGACACCGAAGAGAAAACGCTTTTGCCAACTTCTAGCAGCATCTGCGTACCTCGGCACACGGCATTCACTAGACAGTGGAGCTCAGGGTCGGGCTCGTTTGTTGCATAAAGTAATGTGCAAATCCTTTTTTTATTCTTTCATTTTTTTCTGTTCGACAAACCGAGACGGACGAGGAAGAACGCTGACTGAGCTGAACGGCCTTGACTGACTCAAGTCTTTTCAACAAGCGTCTGATTATCATTCATTTACATTATAATCGTTATGCACCAATGCGACACGCACTTTTAATGAAAAGGGATTGATCACATCGGCTAGCACTTTACTTTTGTCACCTTGTCTGTCTGCGATCGTGTAGCCGATTTAAATGCTGTGATGAGGTAATTAGGGCTGTCAAGTGATTGCATTTATAATGTCCAAAAGTAGTTATTTCTTGATGTTTGGGATGGATGTTTCAGTTGTTCTCTTGTCGGCATGAGTTTCCTCTGGTTACTCTGATTTTCCATTGACCTAGAACATGCACAGTAGATTCTGACCATGGATGTTGCCCAAGGCCTTGAGGTTGCCCAGGAAGACACTGAGCTGAGGTTGCCCCTTGCTATTGACTCTGTTTCCCAGCGGCCTTTAAGGTTTAACAAGGCATTGCAGACTGTTTTTGACACCCAGGGTCTCTATTTCAGAACTTTGTAGTTGGGCCTCAATATGTCTGCCACGGACACTACAAATGGATACCTTTAGAACAGGGGTGGGCAAACTACGGCCCGCGGCCACATTCTTTTTTTGCCCTCAGGCATCTGTCTGCACTTGTATCCTTAAAAAATATGACGTGAAATGAATTAAATAATAGATTCAATAGCCTATATTTCACACCAATGATCGTGGCTACTCCGCTACTTGCCTGGATTCGAATATGGCCCTCGGAGGAAAATAATTGCCCACCCTTGCTCTAGAACATACTTCTGGCGGCCGGGAAAACGGCCATCACAACAAAATGGATGACACAAACTGCACCGACGATTAAGGACTGGACCGACATCATAACTGGCATACGGAAAATGGAACAAAATCCTTAAAACTCAACATAGAAATGGACAAATTTAACAGAAACTGGACTGAATGAGACACTACCTTGGACCTTTTGTGCCTTAACCTTTTTTGATGCCCAAATTCTTATTTTGAACTCTACAACTGTCTTATTGTTACTGTTTTTGTGTTTGTCATTTTTTTCTTCATTTTGAACAATTTTGTTATGATTGTGCTTCCAGGACTGATAAAGGGGCCACATAAACTACATAAACTACTTAAACTACATAAACTACATAAACTACATAAACTACTTAAACTACCAGGTACTTGTTTTGTACATTTGTTCTGTTCTGCGGTAAGAGTAAAAGAATATTATATAATGGCAGTAGAGTGTAGTGGTTTGGGGAGATGGTGTATTCAGTCTTTAGGTGGATTTGTGTTAAGAGATGGCTGGGGAACCGCCTCCGAGGGCTTTTCTTTGAGAATACTTTTCTCTCCAATTTCATTTGGTCAGTTAGGGATTTATCTTCTGCTTTTTGGCTTGAATCCTTTTTCTTTTCAAATTACATTTTTGTTTTGTTTCATTTTTCTTGCGTTTTTGTTCCAGAGATTCATAACGTGGGCAAATGAATTGGAGTGACTTTAATACAGTACAATACCAATGGCATCGGAAGTGTTGTGAGTAGCGTCTTTTAATGTTGTGTGGTTGGACCCAGTCAGGTGGTCAAGGATAATAACAAGAATGAGAAAGGGAAGAGTGGATTCAGACTTGCGTTGTGCAAATCAGGTTTGTTTGTTTATTTCACAAGATACGACACAAGATAAACTCATTGGGTATCTATTGCTAAGAACACAATAAACATCTCTCACCTCAGATTAACAGTGTTTATTGCTTCACTCATTGATTCTGTAGAAGTCCACAATATTTTTTACTCATTAGCTGCCATTTTTTGACACAAACGGGCGATTTCTCCAATTTCTAGATCCGACCTAGCCTTAATTATTGACCTGAGTAGTAAAACATCTCATGCATTTCATCTCCAGAAGCTTTCATCCTTACAGAGTCATGATATGTGAACGTTTTTGCACAAGCTGTTTACTTCCCAACCTGAGCTCATTGGACTCTGGCTCTGAAGTGTGACAGCGCCGGGCCCTTGCTTTCATCTTCAGAGCAGATTCAGCTGTCTGTGTTCAGTTTCAGTTTTCCGGGGTCTGCAGGGGGAACACCATCTGTCACATACGCTCACACACAGTCACACTTTATGCACCAGGCTCTATGGTTTAGGAACAGCCACAACTGCTAGACAAAGATCTCACCACACCAGGGGAAGGCATGCACGTTTTGCCGCAGTTCCAGACTCATTCATTCTTGTTAGGGAGCTGTAGGTGATTTCAGGCGTGATGCAGAGGGATCGAGGGAAAACAAAGAGCATGCGGGAGGCTACAGTGTTTTCTCCTAAACAAGGACATATAATCGTTATGTGTAGATACATTGAGGTATCTTAAGGTCAGAGGCAAAAACGGTTCACACTTGTAATCATTTTAATAGCTTACGGGAACGCGAATGGCATGTAACAATTTTGAAATATCAACATTTCTAGCACAAGTCAAGTCCAGTGAATTACAGTTACTTACACAGGCAGTAAATACCGTCTTTCTTTTTATTTTTGTTAATTGTTTTAAGCCTTTTTTTCCTGTACTGTTAAAAGGAGTTACTTTAGTAGATGTGAAGAAGCTACTTGGATGAGTGGCAAAACATATTCACTCTTTAAAAACGTGTGTCCAGTTGACATAATTCAATTTTCTTATATGATCAAACCTGGATGACTGAGGTATTACACAGACACATGTGCAGTTTAATGCCATACTGCCGAAACACTTCACAGAACACATTACACGGGGAACAGATTTTAGAGATATGCTCACATTACACCTGGCACTGCACTCCAGTCAAACCCTTTAGGGAAGAGGTCACACAGTCACTCTCCACTATAGTGGGCTGCCACATCCCATTACCCCCTCCTTCTCTGCCGGCTACGGAAACACACAATAATTACTGAAAAAAATGATAAACTTTAAAACACTCTTCACAGCTCTAACCATCGCCAAGAAAACTATCCTCATGAACTGGAAAACCCACTATAGCATGCACATTAATCACTGGACTTAACCCCCACACCCAACCCAACACTCTCTGACAACTCTGATCCTCTTCTCCTCTTCTCTTCTTCCTCCTCCATCTTCCACTCTTCACACATTTCAATCATCTACTAACTTTATGTATTTGTCTGTGAGCCAACTCCTACACAACCACCACCCTGCCACACAAACATGTCATCAGCACATACATGTACTGTTGTTAGTACTATCATCATCATCATCATTATCATTGTTGCTGTTGTTAGTACTATCATCACTGTTATCATTTATATCACTTTTGCTATTTCATTACTATCACTATCATTGTCACAGCTGTTGACACCCCCCCCACATAATGTCTTGTGTTTTTAATGCACCACAGTGTAGTGAGGGAAATACACCGAAACACACTCAGGCTGACAGGACGGACGAGAGGTGGTCTCCTTAGGACAGCATTTCTGTCCCTAGAGACACTCGTAAAATGTCCTCCTTCTTTTAATGCACCTTAGACAATATACAAGGCACAGAAAAAAAAACGAAAAAGATGGGGCAGAAATGATGAGGGGACATGTATATGTACTATGTATGTGTGTATATATATATTTAATGCCATACTGCGTAATCCAGGTGAAGAAATAAGGTGGAGAACTAGAAAAACGTAAGCTTTATTAAACAGGATGAAAAGGGAATGCGAAAGGGAAGGGAAAGCACGTGTGTTATCTACTCCACCACCAAGCAGCCCACCCAGTGCACTTTTAAAACACCTAAACAGTGCCAAACCTCTTCCTTTTTGTTAAGGAGGCATTGGAAAGTCATCAGGCGAGGGAAAGAGGGAGAGAACAGAACATGCACAAGTGATGCTGTGGCTCTCATTGTAGCTCCTGCATATTTTCTTTTTCTGGAACATTGGGCGTGCAGCGGCGCGTCGTGCCTGTCGAGCTGAATGCAAAGTAAGTGTGCTCTGCTGGACTGCTCATTGTAGGAGATGGAAGTGTGAGAGGAGATACGTTTTATCTCCATAACCCCAGGACTGTGCTGAGAGCAGAGAAAGTTTCACAGACAAAGCGTTTTGAAAAACATGACGATTTCAATTCTAGTTCGGGTTTTTGATGCGACTTACTGAGATTTCTGAGCTTTTAACCTTGTTCTTGACATTGTTCCCTCATCATTAACATACCGGAAGTTGGCCTAGTGACTATGAACTTTCTTCATTTCTGCGTTAGCCCTGACTTAATTCAAACCTGGTTCAACCCTGGTTCGGTTCTTCTTTTACCCTAAAGTTGGTTTAGCTCAAATCAGTCATATAGGCCTGGTTTATTCATAAATTTATTTCTGTTTAGCCCTGATTTAACCCTGGTTTGGTCTTGTTTAATTCTGGTTGAATTAACTCAGAGTTTTAGACCTGCTTTAGTCCAGATTTATGGGCTGGACACACGAGGAGAGACGTCGCTCCTTCTCCATTAATTTCCAATGGAATCTACACAACAATGTAAATGTAAAATTGTCTCATTCAGGTCAGCGACAAGAGAAAGTAGTGCTCGTGAAAACCTTGCGCTTGTGCATGTTGACGCGCACACGCGGGCCAATCAGAGAGAGTTTCTTTGATAGAACAATGAGCTGACAGGAACAAGGGGACTGTGCAAATTCAGAAACATGAAGGAAACATACTCTCATTCGTCCAATTCCCTATGAATGAAAGCGGCTGCCTTCCCGGCCCCTGGTCAGCTTTCTCTAAGGATGAAGCAGAGTCAATAAAACTATTTAAGCAAAGCCCTTGTGCCAAATGCTACTTTTCACCCCTGAAATGCTTTGAAATATTAAAAGTCTTCTTAAAACCTCATAATTCCCTCAGATTTCACAGTCGATCTGCCCTGGAGAAGAGCGCGCCATGTGAAGCTGTCGCTGGTCGCTGCGGTCCATCGCTGCCCGTGTGGTCGATTTTAAACCTGCTGCGATGAGTGTCACTGTCGTTTGCCGCCTCCTGTGTGTCGAGCCCATTAGTGTGCGTTCACAATGCATGTCCGCTCTGACCATGGAGCTACGCGCCGATGCCTCGGCTGCCACTCACATTGGACCTGTATATGTGGGGCAGGTTGTGGGATTCCTCATGAAATCCAAAGAATATAGTCCAACGACGGCTCCAAGTGTGTTTCCATGTGACAGATCAGGGAGAAGTTTCTTTCATTGTTTCCCTGTCATTTCTTCAGATGACTTTTAGAGCTCTATTTTGATGAAAGAGTATGAACGTGAACCACACCAGCTCAATAACACTAATACGATGTGGCAACTTTGCTCCACAATCGATCCGAGTCGGCTTCAATTTGTCTTGTGAATGTGCCTTTAGTCCTAGTTTGATCATGATTTAAATTAGGTTTTGACCTGACTCAGTCCTTCTTTAGCTCCATAGTTTAAGTTTAGTTCAGGTTTATGCCTGGTTAGGCCTGATTTAGACCTCCTGATTCAGAGCTAGTTTATGTGGTTCAACCCTGGTTTAGTTCTTACACAACAAAGACTAGACAAACCTCCCTTGAAACCTCTATGCCCCATGTACCCGTGTTAAGAACTTTAGTATTAAATATAATATTATATAACAGGGCTGTTTTTTTGACGGTGCACAACATTAATCCCAGGATTAACCCAAAATCAAGCCAGATCTAAACCGGGACTAAACCAGGACAAAACCAGGTCTAAACCAGTACTAACCCAGTAAATAAGAGACAATATGTACTTCTTAATAATTGGAAGATGTGTCAGATCGTTTTAAGAGCCTGTTGGACCCCCAGGACCTTAAAGTTGAACAGTCTTTTTATACATGTTTCAACCTGGACTCTATGTTTCCCCTTTTCACCATCAACAAATCAACTCTCTTGACAAACTGACAATTGTAAAGATGGCAACTCGATTCCCAGTGGCAATTAATACCACCATCTTTCCTGGAGCCTGCCTGTATGTAAGTGTGGCGGCGTGATTTGTTATGGTCGGGGAGGGCACAAATTGGCCGCCGCAGAGCGTGTGTCTACGCCATTGGAATGCTCACAAGTGCCATTGTTGTAGATGTTACGTGTGAGAGGCCTGGGATGTGTTGTGCTTTAATGACTGCACTATGAGCCGGTTCCACAGGTCCTACAGAGTCCTGGAGGAGCGGCAGACGAGCGAGCGGAGCACTTGTACCGCTAATGATTTGTATCGGGAGAGCCGGCGTCTGGTGTAAGGAGCACATTCAGATGTAGAGGAGCTACACAGAGAAAAACATGAATCTCTTTCTCTGCATGTCATCACGCTTTAATGGAGGAATTCTGAAGCCGTCTGAAGTGGCTTTGCTCCGTCCCGTTGGATATGGGCCTTTGTGCAGACTGTGCAGACTGTTTTTACCATAGTCATGCCAGGTCCAATTGGAATGGCAAAATGGCGAGGCAAAAAGCTTAGTTCTCAACGTTCAAACATTTTATAGTCTGGCATATTGTTCCATTTGGTCATAAGGTCTAGTCAATCTGTCAATTTTTACATGAAGTTTTTTTTTTAGCATTTTTAAATATCGTTTAGAATGTTGGTCCAGGCCTTAGTTGTTGGTTCAGTTTGTGTTTTCTTTATGGCTTTTTCCCCTGTTGCCAAAAGTATGTTCCCAAGGATTCTACTTATTTTTTATTATTTTTTTTCAAACTGTATTAAAAGGTGCACTGAGTAACTTTTCATGGGGAGGGGTCCACCACATGCTTCCTCTTACATTGCCTGGAATGTTCTACATTATGGCATTGAATATATATCATTTAACATTAATTAAATTAGTTGAGTTTTACGTGAAACAAACGTGATTTACGTTTATGATTTATACAAAGACAACTTAACGAAGAAATGAGCGTCCAGTTCAAAAAATCGAAAGGCAGAATGAGATCGTAGCTCATAAATGAGTTTGTGGAAGTTTGGATTTTGTCTGTTCGCACCCCTTCAGTCATCCCAAGTCGAGTTTTACAAATGTGACCTCGGACCTGTAAACCTGACGGCGTTATCTGCTTGTCTCCATGAAAAGAAGTTTAATGTCACACTGTGGAACAATGTGGGCTTGAAAAGGATACTGGATAAGCTCAACTGATTGTTTTATTCAAAGGGTGCAAAGGGTGCAAAGGGTGCAAGGTACGCAGGTGACGCGATGCATTGCAGGGATGGAATTGTGGATTTCACATGGATTTGTGGACCATTTTCCCGGCTGATGGTTCTGAGATGCAGATGAACTGTCTGCATCGAATTAAAAAGCACTTTTATCATTTATCAAGAACCAGGAAGTGTGTAGTGGATGTTGACGTTGTCATTTGCCTTTGAAAGTTGTGAAAATCACTTATGAATTCATCGCGGTGAATAATTAGTTTGCTCAGAATGTGTTAGGAAACATTCTTAAGGCAGGAAGTGTCAGGTACAGAGCCTTTAAGGACATTTTTTAAATAAATGTATAATAAGAGTAATACATAAAATAAATACAATAAATAAAGTAAAATAAGTAAAACAAATAAAATAAATAAAATAAATAAAATAAATAAAATAAATAAAATAAATAAAATAAATAAAATAAATAAAATAAATAAAATAAATAAAATAAATACCTTATGTGGATCTCGTGATTGATGAGACATGAAAGTCTTTTTGTTAAACTTAACTCGTCATGAAAGCCTGGTGGGGATATTTTCACTGAACATGCCCACTCACTGTTCTGTAATAATTGAGACATGAGCGGGGGGCCCACCTGTAGTCTTTTCACACATACGCGCACATCGCACATTTTAAAAGCAATCACGCACAAGTGTCTGAGCGTCGGAATATTCGTTCTGGCACAATGCGGGCCACAGATTTCATAGTTAGCAGCGTTCTGGTCTAATTTGAGAATGCTCTTGTGTGGTGTTGAAGGGCAGAGTCACTTCACAGCCAACTTTAAAGCAGTTATCCACCCACCGACTCTACTCTTTTCACAAAGTTTCATTTAAAACTTTGATTATGTGTCAGGTTGAAATGTGTAATATCTGGCTGTGCAAGTTGAGACCTCAGTAAATTATATCCTAATCTTAACCAGTGCAATGGTGAAATTAAACTGTCTTACACAACAGGCAAAAAATGGCACATTGGAACTTCAATTGTAGGTTTCTCCCACAAAGACATAAAGATCAGGCCCTAAAGTAGCACCTACACACACCTAACTAAAAACGTTTTACAAGCTTTTGATGGATTGTACTGAAGGATTTATTTGACAAATTTCAGGCCTGATTCAAAACCATTTTAACTCCAATAAATGAGGCAAATATTTGAATTTTAAAGGCAATTTCAGTAAGTATCAGAATGAGAAAAGGTTTATTGCCATTGCTATTGAAAGGAATTCACAAACATAGGAACTTGCTTTGGTAATACATAAAAATATGAGCAATAAAACAACATATATAAAAGAAAAATAATTTAAATCTGCGACAAGATAAAAATAAAGCGAGTGTCTGCAGACCCGCGGCCGAAAAAGCCATGTTATTTTTGTGCCGCGGCTCCTGAAACTGCGCCGCTATTTGACCGCGTTTTAGCACTGTTTTAGCCCGCGCCGGGTTAAGGTTAGGGTTAAGGTTAAGGTTAGGGTTAGCCATGAGTCTATAACGGGCTATAAGGGAAATGCCGCGGTCCCTGAAACAGCCACGGCCTAAAAAAAAAAAAAAAAATAGGCTTAAGTTTTTATGTTCACTTAAAAGCAAAGCAAAGTCCAAATGTCTGTCTTCAATATCCAATATGTCAACAACATGAACAAAGATTAAATATTTTTTCAGATTTATATGTCTCAAATATGCTTTCTTTTTATATGACATTGTAATTCATATTTTCTTACATATTTCCAAGTTAACTTAGTAGTTCTATACATTTTTTGTTTTTCCTTTTCACCTGCAGTGTCTCGCCTTAACAGAGCGAGAAGTGGTTGCAGTTATTAAAAATCAGTAGTACATTTTTGATCATAGAACGTGCTCCACAAATCATGCTTTTATTCGTGTCCAGCGGAGCAGTGATGTTGCCCCCCCCATGTGCGCAGACAGCAGGCCCGCTCTGGCACTCTGGAGCCTGCTGGTCGTGCTGTGCTGGAGGGCTGCCTGTTGGTGACGGGCGGAGATCCCCTCGTGGAGCTCCGTGCCAGCTCCAGGATTTGGGAGTTGATACAAGTGTCTGTGGGCAGTTGGGCGCATGTATTAACGCGCTGCACCATACCCCGGACCACTTATCTTACTGCATACCAAATATTTGAGATTTTTATCCTCTCTTTTCAACGACTGCCAGCTATACTGCTCACAAATCCTCCGCGGCAAAGTGGCGTGTAAGATATACTTCTGCTTTCAAATCCTGCCAGCTGTTTTCCTAAAAAATTTATTTGTTTTTGTTGCAAATATATGAAATAGGGAATGGGAAAGAAGTATATTTGCGCTTTCCATGTTCTCCCCATGTCTAAGTACTTGTTTGTTTTTCTTCTTCTTCTTCTAGTGTCTGCTCCTTTGATTAGTATAACAGAATATCTTTTTATATTCTGAGAGAGGTGTCAATAAGTTTATATTTGTCAGGAAACAGAAACGGGGTCTAAGGTATAACCTGTCACCCATTTACAGCGCCATCCTCAGGTCTAAGCAGATAAACAATAGGGCTAATCAGAGTGTACTAATGGGAGAAAGTTAATACGATTTCTGATTGTGGGGAA
This sequence comes from Eucyclogobius newberryi, assembly GCF_026437365.1. Taxonomy (NCBI): domain Eukaryota; kingdom Metazoa; phylum Chordata; class Actinopteri; order Gobiiformes; family Gobiidae; genus Eucyclogobius; species Eucyclogobius newberryi. The sequence goes on along the minus strand of NW_027316278.1, from coordinate 30,858,200 downwards.
AGTTTTGGAGTTATGGCTCAAAATCGTGGGTCCTAGGTCTCATAGTGGGACACCGGGACAAAGATTAAACTTAGAACAGAGAGTGTGAGAGCCCACCTCGCAACTGATCTATGATGGCTCCTCAAAGTCAGTGCAGAGGAGCTCCTTTATTTCATTTTTTCTCTTTCATTATGTAACTTTCACCAATGCCAAAAACTGCACATGTATTTACCACTAGGCTCATATAACCAGTACAACTCCGGTGAGTTTACCACACGACGCCGAGAGCCTGATTATTCAATCAGACAAACTTTGGCCGTGGTCACGAGTGAATGTTTGATCCATTGCACTGTGTTCTGTCTCTCAACTTAAAATTCCCCTCGTCTTGTAGTGTGACATCCTCAAATGTTAAAAGACAAAATAATGTCCCACTGGCTTTAGAGCAGTTCATTGGACTTGACTAACAACAGATAGTCTGTGTTTGATCAGTGTCATTCCTCCTTTCAGACGGATATGAAGTGGTGACTCATCAGTTCTCTATTTCTCTATCAGGGGAACGGAAGACGCTAATTGGATGAGCTGCGAAACAAATTCACTTTTAAAACTTTTGTCTAGTTGAGTGGCTTCAATGTTCGTTTGCTTTGGATCTGGACGACACACATACACACACACACATACACGCACGCACACACATACACACACACGTACACACACACACATACACGCACACACGCGCACACATACACACACACATGAGCACACACACGCGCACACACACGCACACATACACACACACACACACACACGCGCACACATACACACACACATGAGCACACACACGCGCACACACACGCACACATACACACGCACGCACACACACACGTACACACATACACACGCACACATACACACACACACACACACGCGCACACATACACACACACACGCGCACACACACGCACACATACACACGCACGCACACACACACGTACACACATACACACGCACACATACACACACACACGCGCACACATACACACATGAGCACACACACGCGCACACACACGCACACATACACACGCACGCACACACACACCTACACACATACACACATGAGCACACACACGCGCACACACACGCACACATACGCACGCACACACACACGTACACACATACACACGCACACACACGCACACATACACACATACACGCACACACACACACACACACACACATACACACACACACACACACACACACACATACACACACACACACACACACACACACATACACACACACACACACACACACACACACATACACACACACACACACACACACACACATACACACACACACACACACATACACATACACACACACACACACACACACACACACACATACACACACACACACACACACACACACATACACACACACACACACACACACACACACACACACACACACACACATACACACACACACACACACACACACACACACACATACACACACACACACACACATACACATACACACACACACACACACACACACACATACACACACACACACACACACACACACACATACACGCACACACACACACACACAATGTATTCACTGCTTTTTGCATCCAGACAAAGACATTGTCGTGAAGGAAAAGACGACAAGTCTAAGATCTGGTCTGTTCAATCCTTTCTACAAGAACACGATGTTCTATCCAATTACATGCACAAGCACAACCCATTCTGGTTTCCTATTGTTCTGATTACCGTATGATTTTCACTTGATTCATTCTGGGAGACGACCACAGAAGTTTTTTATAGATACTTCCACGTCCCGCAACCAGAGACATGCATGAAATTAAAAATCCAGGTACCGTACTTTCCGCACTATAAGGCGCACTTAAAAGCCTTAAATTCCCTCAAAAAAAAAACGTCAGTGCGCTTTATAATCCAATGTGCTTAATATAGATTCATTCTGGTTGTGCTTACTGACCTCGAAGCAATTTTGAGTGGTTCACGGTCAAAATGTAAACTACATTATTACTACAACATTACGGCTACCAAAGTCAGGAGCAAGGCGGAGTGATAAGGACACCTAAATAAAGGACCCCAAATTAAGGACCCCAAAATGGCTCCTGCCAAGAGACACGCTTACGACACGGACTTTAAACTCAAGGCAATCAGTCACGCAGTAGAACATGGGAATAGCGCAGTAGTAAAGAAGTGAAGAAGAACACACAGAGTTTCCGCGGGAATAAAGCAAGATGGCCACAGTTAGAGGACAACATTGAACAGTGGATTATAGAGCGGAGAGCGGCATGTAGAACACTCTCTACCGTCTCTGTTCGACTAAAGGCAACAGCGTTTCCGAAGGCCAGAATCATCACCGAGCTGACAGCGGCGACACTGACTCGGATAATGACGAGTCGGATCCGGGGATGAGGGATGTCGTAATCGCCCAACTCTTAAACTCAGACACTGTGAAGATGAAGAATTTGAGAGATTTGTGGACGAGGGATGAACTGAAAAAGTGAGTGTATTGTGTTACTGAGCAAATCTGGCAGTTGTTGTCAATACGCTAACATTTCTTTCGGCGGTGTCAGGCTGTGTTTCTTTACGTGCTATAACTGAACACTGAGAATACGCTTTACGTTTGAACAATGTTGAGCTGAATGAGTTGAACGCGTTTAGTAAAGCTCAACTGACCGGCTTATCCGTCTGCTTTGTCTCGCTGAATGCGCTTTATATATGAACAATTATCCACAATAAAACATGTATTGACAGTGCACTTTATAATCCGGTGCGCCTTTTTGTGCACGATACGGTAGTCCAGACCAAACTAGGGTGGCTCCTGGAGGTTCACCCTGAAGCACTAGCTAACAGATGGGTCAAATGCAGAAGGACAATTAACACATGTCATTGATTTAAGAACAGTTCGGATGTAATCGAGCCTCCGTGGAGCGAGACCGCATCGACTCTCTCGGTACAGGACGCCCTAATGAAGTCGTGTGTCTTGCCAGGACGAAAGACCAAGCATCCGTCAAAATTACATCCGCCGTCATAACATTAGAAAGTGGGCCGCGCAGTCTGTAATGTGGTCAGCGTGTGCCATAAACAGAACATCCATTCAAACGGCCTCTAACTTCGGACGAAGGCGTGCAACGTACTGTATTTTCCGGACTATCAGTCGCTCTGGGGTATAAGTCACACCAGCCAAAAAATGCATAATAGAGAAGGAAAAAAGACATATATAAATCGCATTTTTGGGGAAATGTATTTGATGAAATCCAAGACTAAGAACAGACATTTAATCTTGAAATGTAATTTAACATAATAACAGATGAGAGAACATGGTGAATAGGTGTACGTATGCTAACGCTAACACCTTCAGCTACATGACGCACAGATGTTAACGTAACATATTAACAGTTATTCAGATAACTATAGCATAAAGAACATGCTAACAAGTTTACCAAAGCATCAGTTTTACCCCAAATCACTAAATCCATTGAATTCTTCTTCCTCTGTGTCACTTCTAAACAACTCCACAAACTCCGGAGGAAGAGGAAATTCAGATTCTTCTTCTGCGTCGCTTAGAGCCAAGAGCGCCCTCTTGTGGTTGTCGGTGTGAAAATAACAACTTATACGGTACGTGTTGTTTTTTCCCCTTTAACAAAGAATCCAACTCTGTCCTTTGGGTTAATTACGTTGGGTCTGGAGCAGGCAGAGGACCGTTGTGCGATGCTTGTGTCAGTCTGGAGATCTCCACAGTCCCTCGTCCCCTCGCTGCCTCTCGGCCGGCTCATTTGCATCCATCTGAGTCCGTCTCGTCCGCTCTACATTTTCTATTGTGCTTTGCTACGATACTTTAAAAGCCAAGTCTCAGTCGGCCCCTTTATCCAGTGTCCATTTCTGCTTTTGTGACACAACTGGAGTGCGGTCCAGAAAACACTGCCTCCAAACGTTTAAGAAGGGACGGTCCAGTTCATGGAGTTTAATCGAGATTGGAGCTTCGTAAGCTTTGTTCTTTTTAATCCAGAGATCCACAGGCGTTATTTTGTCAGTAAAAGCACGTGGTTTGGAGATCAAACTTGAAATCGCATCGATCAAAAGTCTGTATCGTTTATGCTCAGAAAATTCACATTGAAATCCATTTGTATTTGTTCTTTAATTAGATGAAATAATGAAAGTTAAGATTGTAGATACGTCAATATCTGTAGATGATCATATTCCTAAATCATAGTTTTAGCAATAAAATGTGTCAAATTCAAAACATAATTTTAAGCAGATTTAAAATGTAAAAACTCATTCAAGGACATAACTGAGGAGAGAAGGATTCATTTATGGTTAGTACAACATCTTATAACACACAATCATAATTCATTAACATTATAATCAGGATATAGATATTCATTTTTGCAGCTCTTCTATGTTTTCCCTTCTCCTTTTCACAGCTAATGAAGCCATTTGATCTGTCAGCGGGGCCGTCTCGGGCTCCCAGCAGTGGGGAACTGCTGCTAAATGTGCTAAACACTTCCAAATAGGATGTTTAATATATGACGCTAATGTGTTGAATCAACAGCAACGCGCTGAGAGCAGAACCATCACAAGCACCGCCACCCACTCTGAAATAAACAAGCAGAGAGCTGAATGTACCGCCACGTCGCCAGAAAACGCTCTCTCCTTTTAGAAGAGACGTGTTTCTGCAGGAGGAAGGTGTTTTTATTTGAAGCATCTTAAATATGGTAGGACTGGATTCATAAAGTCAATCAACAGTAACTATGGCAGGCATGATCCAGTCCTTTCATTTATGTGTTGTTGTGTCTTTGGGCACCGCACTACTGCTTTCATTGCCTGTAATGACTGAATGAATGCAAAAGACAAGATGGATAGAAAGATAATATTAGGAGGATTTATTGTCATTACAATGATTCCATACAATGTGTTGACAACATAACTGCAAAATAACACGGAAGATCTGGATGACATTTTCTGTTTAATAGTAGATTCTACATATATTTTTTACTTTTCTAAATAACGAATGCCTCTTCTTGCCCCACACAGTATCAAACCGTGTGTGAAAAGTAGTTTGTAGTGATTTGTGGCACAGCTTTCCACCAAACACACCACATACTGTCAACCACAGATTGTTAAACAAGCGTCCATCTGGAATATCAAAGCGAGGCTTTGGTGAGCTTTGCTCGCACAGTATGCAAGCAAATTTTAAAGTATAATCAATTTGTGCAGACTTTTAATTACGATGAACAAATGGTGAGGTCTTTTGAGTGGGCTGTGTCAACAACTTTTATTCCTGATCTGTTTTTCTATTACACATGATTAACGCAATGCCAGCTTTTTCCACATTAGGATGCAATTAAAGAATGCTATTTTGAGGCAGAAATAACAACTTCGAAATGCATTTTTGAGCTGAAAGTGAAATTACACTGCTTTTCAAAGGGTTTTTAGCAAGGACATTATCATCAGTTCATTTATTAGCACTTTATAATCACTAAACCCTGACTAAGTTGAATAAAGCCTTAAAAAGACTTAAGGCTAATTAACTAATGAATACACTAACCCTTAGTTACAAACCCTGAATCATTCTTAATGAACTTCCTTTTGAATGTAGGCTTTGTTCACGCTTTATTAAGGCTTTTAAAAGTTATTCCAACCCTGTTTTAACCATGGTATAATGTCGTTTCCCCTTCAACATTCAGTCTTCTTCACAAAGGGCCTGTGACATCATTTGTTTGGAGAACAGGAAGTGCTTCAGTCTTTTGTTTTGAAAGCTCAGTAATAAGGACTCAAGTACTCATGCTATATACATGCAGGCAATGTTTTTAAGTGGTCAAGTTTTTTAAGGTTTTTTTTCATCAGCATTACCTATAATGAAATGGAATTAAATAAGTGGAATCCATAGACATCTCCATGGAGACAAACCGGTGAAGGACCCTCCATGCACAACAGAAAAGCTACACTGTGTACTTTTAATATAAGAGTCATAAAAACTATTTAATGGGAAAATAACAAAAATGAAAAGGCTTGTATACAATATATTCTATTCTGAAATATACTATATTATTATATATATATTCTATTCCAAATTAAATAAATAAAACGTCACAAAACAACAGAGAATTGCAAATTCACTCTTACTCTTACATTTAACCTTCACTTCACAACCATTACAATATTGCATTAGATAAGATAAGATAAACCTTTATTTGTACCACAATGGGGAATTCCACTGTTGCAACACAGAAACAGAGTAGGCGCAGAAGTATAATAATACAAAATAAAGAAAACCTCTTATATACTCTTAATAGAAATAACGCTCTTATTTACAGCTGTTGAATGGACAGAAAATATTGCACCAGGATGATTGACATTGACATGTCACAGTATTGCACATGAGTATGACACTATTGCACATGATTATAACAGTATTGCACATGATTATGACAGTATTGCACATGATTATGACAGTATTGCACATGATTATGACAGTATTGCACATGATTATGACAGTATTGCACATGATGACGACAGTATTGCACATGATTATGACAGTATTGCACATGATTATGACAGTATTGCACATGATTACGAGAGTATTGCACATGATTATGACAGTATTGCACATGAGTATGACAGTATTGCACATGATTACGAGAGTATTGCACATGATTATGACAGTATTGCACATGATGACGACAGTATTGCACATGATTACGAGAGTATTGCACATGATTATGACAGTATTGCACATGATGACGACAGTATTGCACATGATTATGACAGTATTGCACATGATTATGACAGTATTGCACATGATTATGACAGTATTGCACATGATTACGAGAGTATTGCACATGATTATGACAGTATTGCACATGATGACGACAGTATTGCACATGATTATGACAGTATTGCACATGATGACGACAGTATTGCACATGATTATGACAGTATTGCACATGATTATGACAGGATTGCACATGAGTATGACAGTATTGCACATGATTACGAGAGTATTGCACATGATTATGACAGTATTGCACATGATGCCGACAGTATTGCACATGATTATGACAGTATTGCACATGATTATGACAGTATTGCACATGATGACGACAGTATTGCACATGATTATGACAGTATTGCACATGATTATGACAGTATTGCACATGATTATGACAACTGAATGACACATGTTCACAATATTAGATTACACTAATATTCCAGCAGCATTTGCCTCTTCTTCACCGTGCACGGGCAGCTCCACGCAACTCTCTGCAACACACAGTCCAAAGTATGACATCTGCCGCTCGCTTCGGCAATAACCGGTGCAGCAGGCCATTAGCAGCCAACAACAACCAATCCATTTTCCAAACGCGATTAAAGCGTCGACAAACGGGTCATTAGTACATTACTGCAGCTGACGATGAGAACGGGAGAGGAGCCGGGCTGAAGGCGGCTGGAGTTCAGACGCATTCAAAAGGCACGGCCCATGTCATTAGTGTGTGATTATCCAATGAAATATGGCAGCAACACAATCATCTGACCGTGTTGTTCCACTCATCATCATAATAGAAAACGGAGTATATTGCGTACATGGAGGTGATGTAATCATTGTGTAAGAGGAATGACTCATGACAATCATTTTAGGAGACGTTATTACTTCTTATTACTGTCTTAAAAAGAAGTCTGTGGATGTGTTTTGAGATGACAAAATGAGCTTTGTTGGAGTATGAGGAATGACTCCTTTGTGTCCAAACAAATGTGGGGTCGAGATAGTGGAAACGACCGGTCAAGTCAAAGGTGTCAATCGGGTTGTATAGTATTCAAACTGTTTAGTATCGTAGAAAAATAAGTTATCTGGACAATTGAAACTAAATGTGTGAAATCAAGGCTGAATCGCTTTTAATTGTTACAAACACTTCCGTCACTAGACTAAACTTGTCCCACAATAGAGTATCGCATACTTCATTACCTATAAAGCCTACGTGACACGCTGCCCGGTGGACGAGTGGTTAAAGGTGGCAGCACACATGCCACGTGCAGCAGACCGTTTAGTGTTGTGAGTTCGAATCCCTGCTCTGACACTTTGCTGCATGTCCTCCCTTCTCTCTCATTCCCATTTCACGCTAAGCTGTCCTGGCTAATAAAACTTTCAGGCCAAAGAATACAATTGCACGTCAGATCGTTTGTGTAGTGACAGCGATGTGTTTTTACCTGGACAGTTAACATATTTATTTATCAACCTGTTATCACTTAGCATGTTGTTAGTGCTCGCTGCTAAGGCAGGCATGTCCAAACTAGGGCCCGGGGGCCAAATGCGGCCCTCAGACCAATTTTTGTTGGCCCAAACAACTTTGACAACTTGACAAATTCCACATTGTCAAGTTGTTTGTGGCCCTCTGCCCCGTTTAAGTTTCAAAATGCGGCCCTTGGTGAAAAAGGTTTGGACCCCCCTGTACTAAGGTATGTTTGAACGTTTCAGTTGCTGGAAATGTTCCTAATTTTGCATCGCCCGACACCCCCTGATATTTGCTCTAAAACCCTCTCTTCAGGATGCGGGACACCCAAACGTTGAGATGCACACAGGTATTCGCTGACGATTTCATGCTGCATCGACGCTGAAATGTTTGTAGACTGCCAGAGTAGGTAGTGAAAGTATTGCAGTGAACGGAGGTTACACTGAGCTATGGGGAAAGCTGTGCCTTGCCGTAGTAAAACAAAAACCCTGGGACTATAAACGGAAGAGCCACGTAACACCCAAGGGAGACGCACTCATCTCCCACGACTTTACGGCGGCTTGAGCGCGGACACAGAGATAAATACGGCTTTTGAGCTGAGAGGACTGCAAACAGCGCACCAAAGCAGTGGATAACCTTGTCGATGTAGAAAGACGGGTACAACATTCATGGGAGGAAGGGCACAGGCTACAAACCCTTTTAAATAAACCAACAGCATTGATTCACCACTTGTATCTAATGCAATATTTATTTGCCACGATTCAGCTCAGGTGAGGTAAAAGGAGCCGAGCGGAGACGGTGAGATGATCAGTTTGTTTGGTACAGTCAGCGCTGGATGTGCTGAGGCTGTTATAGACAATTTAGACTAAACTTTGTGCTGCGCCGCTGTCACTCATACTTTTTTATTTAAATTACACGGTCAATGTGCTGTCCCCAACAATGATTAGGTTTAAAGGTATAATTTCATTTGTATATGCTGCCGGGCACGTTTGAATTTCATTTCATATTTTATCATTACAAGTAAAGGGAAGCAACATTGAAAACATACGTAGATTTCTGTGAATTTGAGTGGTGTTCGACTCATTATCAGTCTAGGCAAAGGCGGAAACTTTAGCTAATTATTTTCAGCTAATTGGGAGCAATCAAACTTTTTTTCTTTACATCCAGTTGAGACAATCACACATACATCTTTGTAACTCACAAATCCCTGAAGCACTTCCTTCCGTCTGTAAACAGGCCTATTTATGTCCGGCATTGTTAGTTAGATTATTCTATTAATATGTTCCTTATTGTCCTGAACCTATTTTAAAAGTAAAGTCACCTGAATCTGTTGTTTTATCTCCAGTGGGTGGCCGTGCTCCTGATCATAAACCTAGCTCAGCTCAGGGGACAGTTCCTTAGGTGCTGATCCGTGGTCACTTACTGCTCCTGACGACACAATGGTATTGAATGATTTTCAAATGTAGAGGACAGATTCTGTGACCTTGTCCTCCCTTTGACTGGTCTGTGCCTAACAATGCATGAGCTGCTTGCCTTGATCTAATGTTGAGGAAGATTAGACTCACAAAGCTGGTCTATGTGGTTCAGTGAGGTCAACGTTCCTGCACAGCATGTGTGTGAATGAGCGGATACATCTCTCCAGGCCACTGCTGCAGATAAGAATAGATGAAGTTTAGTGTGACAAGACAGAATGTGGCTTTATTAAATGTTAATGTGGAGAGGGAGGGTGGCACAGAGGCTGTCTGCGGGCACAGAGATGAGAACAGTGTTTTTAGCTGGTGTTATACTAGTCAATGTACTCTGTGATACTGTCCTCGTTCTGGCTCAGTCCACTCAAACATACAGCATGCACACTGGGTTCAGTGCTGATGCGAGGGTTGAATGTTGTACAGAAAGACATCTACACAAATCTCATGGACAAGGCGTGTCCACGTCCAGCAGCAGCAGCAGCAGCAGCAGCAGCAGCAGCAGGGGCTGGTCAGGGCTGGTCAGGGCTGGTCAGGGCTGATCAGGGCTGGTCAGGGCTGGTCAGGGCTGGTCAGGGCTGATCAGGGCTGATCAGGGCTGATCAGGGCTGATCAGGGCTGGTCAGGGCTGAGCCAGAGGCTCTCTGTCTCGCAGCCTCTGACCCTGTCACCGCTCTGCCTCAGACTGCTCGGCCCCGGGTGAACAAACCAAACACATGCAGCGTGTTTTACACCAAGAGTCCTTCACCTCTCATCAGCTTTGCCTCGCTGGCCCCAGAGACACAGCCGCTTTGGCCCCAGGACACGATAAGAAGAGCTTCACTGGGAACACTGGTACCTTTCAGGGTCACTCCCCACAAAAAATAGAGAAATATCTTATTTACAATGAGACATTTAATTAAAAGCAATCAGTTTTTTGTTTTAAAAACAAAAAACTGGTTATTTAAATTTACATTTTGTTTTGAGATCAGAAAACAGGAAATTGTATTTATTTATTCAAGCAATGCCCTTTGAGATGATCCATCTCTTTTTCGAGGGGGTCCTAGAGTGCAAGGATACACGTTGACAGACGCTTGCTTCGCTTCTCCATTTGAAAAAGCTCTACAAAATCTGTGCACGCTTCCAAAAATGCATGCGTCTGAATATTATTCAGCACCAACAGGTTCAAGAGTAGATTTTGTTTTTGATGAAAATACAAACAAATATGAAAGCAACTGCATTTAATTATGCACGATGTTGAAACCGCCTTCTGTAACTATCACATACAGTTGTTTATCTGGCATGGTGCAATATTGTGCAATTTTACGGTGAGACGAGACAACTGTCGAGAAAAAAAGAACAAGTTAAAGTAGAAAACTGTCTATGCCTATGGGGCCTTTTGCTTGTATTTTTGCTGACTAAAATTACAAATATGATATGACTTGTAGATATCTTCATTGATTAAAAAGTACTGATTATGTATTAAAAAATGAACAAATTCAAGCCCCAAGTGGTGATAATGACCGTCACCCCAGCGCAACTGCAAAGTGATTCTGGTTTAACATCGGACAGTCAGAATGTGGGAGAAGTATGACTAGAAGTGCAGTTTTCAGCGTATTGGTAGGGGGCGCCATAAGAATGAATACTGTTGAATGTTATATAAGAATGTGTTCGGACCAAAATTTCAACTTAGTAACTGAACTGTACGTAAAAATACCGCCATCATTTTTAGTGTTCCATGTCTTAAAATGTGACTAATGAATGAAAGGAATAAGTAGAGACTAGATCCAGGTTCTGCTTTTCAAGCCTAGAGCCCCAAACCAACGTCCAAGAATCTGTACCTTTCACATGAAGCAATTATAACAGATTGACTAAATTAGCATGACGTTTTTGCACAATAATCACTAAGAATGACTAAAATGTGTTTGTTTTTGGACTAAAATACCTTGTTTCTGTGCGTGTTGAGTGCATAGCTTTTCAGTCAGCCAAGTCCATCAAGTAAATGCACTTTTTCCTGAAGCTTTAAAAAAAAAAATGTGTTGACCTTATTGTCCCCCATTTGTTCACTTGTCCACGGCGTTCCACTCATCCGTCGGTGCCGCTGGGGTCAGGAGCAGAGTGCTACAATCCAACGCAGTGCTTGGTGACCTCACTCTGCATCTCAGGGTCAGCAGGGCCTGCAGCGTAACCACATCGCGTCCTTAACTTGGACAATCCCTTCGAAAATATAAACTGCTTGTAACTCGAGATTGTTGACGTGATTTACAACATTCATTTTACGTCTAATGATCGGGCTGCGGACCAAACAAATGCTAATGAATACATACACCCTCATAAATGGGTATTACAAGTGTAGCTCGGTAAAGCCTCTATGTCTCCCCACCCACAGGCAGTTATTGGTTTTTCCCCCACGATCGATTTGCTGGCTTCCGCTCTCATTGCCTCCTCCTCCAGGCTCAGTGTGAGGGCCTATAGGAGGTGGAAGGTCGTGCATCACGGGTGGATGTGCGCTGGGAGTCTGAGAAAGAGGCATCGCTCACACCTGGCTAAGAGTCAAGTGCCTGCGGTAGATTCACAGAGACGAGCTACAGAAAGAGCTCGGTAACGCAATCTGCAGCAAGATAAAGCACGTTTTGTATGCGCTGGATGACGTTACGGCATTACGCAATACAACACGCATATTACATCGTTCATTAAAAAAACACTGATCGTGTAAAGAGCTGACCGACAATGGTTTACGCTGAAACGAACACGCTTTACGCTTCGCTTTTATTCATTGTCAAGGTTGTTTCTAGATTTTTGGAGCCAGAGAAGACAAAAAAAAAAAGACTTTTATGACATCACCATCCCAATGGACTTCAGAACAGTTTGTTTTTGGGACTCAGGATTCCTGCCGTGGACACAATCGGCAGCTGTCTTTGGAGCCTCCTCCTGGCAGCAGCAAAAAAAGCACCATTAAATAATGGATTACACAAAATGTACAGAGAATTAAGGACTGAACTGACATTATACTGGACATTCGCAAATTGGAAAAAATTACATTCGGACTTAATTTGAAGGGGAAACATTTGTGGGACTGTGGGCTCAACGTGACTCTTGGTTTGACTTTAAAATGTCAAACCAAATTTACTTTGTGTTGGATCGCTACTGTTTATGATTTTTGTTTTTTCTTTTCTCTCTGCTCAGGTTATGTTCTGTCTTGTTATGTTCATCTGAATTGTGAAAAACCTCAAAAAGTAAACGAATAAGGTGTCCATTATTTAATAAATAACCTAAATATATACACTTGCTGCTTCGCTATACAGTGCAACCAAACAAAGAAGAGTTCAGCTTGTTTTCATCTTAGCCAACTACCATTTACATTAGAATTGGCTCTGATTTGAATATATTATGTCTTTATTTATTTTTATTGTTTGTTTATTCCAAAACATTTCTAGTTAAAGAGTTCAAGAGCAATCAATCAATCAATCAATCAATCAATCAATCAATCTTGTGACGCAGAAAACTAAATATTACCCAAAAGAAGTAGAGGTGATCTTGTGAGTCTGTACTTCGAATTTTACCAGTTGTACCTTTTTTCCCTGGAGCATCAATCCCGCTTTAAGTGTGTCATGAGTCAATAACAGAATCCTCAACCTTTATCTCATTTCCTCGAGATATTTGCTCTCGCCGGTAGTTTTCCGTTCCCCCTGAAAGACTGAAGACTGCAATAGCTGCACTGCAGAAGAAACAGTCAACTGAAACACAATCATCTTGAGTATTTTCATGACTACAGGCCTTTATAGCCCTGTTATTAACTCCCGGCTCTTCACCATTTGTTGACTTCTTGACAAAGCGCGAGGCGATTTGACAAAGTACATGAGTCAGGGTAATAACTTCTCCATCTCGTCCAAAGTTGCGGCGCTGTGAGTGGCCTGCTCATGTCTACTGTTCTGAATCTACTGTTTTAGACGGGGCAAGGGTGTATTGAAAAAGCAAATTTGTTCCGGACTATAAGCCACACCTTTTTTCATAGTTTGGCTGGGGTGCTTATACTCCAGAGCGACTTATAAGTGCTATTATTCGTCATTTTCACATTGACAACCACAAGAGGGCGCTCTAGGCTCTTGGCGACGCAGAAGAAGAATCTGCACTTCCTCTACCTCTGGAGTTTGTAGAGTTGTTTAGAAGTGACACAGAGGAAGAAGAATTCAGTGGATTGAGTGATTTGGGGTAAAACTGATGCTTTGGTAAACTTGTTAGCATGTTCTTTATGCTATAGTTATCTGAATAACTGTTTATATGTTACGTTAACATACCAGACACTTACCACAGTTCTGTCTGTGCGTCATGTAACTGAAGATGTTAGCGTTAGCATACGTACACCTATTCACCATGTTCTCTAATCTGTTATTATTTTAAATTGCATTTCAAGATGAAAAGTCTGTTCTTGGTCTTGGATTTCATCAAATACATTTCCCCCAAAATGCGACTTATACTCCAGTGCGACTTATATATGTATTTTTCTTCTCTATTACGTAATTTTTGGCCGGTGTGACTTATACTCCGGAACAACTTATACTCCAGAAAATATGGTACCTATATAAGTTAAAGGTGCACTGTGTAACTTGTGTAGCACCAACAGATGGTTACGTTTATCCCATATTGTAATGACTCTTCATTAGAAATGTTACAAAGTGCACTTTTGAAATAAGTATTGACTATTGATTTGTCTTGAGTATTCCGTTTTTATCTGGTGGATGTGCAATTGTTTTAGTATTTTATTATTTATTTATTTGATTATTCTTTCTTCTTCTTTCTTCTTTGGTGTTTTATGGAGGTTGGTATCCATAGAGTTACGAAAGCCATCAACAGTGTCCGAAAGCTAAATGTGTGAAGTAAAAAAAGCGTAAACTTGTTCTTTTCTAGACGATAATCCAACCCGAACCCTTACTTTCCCAACGCATTCAAACAACATACGTTCCAATTTCCTCTTCATTTTTTTCTAACCGTATTACAAACATTTTATCTGCAAAAAAACACATTTTCTTTTTAGTTTTTGTGGGGAGTTTTGGTTTCTTCGTCAAGGTCATTCCATACATAAACTCCTTTCACAGCAATGCATCCTTTTATGAAACAATTCTTCATATTTCAGTCTAACCTTGTCATAAAATCAATCAAATATTATAGGTGAAGTAAGCAAATAAATCTAAATAAGTAAGAGCCATGCAAATCTCGGAATGTTTTCTAAATTCTGTCAATATTCTGACTTCAACCTATTTTTGAAGTCAGAATATTGAAAGGCTTTTTGCAGTAAAATAAGTGTCTGTTCTTCGTGCTATTGTTCATCCTTGGCCTGTATTATGGGATGCTAAAGTGAGCATGTTTTTAAGTGGGAGAGAATAGTCCATGATGATAGGTGAAAACTCCATTTGTATCTCACTCCTACACAGCACCATCTTTTCTCACCACTTTGTACATTTGTAATCGTAGCAGGCACTCAAGAACACAAGAATTTGCATACAGTGAAGAGCTAATCCTTTCACACTGTACATTTGACATCGTTGCACATAAGTAACACTTATATGTTTCGAATTATCAAACACACTAGGAAAAGCTTAGAATGTCTACCCTACACACAATATGCAACTGTTTTTTTTATAGAAGAAGCCCTTGAGGTTTACTGAGAATTTCTCCACCGCCGAGGCAGTAAAGGCTTATCTTATCTAATCTTTTCCCGGATTTATGGCTTGAGAGGTCATTGTTTTCAAAGTAAAGGTAGCAGGCTGTGATTGGGTGACAGTGTCAGACAGGATAAAGAAAGATGAAGTAGAAATTGCAGTTGATTTAATTTTTCTATGTCTCTAATCAAAAGCTGCCCCAAGGTAAACGTAAAGGACCAGAACATTTCGTATTTGCGCTTGTTCCTTATTAAAAGACAGATATTAAATGCTTGTATTGTTATTGCCCTTTAGACTCGTTTAGACTTTGTAAGGCATACATTGAAAACCGCACATTACTTTCTTCCAGTAAGGCATTTCCCCGTCAGTATGTGTTGTAAGCACGCCATCTACTGGCAGCAGAGAGAAATGAACAAAAGCTAGCTTGTAATGGATATTGATCAATGGATGATTTGATGGCAGAAATGCTCAGAACGAGTCTCGCCTTGAATTATGGCTCAAAAACAGCAAAGGAGACGAACTTTGATGTCTCAAATCTAGGAAATTTGAAACCAAGTGTTTTTGTGAGACCCAAAGAAAGAGTAGGGAAGATCAATGATGAATCAAGCATACATAAAGCTATTAATACAACTTGAGTTATGTTTTTGATGAGGGAACAAAGTTATAGCATGGTTTAATCTGGCAAACTGTATCTCTTTTAAACTTTACTACCTTTTTTTAAGATGCTAATTTCCACCTGCTGCCTTCTTCTCAGTGATGCACGTTATGGCTGGGTCAATGCAACGCCCCCTATAAGTCGTTACCACAGAGCACCCAAACCCCACCCCAACCCCCCATGCTGTGTGATGGGAGAGGATGAGAGGGCTAAGTCTCCAAAGAGGCTCAATAAGGAGGGATTAGTTGGGCCCTCTATTAGCCAAAGCCTTGATGATGCTAAGCTAATATGCTACACTTAGATTAAAGCTATTACGGCACAATCTTTAAAGTTAGCATGACCGCAGAGTTAAGGGCATATGAATATGAATATGGGTCTTGTGACAACATTGCTACCAGGTTACATGAATAGTATTGAGTATTAACATATATCTAACTCGTCCATAGCTCTCACATACCCTTTATTTTAATATAAATAGTGAAAAACGGATTAAACAATGTCCCTGGGGACCAGGGAAAATGTTCCACAGTCCCCTGTCCTTAGACTCTCCTTCTCGGAAAAAACTACAAAAAACCTCCTTGGGAAAACCTGGAAACCTGGAGCCACTCAGGAGGAGAACCAGTTCTTCAGGAGGAGAACCAGTTCTTAGGGAGGAGAACCAGTTCTTCAGGAGGAGAACCAGCTCTTCAGGAGAAGAACCAGTTCTTCAGGAGGAGAACCAGTTCTTCAGGAGGAGAACCAGCTCTTCAGGAGAAGAACCAGTTCTTCAGGAGGAGAACCAGCTCTTCAGGAGAAGAACCAGTTCTTCAGGAGGAGAACCAGTTCTTCAGGAGGAGAACCAGCTCTTCAGGAGAAGAACCAGTTCATCAGGAGGTGAACCAGTTCTTCCAGGCAGATGAAGGACCGTGCATATGGGGTAGAGACCACTTCACCAGGAGAGGAGCAGCTGGGTCCACAGGTCCTCAGGGATCGAGGGAAAAAAAAAAAAGAATATGCAATGAACAGTTTGCAAGTGGAATTAAATATGAAATATTGTTTGACAGAATAAGTAGTCAGAAGCAGAGGATAGTGCTCAAGCTGCCATACTTCCCCCAGTATAGTGGCTCCTAGGCTCCTGAAACTGTAGGTTTTATATTTCTGTTCCTAACTGGTTTGACCATAAGCGATTTCAAAGAGGAACGTTTTAAGCCTGGACTTAAAAAAGAGACTGTGTCGGCCTCTTTAACATGGACAAGAGCTTATTCCATAACACAGGAGCTTGGTAGCTAAACGTAGCTCTACCTCCTACTAGGCCCCTGCATTCATTTTCAGCTGAGTGCACGGCTTTAGAAGAACTTTTTTAGATAGGAAAGTGAGGCTGGAGCGGACCCCCCAAGTGCAGCCAATCAGCGCAGCGCAGCGAAAATACTTTATTATTAGCTGCACATTGGTCTCATATTGTTAATTAAAAGTGCTGCTTTTATAATATTCTGGGGAAAAAACAAAATGTATTCGTTTGAAAGAAAAAAAGTTAATTACCCCAGCAATTTATCACTATTATTTTTCATTTTAGATACAGCCTTACAACATTTGGCTTCACACGAACACTTTTTACGCTATGCTAAATAATGGCTTATTTTTAGTCCACAGGTGCATGATTATTCAAACCCGCAGGCGAACTTTGGAATCCAGACTCACCGGGTCAAGAATAATGACCGCGTCTAAGTAGCATCGGAAGAGTTAGCGGGGTCTACTGGCATACTGTTACGCTTTAATTGATTCCTCAAATTGCGAAGTCACACAATGGGCAACGCGATTAAAGCGGCCTCGGCATCCGCCCATTAATCAACATCAGAGCATGACAAACTCATTGCCTCAAGTAACCTCCAAGCTATTACTAAAACAGAAGAGACTGTCCGCCGCACTGCATTGGACAATTAATTACAGAAGGGCTTTGTGTTTCTGGCTATTACCTCTAAATTATATTTTGCTATTAGCATAAGTCTAAATAATTCAAGAAAGATGAATGGCTTTTAAAGTGGATGAGCTAAATGATGCTGTAAGTTATTTATTTTGCTTCGTATGCATTATTATTATGTTAAGTTACTCAAAATCTACTCAAGCGTTTATTATTTGAAAGGTTTTTGCTTTTTTTGTGTCTGTGAGGAGCCAAAACATAGCTTTTAAATTAATGGCATTTGTAAATTATGAGCTACAATGTGTTGGGGGTTGGGTTGTGTCCTATTGTCATTGCTAATGATTTTACCACCACCAGGATTGCAATCATTAATATTAATAATCATGACTTAGAGAGCCATACAAAATAATCACAATGCTGTTTTAATAATTATTATCTGGAGAATGCAGACAGACTCCAAATATCCACAGGGCTGTGTACTTTCCCCACTGCTCTTCTCTCTGTACACAAACTGCTGCACCTTTAGCCACGACTCCGTAAAACTGATCAAGTTTGCGGACGACACAAACCTCATCGGGCTCATCTCAGACGGGAATGAGTCTGTCGGATTCTGATCCTGATTCGATGTAAATGTCTACAAAAGTTTGTGGCAAGTTGTCGTTGTATTTTCTGGCTGTTGCCTCAAAGTTAAGGAACTATCCTCTCTATTTCTATCTCTCAGTTGAAGACGCATTTGTTTAGAAAAGCTTTTGGTTGACTGGGTGTAATTTGGTTGTTGTTGCTGTAACTATGTAAGCCCCTTGTGATTTGATCAGTGAAAAGCACTATACAAATAAAGTTGACTTAATTACCAATGTGATCATTCAAATGTAATGACATTATCTCCAAAAGGCAAATATAACTTTGGACATTCATCACATCTTATATTGTCTAGCATGTTATTTGTATGCATCAGCCAAACATTAGCAGACTGCACACACTTGAAATGAGTCGCGCACGTCGCATCGCCGCAGTAAAACGTCTGCAACAACAAGCTCGAAGGACAAAGTTAAGGGCCGCTTTGTGCCTGTTGACAATGGAACACAGTGTGAGCCGCGCACCGGGGCTAAACTACAATATTAAAGAATGCGCGCCAGATTGCAAAAGACCACAGTTGGAGGACGGTAAAAGAGTGCGGAGCGGAAAGTGAGCTGTCTGCCTAGCCGTGAGCGTAAACAGGCGCGGTGATGTGGCGGAGAGGTTGGCGGTTGCAGTGAAAAAGGACGAGGTAGATGGGAGCAAAAATGAGATTGCGCAACGTTCAAAGGCGCTCGGAGGGAACTGAAAATGGCTATAGAAGAGAGCGGTGGAAAGAGGGGGAGAGCTTCTGTGAAATGACGACGGCTGAAAGGGAAGCACCCCAAGGGCCAGTTTTGGACAAGAAAGCAAAGAACGGGGAGAACAGGGGAGAGAGGCGATGAGGCCGAGATGTGCCTGGCAACACCTGCGGCCCAGACACAACGGAGAGAATAAGAAAAGACGGTGTTTAAGCTGTTACACAATTCAGTGAAGAGGATAGAGGGTACAGTAGAGGCTTGAAAAATGTTTTTTACATTGTTTTTCTTCTGTCTTTTGTGTTTTAAAGGACACACAACTTTTCTTTAGCATTTTTTTTGACGGTTTCCTCATGAAAAAAACATACCTGACGTTGTATTTAGCTTCAATCGCTTCTTTAATTAATCTTGTTTAGTTAAGCCACTCCCTTCTTAGTCTCAGAAAAACACAGATTTGTGACGTCAAACGTAGATCTCCATTTTTAAGTCCATAAGTCATTTCCAGACTCATTTTGAGCATCTCCGCCGTCAACTCACAATCATTGCATTAGATTAGCATGCTGGGGAAAGCTAGGTTGTTTTTTCTTCGTCATGATAATTCCCTCAATTGCCAGTAGATGGAGATCTAACACAAATACATATAAAGGCACACGTCCCATATAAAGTAATGAAAGCTTTCAGGTAATACATTATTTCAAGTTGTAAAGCATGAGATGCCGAAGTAAAGATGATGAAAAAGTTGATAAGTTTATGCGTGCGTCAAATGTAGTGTTGTGATTAGCCCGCTCTGTAATGAATGCAGCTATCGGAAACTATTATTTATGTACGGTCAAAACCTGGTGAGGGCGATTGCACTGAAATCATTCATTTGTAACGGGATTTGGGATTCTTCTGGGGGCCAAACTAAAGTGACTGAGCGTGCATCCGAGTTTCAAAAGGGTGAACTTTCAATTTCAACATTTTTGGAACAGACTGGAGCAATCATTTTAAAGTTATTCCTAAGCTTTCCAGGTAATGATTGATTGCTTATAGGTTTTTGGGCTTTTTTACATTAGCAACAATGTCATGAACAATATATTAAATAATGAATTGGCTAACAGTGTATTGTAAGGCCAAAATGTGCACGTGCCAAGATATGCAGGACTCAAATACAATACATTAAGGATGATTGTTAGTGAATACTGTATGAATAAAATGTGGTCTTTGAACCTGAGCAGGCAGTGAAAGGACATCGGTTTTGCTTGGAGAATGGGAAAAATAAGAGAAGAGTTGAGAGAAGGTTGCAATGAATGATTGAAGTAGTAATACCATAGAAGGCCTGGTAACAAAAGCTTCATGTCCACTATATTAAATGATTTGAACATTGATGTTTATGGCTCTGCTCCTGTAGATTTTGATTTACTTTCAGTGATTTTTTTTTTGTGTCCGTCCTTTAGAAAATACCAGCTTTTGTGGATTATGTAATGTTTTGCTTTTCCGACAGCGATGCAAAGTTCAAAAGTAAAAGCGCTGAAAATTATGGTATCTGTGCTTTTACTTAAGTCATTTTAACAGTGGAAACTTTTTAATGTTAATTTCACTACATTTAAACATCTGTATCTGTACATTATACTCCATTCATATTACTGAATGAGTAGAAATTACATTGTATTTAGTCTGAGGGATTATTTTTAGCATGTTTATGGTGATATTTTGCCTAAAATTAAAGTTCAACTCTCAGCAAAACAAAAAGATGTGCGTCAAATTCACTAGAAAATGTTGAATTTTATTTGCAACTGTTGACCAAAAATCATTTTTTTTCAAAATCAGCACATTCAACACGTGAAATACTCTTAAAGTATTTCTTATTTATTTTAAACGTGTTTCAAAAAGCAAATTTTGCATGTGCTACTTATACTTTTAGATTTTTTTTTTACTCCTGTACCTGTTCTTTAACTTAAAAAACAAAATGTAATACTTGTTCTACCGCTGTCTCCCAATTACATTCACTTCAAATTATACAGATGTTTTGTTTAGACAATAACGCGTATAGTTACTCTTTAATAGAACTTTCCCCAAACACTGTTTTACTCTTACTTGAATCATTTCTTGGACCACTTCCAATCTTGCCTGAGTCATTTTATTTTGCGTACAGTTTTTGGCTACGCTTTATTGTGTTTGGATCGGTTTTCATTTTAAATTTGGAGTACGCTGCGCTGGCCTGTTTTCATTGTATTCAAACAGCTAATAAAGATGAAGTTCATGGAAGAGCGTGGAGTCATGTGTTTGGAGGTGCTGCGGGAGCTGGAACTGAAGAGGCTGCTGGATTAAAGAGACGCCATTAAAACGTGTCTCCAGTTCATGAATTTAATATTGAGCCAAGGCGTGATATATTTGATGTTCCGTCCGACTCTCACAATGACAGGGGCCTCGCTCTCGATGGTAATGTGTCATGAAAGTCTACGGCTCCTGTTGTCTTTGCCCAGGCCAGTTGCATCTTTGAGAATGAAAAATGAGACCACTTCTGGCTTCTCCTTCTTAGAGATCTGTTTAAACACGTGTCGTTTCCTTTCTGGTTTGACCCTTGTTAGCCCTGCTGGTCTAAGTCAAAAGATTACTTCAATTTAGAGCCCCCCCAGTATTTATTCATCATGATTGTCGATAACATAAAAAAAAAATCTTGATTAAAATTTTTAATCATTATATCATGAGTACCATAACTGTAAATTTAACATAACTGTACATTTTACCGAACAATGTGTGTACATTGCAAGCTTATTTTTATTTGTATCCTATGGTAGATTTAAATTGTTTTTCTTTTGATTGTATATAGGTTGTTTTATCATTGTTCATTGTTTTATGTTGCACCGTATCACCAAAGTAAGTTCCTATGTTTGTGATTTCTGTTCATCGGGATTGGAAATAAACCTTTTTCTGATTCTGATTCTAATCACGTTTGCAATAATATGAACAACAGATGAATCCCTGTGGAATGTACTTTATGCTGCTCCAAAATAGCCAATAACAAGGAAATGTATGACAGGGAGTGATATAACTTTGGACATTAACAAAACGGACAAACAAACTTTTGCACAGACTTTGATTACGGACACATTAATCGGACAGAGAAAAGAAGATAAGATAACATTTATGTGTCTCACAACGGAGAAAGTCCATTGTTGTAACACAGGTTAGGTACAGAAAAAAGTATAGGTACAGAAGTATACTAATAAAGAAACAGATAACTTATACAAAACATAACTTTGGACATTAATAAAATGGAAAAAAAATAACTTTTGCTCAGAATTTTGATAACGGACACATTAATCGAACACTGTTACCAATGGGACATTACAGTCGTTTTGTTTTTGTCGCGTTCTCTTTCTCGTTCTGTTTTGCTGTTCTTTGTACTATATTAAAACATAAAAACTGCACTACAATCTCACCGTCCATTCTTCTGTGTGTCCCCCCGCAGCCTGCGAGCTGATGAACCGCGGGATCCTGGCCCTGGTCAGCTCCATCGGCTGCATGTCGGCCGGCAGCCTGCAGACGCTTGCCGACGCCATGCACATCCCGCACCTGTTCATCCAGCACACTCCGGGGGGCTCTCCGCGCTCCTCCTGCCCGCCCACCAGCCGACCCCCGGGGACGGAAGACTACACGCTCATGGTCCGCCCGCCGGTCTATCTCAACGAGGTCATCATGCAGGTGGTGTCCGAGTACAGCTGGCAGAAGTTCGTGCTGTTCTACGACTCGGACTTTGGTAAGACGGCATTGCATTTCTACTTTTACTGATTTGCTTGTGGAGAATATGAGATGATTTCACACAGCATTTAATCATTTATAAAACTACACAACTTACAAACAAGGGCACTTTGGAGAAGGTAGGGATACTTTTCGCCCACTACTAAAGTGCGACTTCCAGCTACTCCTACTACATATGATTCTACTGTACTTAACCCGTCTTCTGTCCAGTGTTTGTGAAAAAACTCAAGATGAAACATTGTAAAGTTGCAGAATATCTCAACAAAATGTAATTCAAACCCATTGAGTTGACTATCTTTTGTAGTGTACTTCCGCACGCAAAAAAATAAAATTACAAAGATATTTACACTCAAATAAAATCATAACAGGACTATATTTAAAAATGCCCTTTTTACTTTTTAGTAGTTTGTTGAGTTTTTCAAGCTGTTATTTGGATTGGCACAATTATCAAAGTGTGAGGCTAAAACCAAAAGAAATAGTATTATTTTTCATAGGGGGAAAAAAAGGTTCCCTATGAAGTCTATATTCTTACAAACATGATCTGAAATGCACATTCCGTTAATATTTCAAGTTAATATTTCACTCTTCTTAAATGCTTATTAATATGCTTAAATTGTACACTGCAAACTACATCCTGATTAAACACATTGAAAATCAAACAACAATTGCACTACTTCTCAAAGCAAAAAAATGCCACAACTCATGATTTAAAGTTATTATTTATATGTTTCTGTTGAACATGAACTGCAGGTAATTGTTCTGATGCATTTCAAAATTCCACTCTTTGATGACTCGCATATGATCCATAACTATTGGCCAAGTACTAGTTTTATCTACAACAATAAACATTTTGACATTTTAACACAGCCACAAGATGAAGAATTGCTCCTTCTTTGTTCCATAACCTCCTCTGAACGCTTGCTGTTTTTTGCCGGTCCATTAAGTCTAACATTCGCCCGCAGAGAGGACAAGACACTTAGCAGAGACATTATGTATTGTATTTTATTAAATCAAGTAAAAGAGCATATTTTGGGGAAATTTGTTCCATTAGCCAACATTAGTACTTCACTGTCACTTCAGGAATATTATAAGTTTTGTTTTTTTGAGCATAGCTTCCTTAGCATGGCCCACAAATGTATTTCACTCATTAGTCTGTACAAAAACAGACATTTCCCTCCGATATTGGCCGATACCGACATTGGAACTGATACATCGTCCAGTACGTCTAACTGAAAGTACAAAGTCAAAACTGTACTTCTGAACACTCTCTGAGCATTGTCCAGTAAAAATATGTTGTGCCCCGGTACCTATGTTCCCCAGTACCTATGTTCCCCAGTACCTATGTTCCCCAGTACCTATGTTCCCCAGTACCTAAGTTTCCCGGTACATATGTTGCCCCTTTTCTATGAACGGGTGAACCACAAATACATTTCCATATCCCCAATAGTGTATGTATAGTATGATTTTAGCAGCATATCCAGCACGGTGCAGGTCCCGGGGAACATAGGTCCCGGGGAACATAGGTCCCGGGGAACATAAGTACTGGGGAACATAGGTACTGGGGAACATAAGTACCGGGGAGCATAAGTACCGGGGTAAATAGGTCCCGGGGAACATAGGTACTGGGGAACATAGGTCCCGGGGAACATAGGTCCTGGGGAACATAGGTACCGGGGAACATAAGTACTGGGGGACATAGGTACTGGGGAACATAAGTGCCGGGGAACATAAGTACCGGGGAAAATAGGTCCCGGGGAACATAGGTACTGGGGAACATAGGTCCCGGGGAACATAGGTACCGGGGAACATAGGTCCCGGGGAACATAAGTACTGGGGAATATAGGTCCCGGGGAACAAAAGTACCGGGGAACATAGGTACTGGGGAACATAGGTACCGGGGAACATAGGTACTGGGGAACATAGGTACTGGGGAACATAAGTACCGGGGTAAATAGGTCCCGGGGAACATAGGTACTGGGGAACATAGGTCCCGGGGAACATAGGTCCTGGGGAACATAGGTACCGGGGAACATAAGTACTGGGGGACATAGGTACTGGGGAACATAAGTGCCGGGGAACATAAGTACCGGGGAAAATAGGTCCCGGGGAACATAGGTACTGGGGAACATAGGTCCCGGGGAACATAGGTACCGGGGAACATAGGTCCCGGGGAACATAAGTACTGGGGAATATAGGTCCCGGGGAACAAAAGTACCGGGGAACATAGGTACTGGGGAACATAGGTACCGGGGAACATAGGTACTGGGGAACATAGGTACTGGGGAACATAGGTACCGGGGAACATAGGTACTGGGGAACATAGGTACTGGGGAACATAGGTACCGGGGAACATAGGTACCGGGGAACATAGGTACCGGGGAACATAGGTACGGGGAAAATAGGTACCGGGGAACATAGGTCCCGGGGAACATAAGTACTGGGGAACATAGGTCCCAGGGAACAAAAGTACCGGGGAACATAGGTACCGGGGAACATAGTACCGGGGAACATAGGTCCCGGGGAACATAGGTCCCGGGGAACATAGGTACAGGGGAACATAGGTCCCGGGGAACATAGGTCCCGGGGAACATAGGTACAGGGGAACATAGGTACCGGGGAACATAGGTACTGGGGAACATAGGTCCCGAGGAACATAGGGCTGACCCTGATCGATTTCAAAATGGATTTCAATTTGTCAGAGTTTTGGTCCACAAACTTCATCTTCAGCGGACAATCGTTTGACTAAATGATGTCTCTGGGATATGAACAATAATCACATAATTCAAATGTGCAATTGAGAATAGTTTCATGACCTTTTTCGTTTTAGGCTCATGGCACTTAAGTATGGGGGTAAAGATTCTTTCATTAGACGTTTTTTCCTTGACGGTATCCGCTTCGAAAAAATCACCAATCCTCCTTATATCTCTCCTAAACATTTGAGCCCAATATAATGTCTATTTACACATTCAGATTCTAGGATTATGTCACAAAGAAGAGCATTTCTTGACATGTAGGGGACGTTTTCAATGAACCTGGAGCCACACCATCGTGGCCTAGGCTTTTGTTGTTCCTTCTCTTTGTTTGGCTGCTGCGCCAAAACAAATCAATAAGTCTGAAAGGAGAGGTCAAATGTTATTATTGAAACCCAATTCACCCACTCCACATCCATTCCTGCCCAGGATTTGGTTAATTTCAAATAACGTAGATGCGATAACGCAGCGTTAGTAAGAATACTTTGAAAATGTGTTTAGTTACAGAACACTGAATACCTGCATTAAAATGTATGTCATGACTTGGTCTAATCAGTAGGGCTGACAGGCCAAGGAACTGGAAATCAGCATCGAAAGACGTACTTCTTGGACACTTTCGGCGAGTTCTTACTTGGAACTGAGTAACGGTGCCCGGCCTTTCCACCTCCGAGTACTGTATGCTGAATTAGAACACTTTCACATTGTTTGTCATTAAACTATATTATTGCGTGAAATTACAACATAGGACTAAAATAACTTCATTTATAAGATAAGATTACATTAATCACAAGTTAGAGAAGTAAAAATTGCACATGCGCTCAATATTATAGCTGCATTCTTTATTTTCCTTTCTAATTCAGTGCAGTTTGAAGCCTACATTTTATGACCAAACAGTGCAATGTATTCCTTTGATTTTAGAAAAGTAACTGCATTCGGAACACCACCACCAAAATGAACAGTATCAGAATACTCTTTAAGTATTAGTTGTGTTAGTAACATGAATTCTGAATACTTAAATTGAGTATGTATTTAGTTTTCTAGTATTTAGTTCCAAGAGTGAAAGAAAGTTACTCTCCTTTTTCTGGTTGTGTTGATGTTGATTTGAGTAAAAAAAAATGTATTAGCTAAACAACATTCTACTACATTCTGCCCTCCACCTCAAGTTTACTATGTGGGCAAAATTTGACTCTGTTTACTGTTAAGTGACATGAACTATCCTATTCAGGCGACATTAGCGTTGTGCAGAAGAGCAGGGTCAAGTCTCCAGCATTAGGTCTTTCCAAATAGATTTACACCTTATTGCAATAATGGAGCCGGGCTTCTCACACCGAAGTCAATTAACACAATCAATGTGTTGTATGCATCGATCTGCACCGGAATGTGTGCGCTCTAATTGTTTTTTTTCCGCTGCATTGTGGAGGTGCGGTCCTGCAGGCCACTAAGGCGTTTTATCAATGTGCTGAGTTGAATTTTACGGGGCACAAGGCCATTTTGAATGATAGCGGAAATGTTTCCCTGCAAAATCTGTAAAATTAATTGATAAATAAAGAAAAAAAAGATACACTTATGTAACTAGGGTGAAATTGGATCGGTTTAAAGGCCCTGTCTGTACCCGAGGTTGGGTGATAATGACATACACATATTTTTGGTTTATTTACGATATTCGGACAATGTCATTGAAATAGGCCAGAAATGTGCTGAAACGTTCTTGTAAATGTCTTTGTTGTAGCATGGATGTATTGCATAAAACATGAAAAAAGTGCAGAAATAGGACATTTTACTTGTATTTTTATCCTTGAGCTGCATATTTCATATTTCTTTTTATAGACGATTTACTTGACTTAATTGTGTCTGAAATTGCACCGATTTCCCATCTCTTAACTGTACCCAATTTTTACCTTTTTAAAAAACGTGAAAAAGCAGAACTAGTTCATTTTAAACAGTTTGCAGCGGCCCAAACATATTCCCCACGTCCCAAATGCATTCTGAGCGTGAGAATTATATACACCGCGATAAGATTATTAGCTCACAACTTTCAGACGCCATGGCAGTAACGTTCACGACAACTCCTGCTAATCAGATGCAGACAGCACACGGTGGTCTCATTTTGACCTCAAGAGCTGCTTATACAATACATCTGATACTGGGGCAAGACAAACGTTACTTTAGTACATGAAACAAATCGGGTAACGCCCCTTTCACTGAACGGTTGGTCAAATGTGTCATTGTGTCATTGGGTAAACACTTCAAGCACATGGGATTGAACCATATTTGAGGTTTCAGTTTGATTATCCTGTTTCTATTCGAGAAAAGACTGAAATATGAATTGCAAATCAACTAAACCATCAGATTTCTCTTTTGCAAAGCATTTTTTTGTCCACAATTTGAAGTGGCATTTTCCCCTAATGGCCTCACCTCCACAGAAGCATGTGAAAGAGAGATGACGAGAGAGAGAGAGATGGAGAAAAATGAAGGAGAGTGTGGCCTTTAAAGATGACAGTGCTCCCACGGGCCCCTGTCTGTACACGGAGACTGCTTTAGAGAACAGACAGGTGAGTGTGTCCTCTCAAATGAAGCCTCCGCCTCAGCCGCGGGCCCCATTTTCAGCTCTATTGGTGCGGCCCGACACAGACACATGTTTTAACTCCATTATCGCTCTCTTCTTTCACGGTTTATCTTCCTGTGTACTCCCTCCGTCACCGTTGCTCTTTCCTGCCACGAGCGCCGCTTCTCGTAAACGCTCTATTCTCCTTGTAACGTCATTGTCCGCGAAGGAAAATGCGTCCTCTGTATTTATGGCGTACGGCGCCTGGGGAGCCGTGAAGTTGGCCCCATCCCGTAATCGGACCCGGGACCTTCTTGCTGTGAGGCGAGATTGCACTGCACTGATCACATAATTGATGATATGATGTGTGCTTCAGAAACGAGTCCTACTAAGACTTAACATTATGGAATTTATACAAAAGCAATGATCAAAGTACATTTTACATTCCTCTTCTTTACATTATCTGGTATAATTTTAAGACGTTAGAAACATACATTTAATGGGCAGTGAAATACAAAAGTTGGAAGGCTAATCCATCCAAAAACGCACTGTTTACTTTAGCATTTCATGTTTTATGCATGCAAAATTATGCATATATTACTTTCTATCAATCAGACTTTCCCCGATCAGGATTTGGTGTTAGCACTCGATCTACTG
Organism: Eucyclogobius newberryi; assembly: GCF_026437365.1. Lineage (NCBI taxonomy): Eukaryota > Metazoa > Chordata > Actinopteri > Gobiiformes > Gobiidae > Eucyclogobius > Eucyclogobius newberryi. Next base: position 30,829,280 of record NW_027316278.1, on the reverse strand, counting down.
GCAGCAGAGGGAATTACCATGGGAAAAAGAGAGCAAAAGCTAGCCATTAGCAACGCCCCGACATGTATGTAAGCACAGAATTGGCAGAGCACAAGTGCACTTTTTAGACTAGGCGTATCCATGGATCTATTAAACTATCTGGATAAGGTATTGCCAAGTCATGAGTAGGCCCTAGTCCCAGTCCATTGGTACTGCTCTTGTTTGGCTGGTCAGATTTTTTGGCAATTTTAGCCCATTTTCATTACATTAGAATATTTCCAGGTCAAAATCCTTCCAGTTTCTTCTTCCTTCCAGCTGCTAATGGCTAATCTGGCGACATGCGCGCCATTGACTTAAAGCACCCACCATGTTTCATGACCGCGGGTTGGCTATATCTTGCGGTGCTAATCACGAATTAGCATTAGCATAAATGGGTGGTTAGATAGATGGTTAATGGCAAAAGCAGTCTGGCTCAGAGTGAGAAGTTAATGTTTAGTCTGGACTCAGGCTGGACCTTTGCTCCCGGAGAAGTACTAATGTTCTGAAAGTATTGTGTGAATTGCAGAATTTACCCCTGTGGTCAAGTTGCATTATGTGGTGCACGGTGGCCAAGGCGGTTAGCGCTCTTACCTCCCAAGAAGAGATCATGGGTTAGATTCCCGGACCAGACCAACATCACATGATCTCTCTGGGTGGAGTCTACATGTTCTCCCCGTGTTACCGTGGGTTCTCTCTGGCTCCTCCCACCGTCCAAACACATGCATGTGTCAGGCAGAAGTGGCAACTCTAAATTGGCCCAGTGGACAGGTGTTGAAAATTAGCTTATTCTGCTATATACACTTAAACATTGTATCTGGTTGGTCCAATGTAAATTTATTTCCTTAAATAAAATAAAATACAAAAAAATGTATATTTTACTGTGAATACCTACTATTATATTATCATTATTTGTGTACTTGGTGGGGACCGTGTATTACATTGTTATTGTCCTGTAAACATGTTCCTGAGTACCTCTGCTTTGGCATCTCGTCTTTTAGAACTTAGAAAAGTGGTCTACACAAAATACACATTACTTTATTTTACTCAGGCCATGCATTGCATTTCAGCCCCATCTACAGGCTTCAAAGGGAATTACAAAGGCTAGCTAACCAAACCTAGCTTTCTTCCGACATGCTAACGCAGGCACACAGTTGTAGTGAACGCAATTTGACGCAGAAACGTTCAAAAGCACCAAAGACCTCAAAGCTCTAGGTGTTTTCTGAGACTCAGAGGGAGAGGACTTATTTATGGATATATTTATAAGTATATGCTGTATTTATGCTTTTACTTCATGGTTATGTTAGAAATATATTTGAATTGCATCACAGTTAGACAAGATTGATACGAGGGAAAAGGGGTTGATTTGGAGAATACATCAATGGTCTTCAAAATGTCCTTCAAGCTGGTTTTTTATCTGTATTAAATTAATCATGCAAACATGTATTTCCAGTGAATATGATGATCAGTGAGACAATTTTAGATGTTTCATTCCCACTTGACCGGTGCAAAAAAGTTTAAATAGGTGATTGCGGTACAAACACAACAGATGGATTGGTATAATAATTATCAAAAGAACATTACGTAGGTCTAGTATGTAAATTTCTATTAATGTATTATTTGATAAAGTTGAAATAACAAGCATTGAATACAATCTCTTGTATCGAATCATGATCTCTCTCTGTCTCGCTCTTTTTTCTGCATTATATTTCGACATTTCTGAAAATACTGCTTCACTTTGAACAACTGAATTAGTGCTGCAGTGGTGGAAGTGACATTTAAACAGATAAAAGGTTCGGTGCAGGATGCTGTTGACAGAGCTGTGCAATTAATGTGCTGCTCTCCCCGGCCTGATATCCGACCTGCAGTGTTTTCATCAGCTCACGACGCCAGCGAGAAGGCTCAAAAACACCACTTATTTTCAAAAACCGTGCTCAAGTAAGATAAATGCTACTTCAAAATAACAGGGAAAGCAAAAAATAATAGCATAGCAAGAATGAATCAAAAGGGTATTAACTATAGGTGTAACGTTTTAAACAGTACGACGGTAAAGAATAGAAAGGTTTGTAGATGTGCTGTGTTTGGCATACAATAGCTTATGGAGGAACATGTTTACTCCTGTTGCTGTTAATTCAATAGTTTATGGAGAAAATGTTTACGCCTGTTGCTGTTGCAATTCATTTTTAGTAGAGAAAAACATTCTAGTAAAATATTTCTAGCAATAAGCAGTGCCCCACACACACAGAAAATTAAATGTTTTATCCTCATTTGCAAAGAAATGTGCTGTTTTGCAGATATTTTGTATTTTTTTTTTTAATAATAATTAGATAAATAATTTAAATAAAAACTTTTTGGCTGTAATAGTGCATTTTAGAATTGGATTATGAATCGCTAAATATGTTGTGTTCACACCTTTGGATTTTGATTATGTCATAAACACCACACATTTTTAACCATATTATCATTTAGTCAGGGATTGACTTGAAACTTGCTGTTAATCTTATTTTTCCTTTACGACAATCAAATCGTTGGGGTTAAATAGTGGCACCACTTTCTGAAGCCACTGTGGGAAAGAAGTGCTAAAAGTGCCGTAAGTGCCAAAGAAAACGAAAAAGTAGACTAAAAAGTAAAAAAATTGAATATTAACTCTAATATTAAAATTTAGACAACCATTTAAGGTGGAAGTATCAGTTGTTTGTTCCACCTTTTGTCTCCAATGTCTCCTGGACAACCTCTGTTTTTAAAGGGCTGCATAACTAACATTCTAAAGACTGTTGAATCAAACTCTTTAGGAAAAAATGACTCCAGACTCGACATGTTTCGATTCAAAATAGAGTCTTTATTGATGAGCCACAAAAAGATGACGACACGCCAGCAAGACCCGTGCAATTTCCACAGAAAAAAGCCGCTTTACAGATGTTTATACACCATTATATCTCCCTTAGTCCATGACAAATGGGCCTTGACACTCCCTTTTTGAGGTAACGTATCCTATAGATGTCTGAGTTTAGAGACACCTGTACTTTCCCCCCCTTGTAGCTTCAGTATTATTCTGGTTTTCCCTTTGTCGGCCATGTTTAAGACCCTAAACTCAGAGCTTTCTTCCTTCCCCTGCGTTCTCACTACTTCTCTGCTACAGTTTCTCTTGTGGTCATTGATTCGCCCGGCTACATCTTGCCACAGACTTGCCTTCATGCACTGAATTGTCTTTGTTAAATGCTTCATCGAGATGTGCTTTGTGATTCCGGCTACTGGAGAGTTTGCCTCAATTAGTTTACGCTAGACTTATTCCATTGACATTTCAGAATATTGGCAAAGGTGATCAATGGGTCAGGCGCTCAGGAAATGTCAGATTTCTCGGCACTTAGACACAAGTCATAAATTCTGCAGCAATAGTCAAATGTTTCAAAGGATAAGTACATGCAATCAAAGCGCTTCGATTCTGAGTATTAATTGTGCTTTTGAGAAGTTTTGAATGGTGAGGATTTAATGTATTGGGCCTTGTTTATAAATTACTTCTTTTAATGTAGTTCATTTTAAAGTAGGTCTTCACTCTTATTTCAAAGTAATAAAACTGCCTGCGAAGTGAGAACATTTTACTTGAACGTGAACCTCTCCAGCAAACAAGAAAGCCTTAAAGTATATATATTTTTACTAATTATGACTTTGTTTTGTGCTAAATATTTATCATAGTTTTACATCAGTCAACGCAATTGACACAATTTTCTGACATTTAAAAATAAAGTTGAATAAACCCATTAATAAACCCATTACCCGCCCCTAAGATTAGTAAAGCGTTAAGTGTTTAAGTGTTAAAGTGTTAAAGAGTAAGGTTAGGAACAATGTTAGGGCAAATTGTAGGTGTGGATAATTGTAGTAAGTACATGTACATCAACGACTTGCCAACAACTTGCCCACTTTATCTCATCTTATGCTATAAAACACAAATCAGTAAAAATATAACAGTTTGGGCCAGTTTAGCAACAGACGTTTTCTCGTTACCTTGGCAACCAGATCACTTCCGTCCCTCCGGACCCGACCATCTCGCACTAAGGTTATTTGGCCCTTGTTTCCAATACAGTATGGTTACTAGGCAACAGTTGGAAACATTGGAAATGAGCAGCAGATGTGACATATCTAAAGGCGACACCTTTAGATATGTCACATCTGCTGCTCATTTCCAAGCAGGAAGTGACATCACAGACATCACCAAAATGGGGAAACTGGGGGAAAACATGCTTAGTAACATCTTAAATATATAATTGTCTAACCTGTCATATCGATATCAAGCTCAAGCCCTAGAGACTTTGAGATGAGATGGGAACTCCTGTTTGTACTTTTGGTTTAAAGGTGAAATGAAAAGGTGACATTTTAGACAAAATTAAAATAAACAGATGGCAGCATAAAATGAAATCAACATGCTGTGAACATTATGAGACAAGAAAGATACGCTTTATTTTTGTTAAGTAAGAGAAGAGCAGTAGTATTTAAGGACATGTTAGTTATGTTAAGTTAAACAAGGATACTAAATAGGACAATTCAAGTAAACACTTATATAATACAACATGAAGATAAAATACTGTCTAATTAGTACAAAATGCACAAACACATAAGCCTACTCTACAATCGGTGACTATGACTATGTGAGTATTAAAAACAATATATACAAGCATTTTAATGTTCTTGACAAAATAACTGTTAGCATGAAGTGTTCCAAAAAGGTGTAAGGTTCACAAAATCAAAATGTTTAAACAACTTAGTAGTGGCTAAAGGTGAACAATTGCAGAATAAATGAGGCTTTGAACTCGCTTGTGATTCAAAGTGTGGTCTTGCCCTCTGTAAAAGTACCTGAATGTCACATTTGCCCTTTTTATTCTCAGGCCTCATATTCCCAGCCCTTCTACGCACAGAATGTCATTGTTACGGTGTCAAATTAAGAGTCTGAGAAGTCTGATTGCTCTTGAACTTTAGGCCCTGCTGTTTATTATGAAAATCTTTGCCCACGCCTACTTCCTCATTAGATAATTAGCAAATAACAGGTTGCACAAAACGCATTGCAGTACTTAATTTATATTCTTCTGAAAATGTCAAGCAATTATTTCTAAGCTTACACCAACATGTGTAGTGATTACATAGTGTCATCTTGCTTTGTTTTAGTTGTACGATTTTAATGAGAGCGGATTGGCCCATAACAGTGTGAAAGCAAAATAATATTTTGTGGATGTCATCCTCCAGCTAGAAACAAGAAAAAATAAGAAAATCTGCATGTAATTTTCAAGATTTTTGATCAGTCTCAAACCAGGAAAAAACATTTGATCCATCACAAACCAGGAAGTGAAAGATGGAAAGATGATTGAAGATGGACCACATGTTGGTGGTCTTCCCATGCGTCACTTTCCATGTGACAAAAGCAGTTTGAAAGCTGTGCATGTACCAAAAACCTCATGAATGTGAATACGAGCAATGTGTCACAGTTAGAATAAAAGCAGTCCCTCATTTGTCATGGAATGGTCCATGGAAAATGTCAGAAATGGCGGACTGATATACAATATATTTTTTATGTACAATATACCTTCTATTTACAACAACCTCATCAAACCTTGGCCTATTGAGAAATTAAGCCAGTCAAATGCCAACCAGGCACTTAACAGCTGCAAGGCCGAGTCTGGCAGAGAACAATAAGCTAGAATGATCAATCTGGAGGTTAGAAGTTTAACAGAAAACAATAGAACAACCCACAACAAGGGAAGGAGGTAATTCTAGTTTTTCAGATCGGATCGAAAATTACTTTTTGACTGCTTTTTTTGCAGTCAAAATATTTTTACAATCTGCCAAAAGGGTTTTAGAGCTATAGATAGATGTGTAGATGTTTCACCAGTTACACCCGCGAGCGGCAATGAAGGGCCTTTGAAACCCCCTACGCCTGTTTTTTGTCATGTCCATTTAACTTGAAACAAGTGACCTTAAAGATGTATTATGAAATAGACTTAAAATATTGCCATTGGGGCTTTTAAAGCTAATTTATTTAGATTTGTGAAACAAAAAACAATTATTAAAGGAAATGTGTGAAAGTACTTGTATAAAGATTAATTTAAGAGCGCTGTGAAAATACTTCAAATGAATATGTTTTAGGTAAGTACGTGCGCTGTGGGATTACTGTAAGCACTAAAGTGTGATTAGTGTGATTAACAACACTAATAATGACCTACACATGTTACAGTTTAATCAGAAATCCTCTTTAAACAAAGTCATGTACAGTAGCTGTCCTTTTACACACCAGTGGTAACGTTCATAGCTCTGTGCGGGGACTTGGGAATGAGCAGGTTTTGAAGAGTGAAGCAGAGAGGGCGAGAGGATGGACAGAAACAAGAAAGAGCAGTAGGAGAGAAAATACATGATTTAGCGTGGCACCCAGCTACGCCCACGGTCCACCAGTGCACTTCCTGTGTGGCGCTTTAACTTCCAAACGTCAGGTCTGGGATCCCGGAGCTGGATATTTGAACACTTTAGCCGCAGGAATGTTTGAACCCGCAGCTCTCCGCGCGGTACTCGCATCGCTTGTTAACAGGCATCCATATTTCATGAAGTGCGGCCTCGGAGATTTCGTACAGTTGCGTCGCCCGCGGCAAGGACAGAGCGAGCCAGCGGGAAAGAGGAACGTCGACCCAGGAGCCGGCAGCTTAACCCAGTCGGAAGAGCAGAGGCGGGAGGCGGAGCGATACGTGTGACAAAGAATGTTTTTTACACTGTGGTACCGGTTTGGTTTGGTTCCCGGGGTCTTCTACCATTGTGAGATATTTCTTTCAATTGCATTCACATTTGCAAAAAGTTTTTCTCAAGAGTGTTTATTTATATTGTTATATTAATTTAGTTGCAAACCTGGTTGATTAAGTCATGGTTCAGACTTTTTAGAGCTGGTTCCAACCCAATTTAATCCCGTTTCACACTATTCCTGTTTTAGAATTTCGATTTAGATGTGGACATTTTAAAAAAAATGAAATAAAAATAAAAAAAAACAGCCTTTAAACAATGTTCTATATAATCATATGGATAAAAAAAAATGTGGATAGAATAAAAATTACAAAAAACATCCATTTTTAGTGGATTAGACAATAAATGTAGTTCTGTTTCAAGGGTTAAGGTTAAGATACACTTTATTTTCCTTATTCATTTGACCCATATTTTGGACATGCTTTTGGATTGGTCTCGTTCTAGTCCTGGTTTAGTTCCGGGTTTTGTCTCAGTTTTGATGTTTTTGCTCATTTGGAGTTGCCTGGATCTTGTTTCAAATCCTGTTAAATCACGCACAGCAACTAATGATTTCTGTTTAATGTATGAGCCCAAACGTTGTCGAGTTTTCCTGCATGGCATTTAGTGACAGCACATTGATGCAGCCTCACACTTGACCCACTGAGCCTTGGAAAATTAATTTTGTCAGCGCAGATTAGGCAGAAGCACAAACTGGTATTATCACACGGAGATGACGTGACAAGGCACGTATAAGCACTAAAGAGCAAGCGTCACTCCTTTGGGAAGGTGCAGGAGAAAAGCACACTGGTTAACATGCGCCTAAAGATGTTTTATACTTTCAATTATTCAACTTGAATCCAGAGTTTTATGTCGCACTGTCATTTCAAAGGCCATTTTTCTCCCATAGAGACATAAAGATCAAAAAGCCCTGATCAGCGAAACACGCCAACGTTTACAATAGGATCGAATTCAAAACCTGATTCAAGCTTTAATTCCAAATAATGAGGAGAAATTTGATTTTTATATACGTTTTCAGTTAGCTCTAATATACCAAAAAATATATATACAATCTCCAAAATCCCTTATGTATGCTTTTTTTTCTATCTATAATGTCAAGAAAATGAAGCAAGAACTTTAAACTTGGCTCTTTGTTTTTTTGGGATTTGGATGTGCCAAATACGTGAATTTTTGGCATTTTTGGTTTTATTTACAATGATACGATTAAAAAAAAAATCTTGCAATTATGTAAGTAAACTTTTATCGCTAAATTAAACATGTTTTTCCTATTCACCTATTTATTATTTTACGCTTTTTGAAATATTATGCACACCAAAAAAAAATCAAACCATTCTATCTTGTACCTTGCTGTCAAAAAATAGATAGAAAATATTATTTGCTATTTCCAAATATTATTCCAAAAAAAATTCCTGATTCAATGGAGAACTTTTAATATTGAGGTAAAAAAACAGGCCCGTATATTCTAAATATTGCATATTCTTTTGATCACTTATCAACCGTTTCTTAGGATATTGTGAACCATGATTTCCCTTCTTTATTCACACCACACAGTAAAAAACATTGAACTTTATGCCGGGTGTCACGTCATGTGGGTCGGCCCGGTAATTATTGTGAATTAAACCACAAACCAGGTCAACAAATCTGCAATCTGACAGTTAAACAGCAAATTCTGCCTGAGAATTCTGACCTGACCTCCAATTTAAACTCTCGGAATTTTAGACGCGAACACAACCTATTGACCAAAACGAGAGAAAAACAAACATGGAGGCGCCCACTGCAATTTTTTAATCATATTTGTTGGAAAAGCACCAAGGAAAAGAGGTGAGAGGAGCATTTATGGGTTTTAAAATGTTGAACTTCCACTGTTGCACATGCACAGCTCCGTTGCTTCGCATCCACATCCTCTGGGCATATGAACCGGACCAAACGGACAGAACAACGCAGAGGACGGACAGAAGCCTCCATATCCGTCTTGAACGTAGAGTTAGGAGTCCAGACTGAAACCAGAGATCACTTGAATACAATCACAATATCTTACCATGCAAATACAGTTAAATCATTGAGTAAGTCTCCTTTTTCTACATCAGCTAATACGTGATGTGCATTCAAAGCTGCTTAATCCCGGCAGAAGTATGGGTCAAAAACACAGAGGACAAATCTAAAAAATCAGCCTCTAAAACATCGCACACAATACAAAAAGAGTTGTCCTTGTTTGACCGTTGCATAAAGACACTGAAGATTGCTTTGGCTCTTAAAGTGTCAAACTGTCAGACCGCCGCTCCGACTGGAATAAGAAGCTGCGGCGTAACACCGAAACCAGACGGATCTGAGCGAGGACAACAAAGAGATGTTGGAAATGAAAACGCAGGGAGGACAAATGGATGCGGGTTATAGCGTTTGTGTCTGAGCGCGCTGAGCCAGGAGGGCCAGGTGAACCCGCCTGCTGTGGACCGATACACCGCATTAACTCCTAACTCCGCTCCCCAAAAGTCTACAGGGAGAACAGGGGCGCAGTTACCATTTTACGGGCCGATTGTTCCAGGAGTCAGCACAAATGTCAGCCCGTTCAAGTGTCTGTAGAGTGACTTGTACTGTGTATCTTGTGACAGCATGAAGGTAGTGAAACGGGCCATACCACCTTGAGAGTCTGGTCTAGCCTCAGAAGCTAAGCAGGGTTGGACCGGGTCTGTACTTGGATGGGAGATTGCACAGAAAACGGTGGCTCTAGTGTAGCGTATGCTGTTGTTGCGTGTAAAGACACTTCGATGACTGATGTGTGAGTGAGTGACGGTGGGCGGCGGTGGCAATAGCGCTATGTGTCGCTGAAGCCTGGAACAGAGTGCAGAAAAATGTGCAGGCGTGACCCAGTTTTGGATCCCCGATGATTTTTTAATTTTTTTTTTAAACAGCTCTTCGTTTTTTGTGGTGTCTGCGCAACATGTGATCTGGTAAACCATGAAACGACACCGCAACTGCAACAGCGTCGAGAGCAAAAGGAGTGACGAACGCACCTACTGTAGATACAAACACGGGAAATAGAAAAGAAAAAGGAACATTTTTTAAAGCTATGAAGTTAAATTGCAGCATCTTATCTGTGTCCTTTAATCCAATTATATGACTCCACATAATGGAAAGCAGAAAATATGCTCCTGTGTTTACACTGGTGAAACTCTAGCGGATTAGCTTCTGTAAACGCGATATTACTGTAATCCAGCTAATTATTATAGCAGAGTTTTGAATTGCAAAACTAAACTACTAAGTACAACACTCTGATCATATTTTTTACACATTTATTTTGTAACAATGCTACAATTGTGTTACTTGTTTAGTGAAAGCATCATAGAAAAAGGTCAGAACATCCGAGTCTGACAATCTGTTGTTTATCCTGCCTCAGTTTCACCTTAAACTAATTATGTTTTACCTGTTATGGGCAATTACAGTCCGATTGTGCTGATTAGCATATGACCAAGGAGAAAAGACACTGTTGTAAACAGCCAGCAAAACGAACAAAACCATGAAGTGAGCATGAAGTGAGCATGAAGTGAGCATGAAGTGAGCATGAAGTGAGCATGAAGTGAGCATGAAGTGAGCATGAAGTGAGCATGAAGGGAGCATGAAGGGAGGATGAAGTGAGCATGAAGTGAGCATGAAGTGAGCATGAAGTGAGCATGAAGTGAGCATGAAGTGAGCATGAAGTGAGGATGAAGGGAGGATGAAGTGAGGATGAAGGGAGGATGAAGTGAGGATGAAGGGAGGATGAAGTGAGGATGAGGACAAAGGGAAGGGAGGACAAATGAGAGTTACAGAAGCAGTAAATGTGATGATGTCATACCTCATAGGTTTTAATCACTTTTTCTTCCAGGTGATCCAGGCATGTGGGTCAGGTTGTGCACATGTGGGTCAGGTTGTGCACATGTGGGTCAGGTTGTGCACATGTGGGTCAGGTTGTGCACATGTGGGTCAGGTTGTGCACATGTGGGACAGGTTGTGCACATGTGGGTCAGGTTGTGCACATGTGGGTCAGGCTGTGCACATGTGGGTCAGGTTGTGCACATGTGGGTCAGGTTGTGCACATGTGGGTCAGGCTGTGCACATGTGGGTCAGGTTGTGCACATGTGGGTCAGGTTGTGCACATCTGGGTCAGGCTGTGCACATGTGTATTCCGGTTGTGCACATGTGGGGCAGGTTGTACACATGTGGGTCAGCCTGTGCACATGTGGGGCAGGTTGTGCACATGTGGGGCTGGTTGTGCACATGTGGGGCTGGTTATGTACATGTGGGTTAGGCTGTGCACATGTGGGTCAGGCTGTGCACATGTGGGTCAGGTTGTGCACATGTGGGTCAGGTTGTGCACATGTGGGTCAGGTTCTGCACATGTGGGTCAGGCTATGCACATGTGGGTCAGGCTGTGCACATGTGGGTCAGGCTGTGCACATGTGGGTCAGGTTGTGCACATGTGGGTCAGGTTGTGCACATGTGGGTCAGGTTGTGCACATGTGGGTCAGGCTGTGCACATGTGGGTCAGGTTGTGCACATGTGGGTAAGGTTGTGCACATGTGGGTCAGGTTGTGCACATGTGGGTCAGGCTGTGCACATGTGGGTCAGGTTGTGCACATGTGGGTCAGGCTGTGCACATGTGGGTCAGGCTGTGCACATGTGGGTCAGGTTGTGCACATGTGGATCAGGTTGTGCACATCTGGGTCAGGCTGTGCACATGTGTATTCCGGTTGTGCACATGTGGGTCAGCCTGTGCACATTTGGGGCAGGTTGTGTACATTTGGGGCTGGTTGTGCACATGTGGGGCTGGTTGTGCACATGTGGGTCAGCCTGTGCACATGTGGGGCTGGTTGTGCACATGTGGGGCTGGTTGTGCACATGTGGGTTAGGCTGTGCACATGTGGGGAAGGCTGTAGGGTAAATTCATAAGAGATGAAGAATCAATCAAAACAGTGCTGAAGTCCCACTCCAAGTTTCTTTATGTGACACGGATCAGGCAAAGGTCATTCCTTTGGCTGAGGTTGTGCACAGCGCCTCTACAGGTGATGCGTCTTTCTTAGTCCAATTGATAAAAGTGTACCATGAATATAACTTTGGTCCCCAGCTGAAACTAGGCCGCTTCAATTTGTGAATGCGGCCCACTTCCAGACAGTAGAGTTATTCTGAGGGGTTTTCCCAAATACCTTTTTACACATACTCAAGTAAATTTTTGACCACTTCTTTTGCATCTACTTGAGTTATATTATTTAATTACTGAAATAAAAGCCTTGGTATCAAGTTGTACAATCAAAAACCAAATGTCTGTTATTGCCTTGCCTGGAATGTCACCACGGAGACAAGCAGGTGGCTGACCCTCCAACACACACATTACATGGTGCACCTGTAATAAATGAAGATGAATCCATAAAGGGAAATATAGGTAGTAGAAGTAGTTTGAATAGCCTTGTTATGTTCTTGCGCAAGTAATAAAAATCAATTATTTAAAATGGCATGATTCTGACAGCGGAGTGGTACTGTCCTGCTCACATCACTTTAATACTGCTATAGATAAACGTTATATTGTTGTGGTAAATGGAAGAACTATTTGTTTTATTAGAGGAAATGTTCCTCAAAGAAATGACTCACGACAGGCAAATACATAAATGCCTAATACTGTTTGTACAACTGTTGACGGCATATTGACGTTGAAGGCCACTCTACTTTTTATAAAAATGGAAAAAAAAAGTGCATGCTGCCTGGGTTACAAAGCATCCTGAGACAGAAGCGGACATTGCAGACTGTACCGCAGAACTTTACCTGGAAGCCGGTAGTAGCAGTGCGCAGTGGGAGAGGAGTCTGACAGCGCTGGGGACAGAGCTGCAGAGGTGATGGGCGATCATGGAGCTAATGGCGCGACGCTGGCTCCCACAGGACTGCCGCTCAAACTGATGCCTGCCTGTGCGTGCCCAGGCGGGGCAAGAACAGAGCCATCAAACCCCGAGTCCTCTGCAGTCCAACAGCTCAGCAGACGTACGCAGTGCATGCACAGGGAGAACAGCAGGAGACACACCGACTCACGCTAACTGATGAAGGGCGCAGCTGAATATTTCATGCTTCAACGTGACTAGAAGCTTTGATTGTAGGATCAAATGTGACACACTAAATCTTCGAGGGATGAATTGCATATAAAGTAGGGCTGGACAATTATATTGTTTTGCAAAATAGAGCATTGAAATTTGTGAATGATTTGATGATGTGACCACTGCACAAAGCCTTTCTCCAGCTCGTCCCAAACACTCTCACTGAGGTTCAGATCTGTAGTGCATTAGTTTCTGCTTCTCCTTCGATGTTTTCTCTGCTCGATGCTAATGATGCTGATGAATGCTAATTCATCGAGGCTTTGCAATGGTTACAGACGGATGGAACAAAGCAGATATATGTCAATGCAAATAAGTACAAAATGGGCGTACATAAGGAGTTACAAGGGGAAGAAAAGGTGTTTACCAGATGCGTAAGAGCAAACTAATATCTCACTCAAAGAGGCCCCCTTAGACACGAGGCCATGACAGATGAGGTATAAATCAACTTAAAATCAACGATGGCTGGACATTAGAGTGTATATACTACTTTGGACTGTGAGCTTAACCAGATGTGGCTGGTAAGGCGAGAAGTTATAAAAACATACTTTCACACGCTGACATAGTTTCCATGACCACGGGATTCGTCTTTCCACATGGTTGTGTCAAAAAGGCATGAGTTGGGTTTAAATACCGTGCTGCAGCAGAAAGATCATCATCTGCAGCAGTTAGACTTATTTTCGTCGCTGAATCCAGGTGGTTTTGGATAAGCAGTGTATTCAAACAGGGTAAAGTATTGCATTTCCTTAGACTATTGAACCATATTATTAAGCGAATCGTATTGGCCCGTGCGTATCACAACACAAATAACAAAAGCATATCACCCCAGCTCTAACATGTACGGTAGTCTGTCTGGCAGCATGTTCCCCTCAGTTTTACATGTTAGTTTTAATGGAATGCTCCTATAGATCTGGAGACATTGTTTTCCTTATGTGTTTTGAGACGCTTTGAGAACCACAGCAGTCGGCCTTTCAAATGAAATCCTTTGTAAACTATTGCTGTCTTTGACCTGATCTCCGGGCACAATAACAATACAAAAAAGTAACAATTTAAAATGATTATTTTTCCATATTGGTGGCAGCTGTAGTAATAATTCAAAAATACAAGCACAGTTCTTATCAACTGAAAATACTTTTAACCATACAAGGTTAAAAAATTGTATATTTTCTTTTTGGATGTTTGTTTCTAAATACTGCATTATCCATACAGTATTCACGCAGATCTGAAATAATGAACGTTACATTATTATAACTCATTGGAATGTGAAAACCACTGAAAAATGGAAAATAAAAGCTACAGGAAAATGTTACTTTATTGTACAGGGAGCAAATTTTCAAACATACAAATCATAATAATACAGTATAAGATTTCAATATAAAAAAAAATCTTTCAGTAATTGTATCCTTTGCAGTAGCAATAATTATAACCGATCGCATGTTCTTCCAACTCTATAGGCTATGATTCATGCTGATGTGCCAGTTACATCAATAATTAATTTCCTCCGCCGTCTTTGGTACAGCTTGTACTGGAGATTTTCTGCTTCCAGTGATATGTATAATGTTTTACAATAAAATGACGCAGAAGAGAAGACCGTCATCGGTGAACCTTTTAACCATCTTGTTTCCTGGAAAAATAGACTTGTTTTGTTTTGTTAAAAGCCCTACATCATTCATTTCTCTGCTTATAAATATATACCATAGATTTCATGTTAAGAAAGAAATGCAGGCCACAATATCCTGAGTTTTTTCTGTGTAAAAGAGGGCTCTATCTTCTGGTGCACTCAGGAGTGAAACAATGTTCACAAATAACGCTGGTTAGCAGTGTCATTACTAGCATCCACTTTGAAAAGGCACAGAAATACTTTGAGACATGACCTTTTAAAACCACAAAAACATGTTATAGAGGTATACAATGTGGAAAATCTCCTTTAAAAGTGTACATAACTTATTTTAAGAGTCCATTATCTATTTGTTCACGTCTCAGTATGACAAAATGTGTCTTTCACGTATTCATTACTATTACAGTTATTATTATTTTTAAACTAGTAAATGATTCATTCTTACTGTTAGTGGGATTGCCTCTCCGCAGATCTGACCCCGGCCCGGTGGTGTCACAAGCTCATGGAGATGGGAACCTTTAATACCACATCGTAAACCTTCTATTTAGCAAAATAACTCACTTTGTTTAAGTCTATAGATTATCACCATTTGTTCTTAGCATTTCTGATGTCAAATCAGTTCATTGCTGTGCTTGCTTGTCGGGCACATTTTTATTTTTTTGTATTTATTTATGGCTAGCTCGTGTTTATTTCTCCATGGCAATTCCCCTTGCTGCCAGTAGATTGTGTGCTAACACCAAATCCAACATTGGTTTTCAATAGATGCATTTTTTAAACATTATTCAAAGTTCTAAAACATGAAATACCAGAGTCATCCATCCATCCATTTTCTACCGCTTCTTCCTTTTCGGGGTCGCGGGTGACTGGAGCCTATCCCAGTGACTTCAGGCCTCAGGCGGGGTACACCCTGGACAGTGGCCAACTCGTCGCAGGACATGCCAGAGTCAAACAAAGCAAATAAAGCCCAATTTATTAAAACAATTCCATACCTTTGGTGATGCGATCTATATTTTCCATTCTTGATTCCTTTTGATTTCAATTCCTTCCCGAGGCCCAAACACCGAGAACATACATTTGGCGGTGTAGGATGCTTATTTAGCCTGGCACTGTGGATCAGAGGCGGCGGCGGCGGCGGCAGCTTCCCACTGATAAATATGGAGATGAGAGCGCGAGAGCTAAATTTGCCAAGACTGCTCTATTTTATGCGTGGGAGTGGTGCGTGGAAGCAGCCATACATCTCTGTTCAGGGGGCTTTAGAGATGGCGTGCCAAACCTAACCTGAGCATGCTTTCAATGCGATAAATCGTACTCGGATTGCCAAAATAAAGCTAGCAAATGGACACGTTATTGTTTTGTTTGGACTATAAAAGCTGTTGGATTAGAGACGTTCCAACACAAAAGCGCCCGTGTAAATGTGAGCATAATGAAAAAGCACTTTATGAAGCTGTGCCATGACTTGTGTTGAAGTTGTACTTAAATTTAGATTCAAACAATGGCTTTTATTCCGAGTGCCAGTATTCTCCACGCTGAGAAACAATATTAAAATAATTTGGAGGAGTTGGAGACAAATTAAGGTTCATCCGCTCTTTTTATTGGCGTCACCTCAAATAAAGTCCACAAAAAGCCCTGTTTGAGCCTTTGCTGCAAAGCCTCGTTGATTGCTTGAAATACAATCCGGCATGCTAAGGTCGCAGTAATAGGGAGCAAACAAAGATTTTTAAAAAAGCAGCTAATTTGCAAGAAAGGTAAGAATTCCACCTGATTGACACAAACATGAAATTGTTGGTGGAATTTGCTGTTTGTCTGGTCGCAGATTTGGGGTTAATATCTCTGTAATTACTGGGCCTATCCACATGAAACAAAAACTGGCACGAAGTTCAACATCTTCTCTGTCTCTGTCTCGGGCATAAATCAACAAACTGTGGTAAGTGTCTGGTATGTTAACGTAACATATTAACAGTTATTCAAATGTCTATAGCATAAAGAACATGCTAAAGCATCAGTATTGCCCCAAATCACCCTCAGTGTCACTTCTAAACAACTCCGCAAACTCCGGAGTTAGACGAAGTGCTGATTCTTCTTCTGCGTCGCTTAGAGCCAAGAGCGCCCTCTTGTGGTTGCCAGTGTGAAAATAATCAACATGTGAAATGCGGTTGCCGGTGTGAAAATAACGAACAAAATTATATGATAATGTGTAAGTAATATCACATATAAGTCGCTCCGGAGTATAAATCAAAACTAAAAAAGGTGTGACTTACAATCCTAAAGTACGGTGGGTAAAAATCAGGTAATGATCCGATTTTTGTATGTGTATCTGTTATTCTCACACGTGTTATTTACAAGTGGCTTCAGTTTGAACTAGTGATCTTGAGCTAGAGCCCTTACAAAAATATGCAGAATTTAAGAGTATTACAGTGTTAGCTACATATCTACCATCATTAACGTTCTTACAAATTCCAGATTAAAAACTGCACATGTGCTAGGAAAGGACCGTTCACCTTGCATAATGCATGACGTCTGAAATGGCAATCGCAGGAGCAGTCGGGGATTGCGGCCCGTGATTAGCTGACAGTCTGCTCAATACTTTGACTGACATTATAATGACGCCGGTGAACGGAATCATGCACTTGTACAGCACGTAATGAGTCCATTCTTGATAGACTGTACCTCCATCACGCAGGTTAGACCAATAATAAATAGAACCATTAGCAGGCTTTTATTACACTGATTAGAGTGTTGTGTTGTAATTAACCTATGCTGCCAGGATTTGATTGATTATAAACATGAGTACAAGAGCTCAATGGAAGTAGTTGTACACAGGATGTTGTTTCTACTTTTGCTAACTGTATCTGGAGCTGTGTTTTGTTTCATTGCTGAATATTTCTCTAATCCTACATAAACATCTGGTCTCAGTACTCAGATCCACATGATGATCCAGGAAGTGCACTCAACCAAGGTCAGGATTATGTCGTCACAAGAGATGTCCCGATATCAAATTTGAGTGTTTTACGATTATTGTGACAAAGAAACATCACGATTTAACGATTAGTCAACAACAGTGAAATCTTTAAAAATGTCTTTCATTCCCGTGGTCTGACATGTGACTATTCCTCAAATTTGTGACTGGCTTTACAAAACAAAACTTTCTGAAAGACAAAATTAAGTTAAATGTGACAAAAACAGCCAGATAAAAAAAAAGTTCTTTACATTTGGTTCTATTTTTTGGGCGATTATATTGTGACTTGAATCATCACAATTATCACAATTAACTCAACAATCTTAACATCCCTACTCGTCACACATCATCAGATTTCCAAGGTTAGCCTAACGTTGAAACAGATTAAAACAACAGCATCACAGCAGTGGTTACTTTTCCTCCCAGTGACCTCTGTTTTACCTCGAGGATCTACCATGTCATGGCTCCATCAAATAGAACTAAATCTATGTTTGACCTCTTTTCTACGACCCCTGAGAATCTATGGGGTCTCAAATTTGGGCCCTGACCCCCAGGCTGTGATTGACTGCACTACAGTGTGATACAATGCACTTGCCAGTTTTACTTTTTGACATAGTTCTGGCGGATGTATCACCATGGACGGTTTGCACTGCTGCCAAAAAACCCGACGATGCGTGACGGTTTCTGGCGTTCGATCCCGAGCTCCATATGCTACCTGCTAGTCTCCATGGAGATGCCATCGTCTAGTCCTGAATGCTGCAGAGAATGCCATTGAACTGTATATCTTGCATCGACATATTTAATTACCGATTTACTTCATGAACACACATTCTTACCACGAGTTGGCTCACGTCTCTGTACATTCTTCCAGGCTGCCTAAACGTGCTCTATCACCAATAAACATGTTAACTTCGGTTTCTCTTTCGTGATTGTTACTCGGGTCTGTATTTAATCTTGGGGAAGCTTTCTGACACCGTCACTTTTTCGAAGCAGTTTTCAAAAGATTTTTCCATTCATCTAATCTCCTAAATCTCTTAACTTTTGCTGCCTGCCTTCAATCCCACCCTTGTGCCCCTAACAAGTCCAATCAATCCACTTAATTGCCGAAACACGACACTCGCAATAACGAAAGTGACTCTCCTTTTTCCATATCAAATAGATCATTAAGAGGGTTCACCGCAAAACCAGCCCCTCACACATGTCATTAGCACCGCTCTCAAACCAAGTGACTCCATTAAGATTATCTTGACCTGCGTGGAGCTCATTAGGGAGGAAAACTGTCAAACACATTCACTAACTTGCAAAGCTTGGTAGATACAGTCATTTTCATAAGTGCAACGGGTCTGACAGACATAGTCCTTCAGTACAATAAGCGCCGCTTTTTAGAGGTTTCTAAGTGTGTTTCACAAGTTTCTGAGGCCAAAGCAGAGTTTTGCCATTACGGTAGAACTAACAACTACTGTAATATAACCCGTACTTAACTCCTTGGGCTACAGTGACACTTCAACAAGGCAAAAAACAGTTTACAAATGTATTTAGCATCAATCCACACCAGAGACGTCAGAGCTGCTCCTGCAACGCGAGTCTGTGTCTCTTCTCACTGTACGGACACCAAACTGCTTTACATTGCTTACATATTAAATGTCACACGAAGTAGGTTTTATCTGAGGGATGAAGCTTTTGAAATTGCATTCATTACGCTGCTCACCTTTAAAGTTTTGACTATTTCATGCCGTGTCTTCTCTTTCTTAAGTTGTAAAATGCATGTTTGGCAATTTGACAATAAACTCGTCCAGTTCCATCCTCAAATTTCCCCCCGAGATCCTGGACGTGTTTATTTATTCGACTGTTGCTTGTTTTTAGGGAATATATATTGAAAGTATTTTGGCAGTTTGAATTGGACACTTGGTACCTCTTTGGTGTTTCTTGCTAAAAAGCCTTGAGACACTCCGTTGACGCTGAATAATTACAACGCCGACCTAAACCTGAGTGATGCATAACGTAGTTACACCCGCTGGACGCGCAATATGACATTACCGGTTAGGATTGTCCGACCAGTTACGATTAGAAGTGATTTCTGTGTTTCTCGAGTAAATTGGGGGTAACAGATTCTCAGACCAGTCCTTTTGACACCAAGAACTGCTATTTGTAGTTAATTACATGAAAAAAAGCTTATGTTTGCTGTTGCTTCTAAAGATATGCCAATGAAGCCTCTTGTGGCCGTCGTCCCCTAGAGCTTTGAAATCACTTGCACACGTAACAAAATGAAGTCTCAAAATGTTATCTTATGTGAAATATACCACGGAGGGGACAGAGGCGCCGGCATTGCTCGAAATCTTGCTCGCCACGCGATAAACCCGTAATCTTTATCCGTTTCCGTGCACAGATATCCGTGGCATCGAGGATTTCCTGGACCGCACCTCGCAGCAGGGCATGGACGTGTCTCTGCAGAAGGTGGAGTCCAACATAAACATGATGATCACCAGCCTGTTCAGAACGCTCAGGGTGGAGGAGCTGCACCGGTACCGGGACACGCTGAGGAGGGCCGTGCTGTTCATGAGCCCCGCAACCGCCAAGGCCTTCATCACCGAGGTACAACACACACACTCGTTTGACTGTTCCTATAACTAACGCATTTGAATTCATGTCAAGTATAACTCAATTAAATGATGGTTCGTCTACGATCTGATTGGCAGAGAAATCACAATGAATATCTGCTACCACTGGGGTAGAAAATACAGACGTTATTCATTTGCAGTGATGTGTTTGGATATGTAGCACACCCACATATTGACATTGACATCTGACTTTCAAGAACGTTTGAATCCTTCATCACTGTTTTCCCTTCTGATTTACCCTCTTGAAATTGCATTTAGAGTGTTTGAGTAACCTTTATTCTTCCGCATTCTAAACACCGTTGCTCAGAAAATTCCTCTACATTCTACATACATTCTTTTACAGCAGCATCACATAAAAAAAAAAAAAGATTCTGAAATTGCCATGAAACACACACTGGGATTTGAAATATGGACTTCAACTTCAACTATAAGAAGTGGAAAAAGTACATTTGCCGAAAGCGAGTGAAATAAAGTCCCCCCCCACACACACACACACACACAGGTGGAAGCTAGATGGAAGCTAGAGTCATAAATGCATAAATCCAAGCGTTCGCTCGGGCCTTAATCTCTCGTGCCGTGTTCTCGTCGCGGTTTAATTAAAAGCGACCTCGGTGAGAGCTATCAGCGTCTCATCTGGTGGAGGGCGTGACAGAGAGCGGGCGGAAGTGGGGCTCGGCTGGTGTCTTTCTGGACATCTCTCATTCAGGGTCAGAGATCTTTGGAAATACTCTAGCCCAACATGCGTCCTAGTTTGGACATGGTGTAGATGAGGTTTAGTCTTGAATGAAACATGGCTAAATCTTGGTATTGATTTGGCTGACACACATACTTGGTTTGACTTGCTCCGAGCTCCAGTTAGCTACGCACCAGTGTCCTAACGCAGACCTGAACCGTACAAGATTCTGCAGAGAGTCCAGGTGTGGTGTGGGATTCTTTTTTTATGTATTTTTATGTATTTATTGGATTGGATTGGATTCAACTTTATTGTCATTGCACAGAGCACAGGTACTAAGACAACGAAATGCAGTTAGCATCAACCAGAAGTGCAAAACAGCAGTTAAAAGTGCAGAGTATGTAAAGTGAATCAGTGAATAAATACAGAATGTACAGTAGGGGGCAGTATGGGGTATGAGCAGTTGTCCACAATCACTGTGTGTGTGTGTGGCAGTCTACAGTCTCTGTATGTGCATGTCTGTGTGTGTGTGTGTGTGGGGGGGGGACATTGAGGTAGAGAGTTCAGCAGGATGACCGCTGCAGGGAGGAAGCTTTTCCTGAACCTACTGGTCCGGGAACGGAGCACCCTGTAGCGCCTCCCGGAGGGGAGGAGGGCAAACAGTTGGTGGCTGGGGTGAGAGCTGTCTCTGACGATGCTGCGCGCCCTCCGCAGACACCTCTTGCTCTGGACAGTCTCAATGGAAGGGAGTGAGGAACCTGTGATGCGTTGGGCGGTTTTCACCACCCTCTGGAGTGACTTCCGGTCCGCAGCAGAGCAGCTGCCATACCATACTGAGACACAGTTGGTAAGGATGCTCTCGATGGTGCAGCGGTAAAAGTTCACCAAGATCAGAGGAGACAGGTGGGCCTTCTTCAACCTCCTCAGGAAGAAGAGACGCTGGTGTGCCTTCTTGACCAGGGTTGAGGTGTTGAGAGACCAAGAGAGATCCTCGGAGATGTGGACACCCAGGAACTTGAAGCTGGTGACACGCTCGACCTCCGTCCCGTCGATAAGGATGGGGACGCTAAACAATTACATTAGGCTTGTACGCAGACATTTCTGTGCCGAACTGACAGTTACAAGCTGTTTTTAAAAGCAGTTGTCCATTTAGTCTGGCGGAGAAACCAATCTCAGCCTTTGCCGTCTGCAGCGCTTGGACGCAACGCAACCCTTCGGTCAAGATGCACACACACAGCACGTACACAGCGCAGCATACACCACACGCCTTTGATCGAGCATGTCACAGAGCTGGCCAAGCTGTGTGGCACATCCATGTTGATTTGACGCTCTGTATAAACCTGTTATGCCCCAATTTAGACCTGGATGGAATAGAGGCGTCATGTGAGGTTAAATCACACTTTTCACCCAAACATAACCATTGTTCCGAACCACACACTGGGTTCACACTGACATAATTCTATTTAAGATGTTGCTAAAAATGATCCTTAGTCATTACATCCACAGTTAATGAGAAATACTGAGCTCATAATGCCTTGGCTTTTACATTGGCTCTGATTGAAAACAGGATGTGCTCAGCTGGTTTTCAAGCATGAATGACGGAGAGACTTCTTTGAGAAACGCGTCGGTTTCAGCTCAGTTTATGAAATTGATCAACTTTGATGTCCAAACCCCAGCAAGCAGCTCAGTTACATGTGTGTGATGAAGGAAGGTAATGATGGATTTCTTAGGGACGTTCGTTCCCCCAGGACCTAGACACTAGCGACTGTCAAGAGGAGATGGATGGCAGAATCTCATTTGAGAGCGTCCTCCAACTAACTCAAAGGTTTGCCCTTCAAAACCTCTACAGAACAGAACTGACAAAAGTCTTCTGCAGGATCTCCATTTGTATAATTTTGAGAAATACCACGTAAGAAATGGTAATATAGTCTTCTGGTATTGCTGAAAGGGCCAAGGAGGGTTGTAGCACGTATGCAACTGCAAAAAGAAGGATGTACTGAGAGTGGATTGGTTGAGTCACAAAGATACCGAACTCTGATTGGATGATAGTTAAGGAAGTTAAGGACACGTAACAAAAAAAACATAAATCACCTATGTCCATCTCACAACAGCGCCTAAATCTCAAATACACAACACATTGGCTTGTTACGTTCTCATTTAAATGTTTTTTCCCTTTTGTTTGCAGCTCTTATTTCCCAGATCATATTGGATGGGAAATTAAAGAACACATTTTTTATAATTTCTCTTTCTTTCAAATCATATTACTGCCACGCATCCACTACCATTGTTCCGAACCACACACTGGGTTCACACTGACTTAAGGAGCATACGATGGTAGATATAATTGTTACTCCTATGTATTTATGTGTATATTTAAAAACCCTCACTGATTGTTATGTTTTTAGAGAACTAATGAAAGGGCAAAAGAAGTTTATTTTGATGCAATGTGAGACATCTGTTGTCTCTCATTGTCTCACATCTGTTGACGCTAAAAAATTAGAACTCAAAACGCATTCGAACAAAGCGTAAAATACACTCATTTGACAAACATTGAACATTGCTAGTACATTGTCCAATACATTTCAATTCCATTTATACAGGATAATGTTAAAATACAATGCCAGAAAGCAACAAAATCCACATCATTTGCAGACACAGATGACATGCCCCACACATTCACACTCTACATGTGTACCCTTCAGCCAAGAATGGTCTGTTCCTTTTTAAAACAGGCATCAGAGCAACTTGACCTCAAATGAAGGGGCACATTATTCTCGAGTCTGTTGCAGCTGTGAAATAATGACCTCTAATATTAACAGTGATTCCTCCTGCGCTGTTACTGTAAGATATGTTTGGTCTGTAAATATGTGTAGATATAAGACTGTCCACACAATGGGGACATTTTGGAATGTATGGCGGTTGTTTCCTGCATTTGGCTCTTTTAGTCCTGGTTTGTTGTTGGTTTTATTCTTGGTGTAGCTCTAATAGTCCCTAAAAGGCACGTTTCGACTTTGGACTAGATCGGGGAGGTCCGAAAGTGTCTCCGCTGTCATAAATGTACCGTACCACTCTGTTTGAGGGGTATAAAAGGGGTGAGGGTACTAGCTCCAGGAGTGTGCCGCTCACTTTTGGCTCGCTGAACACTTTAGTGCTAGATGACTGGATGAGAGACAATGTAGTTTCAAGTGAAAATGAAAAGCCAAAAAATGTAATTAAAATAGAACCATTTCTCACCAAAAGCTGACTTGATTTTCTGATGTATCGATGCGTATCCAGTGGTGATAACTTTAATCGTTGAGCTGACAAAGCAAAGCTAGCGCGTCTTAGCATCAGCTTTTTCCACTCACGTCAAATATTGCATTTCCAGTACATACTGCATACATCAGCCAAAGACATTGCATTTCATAAAGAGAGGTTAAAGTGTGGCGTGGAGGAGAGGAAGTTCAAAAAATGCAGAAAGGCTGACAATAAACTGTAAGTTGCTTCTTGTGCACTCTAATCTAACCAATACACAGCTACACAAACATAATGTTTCTGAAAAGCTGAGATTGGTTTCATGAAGAGAAAGTCAAATTGTGGTATAATTTATGTGACGTTTGGGTGCAAGCCAGGCCCTTGCAAACACAGACCGTCATTAACAGAAGCGGTCCAAAGCGCTCCAAAGTGGACCGTCTGAGTAGACCAGTCAGAAGGTCAAAAATCCACTTTAGACTTAGGTGAGTCATGGATTAGTAATTGTACTGTATATGTTTTAGACTTGATTCATGCATAATTTGATGACGCTTTAGTTTTAGTTTATACTCAACACAGATTTATTTGACTTTAGGACCTGGTTTTAAGTTAGACCTGACTCAATTAAGATTTAGGCAATTTTGGCAAAATTTTGGTCCAAAGAAGTACATCGAGGAAGTATCCAATGCTTTCAACTAGGATTTAAATGCATTTAAATCCAAGTTGAAAGCATTGAGCAAATCATTTTCATAACCTGGGTATTTTAATTGTTGTTTGTTTGTATTTATGTGTGATTTATGTGTATTTACGTGTCTAAACGTTGCTGCCTCTTTGCCAGGACTCCCCCGTAAAGGAGCTTTTTAATCTCAATGGGACTTGCCGGTTAAAATAAAGGTTAAATTACAACAATACAAATATATAAAAGGAAAATGTATTATTTCTTTGCCGTCGTGCATGCTACAACTTTATGCCATGTGCGCTGCAACTAAAAAAAATAACCTTGCTTTGGGCTGTCATACTTACTTCACTGAGGTTGACAACAATGATGCTTTTTAATCCAATCTAGCTGGACATTAAGTGGACAGGGCTTTGTGAGATAAGCCGATGTGTGAGATTGATGTCTGTACAGTTGTTAGCCTTTGGGGATGTATCTTATGTGAAAGATAGAGGATAGTGAAATTATTATAACCTTTATTTATACAGGGAGGAGCAGCCCTCAAGAGCAACCTGTCATTTACAAGAGTGCACCACTAACACCTACAAACATTTACTTAATAATAATGAAAAATATACAAACAAAGACAGGATATACAGATAAAATACCTTAAAACATTCAATAGAAATAAATGTATAGAAACACACAATATGGAATAAAATAATTTAAATCAAGAGCACTGGCACCAAGGACAGTCTTTTAAAAGTGCTTTGAATTAATTCAAATTTCATCAAAAAAATCTTTGAGTTTCATTTCATTGGTCGGCAGCAAAGCCTCTGTCCCTTGCTCTGTACTGACTCTGTGAGACTCTAAATAAAAATGTCCTGTGATCTTAATCAGCACCTGATCTGATGCTCGCTAAACTTGTAAAATAATCAGGCAAAACTCCAATGAAATCTTTATAAATAAACAAAAGGCAGTGCTGTTATTTTCTTACATCTAATGATGCAATTATGTTCTGTTTCCTTCTCCTGTCATTCATATGATACATTGAGCTCGGAGGTTTTAAGACAGTTGCTGTAGAATGCATATATATATATATATATATATATATATATATATATATATATATATATATATATATATAATATAATGTCACCATAATCCAGAACTGAAGGAAATGTAGCCTGAATGAATTGTCTTCTACAATTAAGAGGGGGCACTTTTTATTTCTAAAGAAGAATGACAATCTGGTTATAAGTTCTTGCTCTTGAACATGTTTTTTGAAGGAGAGTTTATCATCAATCCAGATGCACAAGTATTTGTAGTAGAGGGCTTGTTAGCATAAGAATATATTATAACACAGTTTTGTTGAATGATGTGAAAATCTTAATATACACTATTTTGAATCACTTGTGCAACAGAAGGTGCCCTGGCATATAAAATTGCATCATCTGCATACAAGTGGATGGTGTTTTAGATTATGCCCAATTGAGTTTACATACATGGTAAATAGATGTGGTCCAAGGACAGACCCTTGAAGAACTCCTTAGTTAGGATAAGATAATTGATTGAAGGCCATCATCAGAAACCGCTTAAGCTCCATTTGTGAGGTAATATTTAAACTCTATTTTTATATTTTAATCAAACCCAATAGCATCCAGATGATCCAAGAGAATACAGTGATCTACTCAACCAAAGGCCTTTGACACATCTTAACATAACTTTGGTAGCAGCTGTAATAGTACTATGCCCTGGTTTATATCCAGACTCTCTCTATTTAAAATGTAACATTTGGTTAAGAAAGCACGCACCTGGTTACTTATTTGCTTCTCCAAGATTTTTGCTGGGCAGGACAGTTTTGAGATTGGACCAACCTTATTCAGATCATTTTTCTAGCATCCTTTGTGCAAAGGGAGAACAAAAGCAGTTTTCCATAGTAAGGGAACACTTTCAGTTTGGATTTTGAGACTAAAAATACAAATTTTAGTCTCAAAATCCAAACTGAAAGTATCCCCTTTGATTTAAATGATTTACTATTAGTGGGGCTGATAACAAAAGTACTTAGGATCTAAGGTGTCAGCTCCAGTGGATCTATAGAGAGCAACACTTAATATTTGATACTTCAAAATACTTGATCAGGTCTACAGCAACAGCAATAGATGGAGCAGCATCATCAAAAATATTTCCAGCATCAGTAAAGTGCTGGTTAAACGGATCACAGAGATCTTTTATTGTCAGACTAATTTAATCTTTTATCATTTCATTTGGTAAAAAGGGGGCCAGATGCGATCAGGACCTGACCGCAGAATGGCCCCGTGATTCAGTGAAAGTATTGACGTAATAAGATGTTTTGGCTTTACAAACAGAAGAGACATATTCATTGCGCTTATGACAAAACTGCTGCCAATCTGCTGCTGATTTGGTTGCCTTGGCTTCGGCCCAGGTAATGTCACATCCTCGAGATAATGCAGCGATGTCCGGACAAAACCAGGGATTATTCTTATTTTTGACCCTTTGACCTTTTAACAGGAGCATGTTTATCAGTATTATCATTAAATGTTTGAATAAAAAAGTCCAGTTCTGTGTTGGGTTCTGGAATACTAGTGGTAAAATCATTGTCACTATAGAACAAATCAGACAGAAATGCTTGGAAATTAAAATGCTTATAAGACTTTTTATGGATTTAAGATATTTTGTGTTGCCAAAAGGACATTGGTCACTAAAAGCAATTGGAAAAACACCACTACGTTGGAATTTCTGAGGTTTGTTGCTTAAGAAATGAAAATAAATATAGAAATTCTCCCATCCAGATGTATTACAGGGTCTGGAATTGAAAATATGTAACATGATGAAGACAAAGGGAAAGAGCGAGGGAGACAAACGGAGTCACTCAAGGATGGAGGACAATTAGGCTCTAAGACAATCAGTGAGGGCAAAGCCATTGTGTTGAAGCTGATGTGTCAGAGCAAAGATGAAGATCACTTTGTAAACTGCGATGTCCTCTGAAGTGAATCCAATCCACTTTATTTATATCGCACATTTCAGAAACAGAAACAGTTTCCAAAGTTCAGCACAATACAAGTAAAAGATACATAAACTCTGCTTGTCCTAACAATAAAACTAGTAATGTAAAAGAAAATGTAAAACCAATCAAATGAAAATAATTAAATCAATAATAATAATAAAACACGTTGAACCACACAACTCATGCAGTGTTCAATGCCAGAGATTAAAAGTAGGTCTTAAAACACACACTGAATTCTGGACCAATTGTATGTGTGAAAGTGGCTAATGCCCAGAAAAAGTACATTACAGTAGTTGGAATGAACTAAAAGCATTCGTCGCTTGCTTGAACATTTTAAAAGATAAAACATGTTTTAACTTTAGATAAAAGCTTGAAATGTGAAAAAGGAGATTTGATAACAGTATTTACCGGTACTTTTAATAATGACGCCTAGGTTGGTGACTAACAGTTTCACCTGCCGTCTACAGTTGGTCCAGGTCCATTAGAGGGTCCCATTAGAGGGTCCCATTAGGGGGTCCCATTAGAGGGTCCCATTAGGGGGTCCCATTAGGGGGTCACCAAACAGTAAGATTTCCGTTTTCCCCTCATTAAAACCACAAAAGCTGTGAGCCAACCAAGCCTTGACATCACTCAAGCACTTAATCGGACCCTTTTTTTGAAAAGTGTGAGGAGGTACAGAGCAAACAGAACAGGCCAGAGAATTGAACCCTGTGGGACTCCGTAGGGAAGAGGGGAGGAAGACGAGGTGGAGTCCCCCAGTCTGACTGAGCAGGACCTCCCCCTGTGATTTAAAATCTTATGTTCCGTTGTGTACAGCTGGTTACCACTTACAATCGGAGTAAATCAGACAACAGAGGCCAAAACTACAGAGTCACGAGCCTCTGAGACAAAAGATAATTCAAAAATATTGTTAACTGTCATGTAGGGCAAGACTTTTCTTCAAATTATCTTATGACTTCAAGACATGATCAACCTGTGATAGATGATGTGATATGTCCTGCAGCGATGTCCACAAGTTGACACAAGTTCTAATAGGGACAAAAAAATAATCAAAATATCATGATTTAGTCTCAATAATACCGTGGCCAGTCACAATACATTGAATTATTAAAATCCTTTGTTTATAGTATAGCAGTGTTTTAGCAATAGATAATAGACTATGATCCTTTGCTACATTTCAGTGCAGAGAACATGAAGTCGTAATTGTTATCAAGCACTTTTATGGCTTAACTCTTTGGAACGATGTGCACAAATGCTTGTCTTGGCATTTTAAAGGAAAACGTAGCATCTGTACAATTCTATTCCTCTTCAAAATATTACAATGATTAGTGTACCGTGAAATTAATATTGTACCGTGACATTTGCATATTGTTACGTCCCTAATTGCAGTTACAAGTCCACACTGTAGGAGTTGTTTCGACGAGCTCCTGTGGTCAAACATTTGCATGCAGCTCTTTTGAAGAACGTTTTGCTCTTAATCCACACACCATGATGTGCATTATTCACACTCTCCAGCGGAGGCCTTTAATGCTGTGCGTGTGAGTGCATGTTCTACCCTTGTGGTTGTCCCATCCACATCTTCACATAACCAGCAGAACATGGCCCTGGGCAAACACCTTCATGGAATATTACACCAAAGACTTTCCTCGACTTCAGAAATATGCTGTTTCATTATAAATGTAGAATCCCCTGGTCCTCCATGTAGAGGACCAATAAAGCCATGAGCAGATTCACTAATGACTATGACATGTTCAAGGTCATTAAACCTGGTGCACAAAGGAAAGCATCTCACCACTGCACTGCTAGATGAACTATTTATACAGCTGATATTTCAGAAACATCAAACCTAATCAGATATTATAGCCTTTTAGAATGTGTCTTAATCTCCTGTTGGTCAGTCAGTGTCAGTTAGTCCTGACATTAAAATGATAACTGTGATGTTTTATGAAAACATCATTAAATCAGATCAATTGCCTCAAGTCAAACTTTACTGCAAAACCATCCGTCTCTCACTAACTCTTGCATTTTGCATCCAGAGATCATGTTAGATATGCAAAGATGATGAATTTTGCCATTTGATCTCAACACTTTAAATTTTAAAATCAAGCCATTTTTGGACTATTTTTCTTTTGGTGACATTTCTTACTTGAAGGGCCATCAAACATGTATAAAATTATTCCACAGATGACAGCTGCCGCCAATGAGGCATGAAGGAATGAGACACCATAAATAATATAGTCACACACACACTCGTCTTGCTTGGGCTGATGAAGTTGAGGTTGGCTGTGTTATTATGGAGACATGTGATCTTTCTTTGGGTCGGAGCGTGTTTGACACGTTGCGTCAGTTGGACGACATTGGGCTGAGTTTGTTAGCTTTTTCTGACATTTCAGACATTACTCTGTTTGTGACTCTGCTTTTAACACCAGTATTGTCAAACCTGCAAGTCATAAACCTTCTGTGTCTTGGTTCCCATGGATACAGATGGTCAATACTCACACATTATAAAAGTGTTGAATCACACACCAAATATGATGCATGGTCTACAGTGGAGGATTGTCATACGATTATAGGCTTCTGCGTGAACTAAACACATGGCTTTACATTAAATACTCCTCGCAATATGTGACGGAGCAGCGTAAATGCCGGTACATGTCGGCCTCGGTGAAACTGAGATAAACAGTGTTTTAGGGTTTTTTTCCCCCCAAATTTGTGATTTTCGTTTTTTTGCATTATGTTAAAGTTGAAGTTATAAAGGAAGCCCCTCCGTGCTTCAGATAACAGTATTCATTACCTTAAAAGTACACATTAAGCTGTTAAAAATGGGTAGTTTTCGTGTGCCGCACGGGGGGCGTTACACTTTTTTCAGCAGAATACTGTTGATCTTTTTCCACCAATAAGCTGCGAACCACATGGCTACAGCTGCGTGTTCTCCGTGTTTTCCTCTCAAGAGACATTATTCATTCTCAAAGACTTTCTCCAGAGCGTATGATTCCCTGGACTAAATTTCAACGGAACTGAGGTACTTTTACTCTAAAGTATTGCTTTAACGCTGTGTTTTAAGGTGGTTTCGTGATGTCACTTGCCTCGGCACCTGAGCAGACATGGAGCTATGCTAAGCTAACATGCTGCTTCAGTGCACTCTACGTTATAAATATGTGCTTGAATTTAATGTGACCACTTTCTGAATAATTAACACCACGTAGTCTCTTGAAACTAGCTGTTTTGAGATGGTATAATGTCTGTATCTTCGTGTTTTTTACTGTAGCCCGCGTTAGCCGCTTTAGCTCGCTACAGTCCAAGCTAGCACCGGGCCATGTTCTTTTTTACTGGCTTCAGCATAACAAATACGGGCTTGAATTTAATGTGACTACTACTGAATAATTACCATCACGTACTCTCTTGAAACTAGCTGTTTTGGGACGGTGTAATGTCTGTATCTTCGTGTTTTTTTTACTGTAGCTCGCGTTAGCCGGTTTAGCTCGTTCCAAACTTCTTTGTTTCACTTTTCAGAACAGGTGCTCACGTTGTAAAAAACGCGCTTAGAGCCAAAGTAAGACCGCTGTGTGCTGTGTGCTTGGTTCACTGTCTCCTAAATGGTCCATATCATAAGAGAAAGTTGTGAAAAGCACTTACATACTCATCACAGTGGAAAATTAGAACGCTCGAAATGCCTTTGGCCCAATGCAAAGAGTTAAAAACATGTTTTCCACGTTTTGAACACAGTAAAAATCAGGTTCAGCACTTTTAACTTCTATGTCCAATCACATTTACATTTAGCTCTTAGCATTTCCAAATCTATAGTTCCTTACATTAATTACTGACATTGGAAAACAAGCTAGAGACTCCAGCACGATCCACCACGGAAAGTTTAAGGCGCGGGCTGGCTATTGTCAAAACTGAAGGCTACAAAATGATGGTGATTAACATTTAGCTACGCAGGTCACTCGGCTGACTGCCCAGACATGCTAACACTTCTTTTATTGTGCTGAGTGTCTTGAAAGTTATCTCCTTCATACACTTTTCAAACTTGTCTTTATGGAAAACATGCTAGAAAATGAAAAAAAAAAAGTGAGAAGAAAGGAGTGACATTGACGAGAAGGTTAACATGGCCTCCCGTGTTCAATTAAAGCCAGGAAAATTGACAGTGCGCCGTTAAATAACAAAAGCGCAAGGAGGTTGGGATTAAGAGAATTAAGTGACTCAAGAAACACTTAATCTGATCAACGCGGGGGCAGGACGTGCTCTGGAAAATGTGGAAATGGATGGAAAGGTTCGCAAAATGGGGAAAACGCCGAGAGTGGGCCTTGGGTTTGTGTCGAGTTAGCGCCCGCTCACAGTCACAGTCGCTCGGCCCTGACTTTGTGTGCAGACCTTGATGAAGGGCAGTCAAAGGCAGGGCCAGATAAAGTGGCCTAAATGGATGATGTGGAGTGTGAAAGATTCTAATGAGGTCGAGCGCCGGCAGTACAGTGGGAAGTCGACTAAACCATTGCCCTCAGACGTTTCTTCAAAGACCTGGCTTATGCTAAACTGGCACGTTTCTTTAGCTTACCTTAGCCGTGTTATGATGACCATAGATGACCTTGTGTTTCATGATAAAAGTAGACCTTAATTTTTAGTCTGTCTGCATTTTTAATCATCAAATCATTCACCTTCCACTGGGCCTGGTCGTCCGTAAAGCGTTGCCGTGTTCGTTAAAGTGCCTCTGACAGGTCGGAAGACACATTGAAGTTTTATACATAAAACAACAACATAAAAATTCTAAAAATATTAAATAGCCATTTAATATTATAATATTAATATTATATATAGCCAGAAATAGCCATTTTTTTTTAGGTTTATAATTTCACTTCCTGTTTGTAATTGATGACATCACACAAGGAAATTACCTGCAATTATTATTTTTTAAAAGTCGTTTATTTTGTGTAAATTATGCATAAACTTTGTCTGGAATGAATGTCCCTAGTGCACCTAGAGTGAATTTATATCACATATAGATTTATATTATTTTATATATTTTTTGCAATATGTCTGGACTGTGGAAGAACAGATTTTACTTTATCACATGAACAAGAAAAACACAGGTATAAAAACACAGGTATTAACCACAACCCAGAACATGCCCTGCAGCTCAAAAAAGTGTTTTTCTTTTTTGTTACAATCTCAGAATAAGAATCAAAAAGGTGTTTATTGCCATTGTCAGTGAATTTACAAAGCTTTGATGCTTCGACGTTGATCTACACATTATTACCAATGAAAATAACATCTAGTGGCTTTTATCAAGGAGGTGGGTTACAATAATAGTGAAATACATTTGGCTTTTGAAAACATTACTAAACAAAACTACAAAACTGAATCTTGAGCGGATCAAAGTAAACAACCTCCGTCTGAACACATAAAAAAACGTGTGAACATGTAATCGATTTGAGTCATAAAAACCGTCATCTTTCCATTATAATTGCCGTCTCTCAAGTGTAAATTGTCTTCATTTCTTGGTCTGTTTAATGACTTGAGCTGGAACAAAAGCACAAGTAACACGAGAAGAAGGCGCGTCGGCATCGTTTATTTCAGAGGAAAATACACAAAAAAGTCATATTTTCCTGAACCTTTGAAACATTTTCTTGTTGTTCAGTGACAATAATACACCCAAAGAGAGACAAGCTTTAAATAATGTGCTCCGTTCTGCTCAATATACCGTGAACTGCGACCTTCCTGTTCTTGAGGCTCTTTATAAATGTAGATTTTTAAACCAATCCCTTGGAATCCTTCACAGCCGCTCACGTCAAACCCTGCGGAGCCACGTTTGAACCCCTCAGGAAGAAGATGTCATTCCATTAACCGTAAGACATCGTGTCGCGCTGAAAGCTTCTTCCCACAAGCTTAAACAATGCACTTTGATCTGCCCCATGGTTTTTCTAGCTATCTTGAAGTGTTTTGTAACTTATGGTGGTATTATGTGGTTATCAGACTCAGAATCAGAAAAAGAATAGTATTCACAACATAGGAACTTGCTTTGGTGATTCAATGCAGCAACAACAATGATGAAACAACCAAGGGATCAAAATAACAATAAGATTAAAAAAGAGTAAGTAAGTATTTTGTATTTGCACAGCACATTTAAGATCCAAAGTGCTTCACAATGAAAAAGACAGAGATTAAAAGATGATTCAAACAGCAAACAACAACAGACAGTAACAAAAACAACAGAAGAAACATATAGACAAGATACAAGTGGCATAAAATTCCATTCCTGTCACAGGCTCAGTAGCTGTTAAAAGCAAGTCTGAAAAAATAGTTTTTTTTAAAAGATAATGATGACGCTAATTTATTGCCTGACCAGCCATTCCCAACACGTTTTGACAGACTATTTTACAAAACCTGAGGGTCTGGGATCCAACACAGTCGCTCCAATTTCCAAAGGGAGCTGATTGACAGGCGGATTAACCAATCAGACAAACGCATTGTCCGTTCGTGTCTAAACACACATGGTGGATTACAGAATAAAAATAACACAGACTGCTGACTTCTGCTGAGTCAACAAGCGACGCATTAAACTCTGTAAATCTCAGGTAAATAAAGTTATATATTTTGTTCTGAACGTTCCGAAAATATTTAAAAGATGTCTTCCGCATTTGAGAAACACATGACACAAATTAGCGGCGATGGTTGGACAGGTAAATGCTGGAAAGTTTTTTGGACGCCCTCCAACGGTCCAATTCCAGACCGAGATGCATTCGAACGGAATGTGGGCGGGGCTGGCGGGTTAGGCAAGCTAATTTAAGGTCTTGAGGTAAACTGTTCCAGAGGCGCGGTGCATAATTGCTGAAAGCCCGGTCACCTTTCTGTGAGCGGGTACGGGGTGTGTCCAGGGGTGTGTCCAGGGGTGTGTCCAGAGGTGTGTCCAGGGGTGTGTCCAGGGGTGTGTCCAGGGGTGTGTCCAGGGGTGTGTCCAGAGGTGTGTCCAGGGGTGTGTCCAGGGGTGTGTCCAGGGGTGTGTCCAGAGGTGTGTCCAGGGGTGTGTCCAGGGGTGTGTCCAGGGGTGTGTCCAGGGGTGTGTCCAGAGGTGTGTCCAGGGGTGTGTCCAGGGGTGTGTCCAGGGGTGTGTCCAGAGGTGTGTCGAGGGGTGTGTCCAGGGGTGTGTCCAGAGGTGTGTCCAGGGGTGTGTCCAGGGGTGTGTCCAGAGGTGTGTCCAGGGGTGTGTCCAGAGGTGTGTCGAGGGGTGTGTCGAGGGGTGTGTCCAGGGGTGTGTCCAGGGGTGTGTCCAGGGGTGTGTCCAGAGGTGTGTCCAGAGGTGTGTCCAGGGGTGTGTCCAGGGGTGTGTCCAGGGGTGTGTCCAGGGGTGTGTCCAGAGGTGTGTCCAGGGGTGTGTCCAGAGGTGTGTCCAGGGGTGTGTCCAGAGGTGTGTCCAGAGGTGTGTCCAGAGGTGTGTCCAGGGGTGTGTCCAGAGGTGTGTCCAGGGGTGTGTCCAGGGGTGTGTCCAGGGGTGTGTCCAGAGGTGTGTCCAGAGGTGTGTCCAGAGGTGTGTCCAGAGGTGTGTCCAGAGGTGTGTCCAGGGGTGTGTCCAGTGGGATGCAGATCTTAGTGGGCGTGGTGGAGTGTAAAATGGAGCATGTTTGAGGCATAACCTGGAGCCGGTCCATGTAGCGATTTCAAAACGGTCAATGCCACTTTACACTGGATTCTAAATTTGACAGGAAGCCAATACAAGGCCGCCAGAGTGATGTGTTCATATTTCTTTGTCCCGGTAAGAAGTCGAGCAGCTGCGTTTTGTAATAACCGTAATCTTGAAAGAGATGATTCATTTATTCCAGTATAAAGGGCTTCACAATAGTCCAATCTTGAAGAAATAAAAGCAAAAAAAAATATGACTTTCTCAAGGTCGACTGCAGTTAAACATGATTTCAATTTAGCTACAGCTTTTTTACAGCTTTTTTACAGCTTTTTTTGGCATGTGGTGCTTTACAATGTTTTGTTGTGCGTGTTGAGCTTTTTTGCACATGATTTTTCCCAACGTGGGTTTGACCTGCACTTGGCAAATAAGCTACACTAAACAAACAATAACCTCTTCAAATATGTAATCCGTTGCTGGACTTTATTTGACGAAACATCACTGTAAAAAACACTCGCGTTTATTGAGCCAAAAGCAATAAACGTGCAGAGGACGGTTTGGAACAACAACGCCGTTAAAAGGACACGTGGTGGACTTGGCCTGAGTTCTCCCCTTGAACTTTCTCACTCGTCCGATGGCGTTCGCCCGTTATCTGCACTAACCGTTTGTGCCTATGTGTGTGTGTGCCTGTGTGTGTGTGTATTTATGCTGACATCAGGCCTTATCAGCGCTGGGAGCACGGTGATTACAGTGCATTACGGCGCGGAGCCTGAAAGGTGGGCTGTGTGCGCGGGCGCTGGCGGGCCACACAAGGTTAGCGCTATTGACTGAGGCCAGTGGCAGCGCTAATGGAGGTGCCAGTAAGTGCTCGGCGGACAGGGATACAGATGTGCGTGTTTGCTGTAAGCCCGGCTATTTCGCCGTTTGGTCGATATGCTTATTTGTTATCTCTTTTTACAGATGATGCTCAAGTAGGAATCTCTTGGCTCCACTTTACTCGCCTGGCACCGGACACAATGCAGCGCACCGGCTGCTCAAATACGGCAGAAATCAGTGCGTTTCCACACAGCGGCAGTGTCTGTCAATGGAAAAAAACAACCCACTGTATAGAACTGAAATATAATAATCGTGAAGGCAAGGAAAACTGGAAATGTCCAATATTGAGCTAAATTGTACTATTTCATTTAAAATAACACATCTTGTACTTTTTTCTGATATTTAACTTATTTTAAGCCGTAACATTGTTGGAATTTGGTCCATTGAATCTCGTTCAAACTTTCAAAACTGATTCAAGTCTGACTGTTTTTTGGTTTTCTATTTCTTTATTTTGTGTGAGAAACCGCTGTGTTACGTCGCCATTTGGATATTATTCATAGTCTGAAGGGATTGGTTATTAGCCAGGGCGTAACGTTGCCCCAGGCCATTCGAGGCCCCGGACCCTTGAGCTGCTCCTGCACTCAACGAACTGTCAGTGCTGAAATATGCATCGAATAAGCTTCATGTAAAGGCGTGTTCAGACCGCCATGTCAAAGTGTCCAGTTTACATTCAAGAGCCAATTTAAACTTCAGACTGGATTATCAAGAAAAGAACAAATACAATCTGTTTTAAGCTTTATACTTTGGTGAAGTTTAACTGAGCTGCATCTCGGAGGGAAATGAAACCAATGCAACAGGAGCGAGTCGGGTTTGCGGAGGGGCGATAGAGTCTAAAGAATAAAGTCTAAAGTTGAAGACGTAGAACTACAGTAGGTGGCAGTAATGTAGCACAGAAGTTTTAGAGTTTAGAAGAAGAAGTTTTAGAGTTTAGAAGAAGAAGTTTCAGAGTTTAGAAGAAGAAGTTTCAGAGTTTAGAAGAAGAAGTTTTAGAGTTTAGAAGAAGAAGTTTCAGAGTTTAGAAGAAGAAGTTTTAGAGTTTAGAAGATGAAGTTTTAGAGTTCAGAAGAAGAAGTTTTAGAGTTTAGAAGAAGAAGTTTTAGAGTTTAGAAGAAGAAGTTTTAGATTTCAGAAGAAGAAGTTTTAGAGTTCAGAAGAAGAAGTTTTAGAGTTTAGAAGATGAAGTTTTAGAGTTTAGAAGAAGAAGTTTTAGAGTTTAGAAGAAGAAGTTTTAGAGTTTAGAAGAAGAAGTTTTAGAGTTTAGAAGAAGAAGTTTTAGATTTCAGAAGAAGAAGTTTTAGAGTTTAGAAGAAGAAGTTTTAGAGTTTAGAAGATGAAGTTTTAGAGTTCAGAAGAAGAAGTTTTAGATTTCAGAAGAAGAAGTTTTAGAGTTTAGAAGAAGAAGTTTTAGAGTTTAGAAGAAGAAGTTTTAGATTTCAGAAGAAGAAGTTTTAGAGTTCAGAAGAAGAAGTTTTAGAGTTTAGAAGATGAAGTTTTAGAGTTCAGAAGAAGAAGTTTTAGAGTTCAGAAGAAGAAGTTTTAGAGTTTAGAAGAAGAAGTTTTAGATTTCAGAAGAA
Source organism: Eucyclogobius newberryi (assembly GCF_026437365.1). Classification (NCBI taxonomy): domain Eukaryota; kingdom Metazoa; phylum Chordata; class Actinopteri; order Gobiiformes; family Gobiidae; genus Eucyclogobius; species Eucyclogobius newberryi. The sequence goes on along the minus strand of NW_027316278.1, from coordinate 30,791,543 downwards.
GAAGTTTTAGATTTCAGAAGAAGAAGTTTTAGAGTTCAGAAGAAGAAGTTTTAGAGTTTAGAAGATGAAGTTTTAGAGTTTAGAAGAAGAAGTTTTAGAGTTTAGAAGAAGAAGTTTCAGAGTTTAGAAGAAGAAGTTTTAGAGTTTAGAAGAAGAAGTTTTAGAGTTTAGAAGAAGAAGTTTTAGATTTCAGAAGAAGAAGTTTTAGATTTCAGAAGAAGAAGTTTTAGAGTTCAGAAGAAGAAGTTTTAGAGTTTAGAAGATGAAGTTTTAGAGTTCAGAAGAAGAAGTTTTAGAGTTTAGAAGAAGAAGTTTTAGAGTTTAGAAGAAGAAGTTTTAGATTTCAGAAGAAGAAGTTTTAGAGTTCAGAAGAAGAAGTTTTAGAGTTTAGAAGATGAAGTTTTAGAGTTCAGAAGAAGAAGTTTTAGAGTTTAGAAGATGAAGTTTTAGAGTTTAGAAGATGAAGTTTTAGAGTTCAGAAGAAGAAGTTTTAGAGTTCAGAAGAAGAAGTTTTAGAGTTTAGAAGATGAAGTTTTAGAGTTCAGAAGAAGAAGTTTTAGAGTTCAGAAGAAGAAGTTTTAGAGTTCAGAAGAAGAAGTTTTAGAGTTTAGAAGAAGAAGTTTTAGATTTCAGAAGAAGTTTTAGAGTTCAGAAGATGAAGTTTTAGAGTTCAGAAGAAGAAGTTTTAGAGTTCAGAAGAAGAAGTTTTAGAGTTTAGAAGATGAAGTTTTAGAGTTCAGAAGAAGAAGTTTTAGAGTTTAGAAGAAGTTTTAGAGTTTAGAAGAAGAAGTTTTAGAGTTTAGAAGAAGTTTTAGAGTTTAGAAGAAGAAGTTTTAGAGTTTAGAAGCAGTTTTAGAGTTTAGAAGAAGTTTTAGAGTTTAGAAGAATAAGAAGAAGTTTTCGACCTAAATTCTGTTATTGACAATGACTCTTGGATGAGAGTCGAAACGTCTATTTTTTCAAACTGAGTCCAGATGACTACAACTGAAGCTTTTTCTACTAAAGAAGTTTTAGAGTTCAGAAGAAGAAGTTTCAGAGTTTAGAATGTGACACATTCAGGCTCAGAGCCCACATGCTGTATTGACCTGTGTGGACTTCATGAGGAACTCTGAGCCACGACTTCACTTCTTCACCACAGTTTCTTCTTTAGAATAATGTATCTATAATGTTTTAAATGCATAGACGCCCTTAACCGCTGCAGCGCCAGCGAAGCACGGGGCCACTAGAGCTTAACTAGCACGGGGCCACTAGAGCTTAACTAGCACGGGGCCACTAGAACTTAACTAGCACGGGGCCACTAGAACTTAACTAACCCTAACCCTGGGCACTGCCATACGCCACTGATGATACGTGAAATGTTCTGAGCGCTCCTTTGAATGAAGCACACTAAAGGATTTCTCAAACATGCATGAATCATTCAAAAATACAACTCCCAGTGAGTTTTTGATTAGACAGAACAATTAATAGAGCTCAGTACAAGTCGGTACAGCCTGATTGTAATCCTTCATATCAACTCCATCGTTCTCCCCGGAGCTTCAAACACACAGTTCCTCCTTTTGACATCATTAGCTGCTATACCAGGAAATGAGCGTGTTTAAAGTCTATTCATTCACAAGTCCTTATGATCCTCCAGGAACTCAAATTAGCTGTACTACGATTCATCTGTATGATTTAAAAAAATGCAGACATTGTAGGAATAAAGGATTGTCGTGATTTGAGGATGATAAAGTCAAAGCCAGAAAAAGTATGAATTTTATGAGAAAAAGTTGTGATTTCACGTGAAAAAGTTGCAAATTTAGGAGAAAATGTAATTTCTCAAGAAAAAGTTGTAATTTTACGAGAACAAAGTCTTAACGTTACAAGAACACATTTGTCGAACTACGAGAATGAATAAAGATTATTTGTAGATTTAGGGACTCAATATATTTCCTTGCAATTCAGGATCCACATTTTGAGAAGCTCTGCTCTAGATAGTAATATATATATATTTCACAAATTAGGGCTCCGTGTGTTCCATAATAGCTCGCAATGTGTAAGAGCATTTTCAGAAAGGAAATTCGGGGCAATCACGTAAGAAAATCCTAATCATATGAAAACCAAATACATCAAGTATTGAATATTTTTATGAAGCACTCTTTTCAAGTGACTGCAATCAACAGACTGTATTTAACGCCCAAGTCAGAGGCACTCCTGCTTTTGAGTGATTATGTTCCATGAGCACAACTCTCTCCAACCTGATAAAAATAACTTTAGCTGCATAATTTCTGTTCACGATGAGGAATAATAATCAGCTGTATTGATTTCAAACGTATGTGATGCAGGGAACATAAAACTGCATTCATCAGTTGTCTGCAAACCATTTGTGATAAAAACAAACGTGATTTTTGTCAACTAACATGTTCTATTTTATAGATAGATTTTCATAGCGTCGTTAGGAAGCGTGTTTTGTTCTTAAATTTAACTTTACGCCGGACAAATTGCAAAAAAACATACCCAATTTTAGCTTTATTTAATCAAGCAAAACAAAACATACAAAGAATAATCATTAATTTGAGTACTGATTACTGATAGCAAACATATAAACCGTTTTTTTTTTTGCTTTGCTGCGCTATTATAATGAATGAGATGGAGCGGTTACATGAGTAGCAGGCAGTGTGCACAGACACGTTAGTCCTGGAAGGGTCTGTTGTGTTTTGATCATTATTTTCGGTGCAGATCACAGACAGCAGTGGTTTTGTTTCCTCTCATCTGCCTCTAATGGGGTGAAGGCTCTGGGTCAAGTCTTCTTCCCTTCAGGTCCCACAGCTTCAGAGCGCTCCTTTTTTCTTTCATTTTCCTTTGGTGTTCGCTGTGGCTCTTATAACTTATGTATGAAGCATCTCCCCTTCCCCCCTGCACCATCTACTTTGACTAGGATTCCTCGATGTTTAAATTCCAGATGACGGTTATTATATTTTCTTTACTTTGTCGAACACGGTCAAAGTCAGCTGCGTGCTGAGCAAAAAGCCTCTTTACCAACTGTGTGATGAATCAAATCAAATCAAATCAAATCAATTTATTTTTGTAAGGCCCAAAATCACAACAACAGTTGCCTCTGAGGGCCACAGGGAGAAATGAATCAACAATGTCTGTGGTGGCGATGAAGTCAGACAATGTCTGTGGTGGCGATGAAGTCAGACAATGTCTGTGGTGGCGAGGGACGATGTCCCAGGGTCCTGTGTCCTTAGACTCTCCTTCTCGGCCAGGAAAAACTACAAAAAAAACCTCTTTGGGAAAAAAGCGTAGAAACCTGGAGGAGTTCCAGTGAAGGAGAGATCCGACTCTCACAGACGGACAGACGGACACGAGGAGACTGGAGCTGGACCCACTCTTCAGGCAGATGAGGGACCGTCTGAGTCGAGCTGGACCCACTCTTCAGGCAGATGAGGGACCGTCTGAGTCGAGCTGGACCCACTCTTCAGGCAGATGAGGGACCGTCTGAGTCGAGCTGGACCCACTCTTCAGGGTCCAGAATCAAATTATAGATGGATTTGTGGATATTTTTTTAGATTTATCTTTCTTTTGTCTTGTTTCTGTAACATTTTCGCCGTAAATGTAATGCTATGAGTTCCTGAATCTTAATGTTCCTAATGTTGAATCAAGAGGTGAAGTTGAACCTTTTACGCAAAAAGCTAAAACCTCTTTGAAAAAACATGTTTTTGTGCAATACAAGGAAGTTAAGCCACTTTTTTTGGTTCTTTTTTCATTTTATTTATTGGAATTTTCTTGCGCAAAAGGCTTTAATAAACAGGACTGTTGTAGCATAAAAAGTGGAGAGAGACAGAAGAGACATTCGGCAAGTGGTCCCTTAACAACTGCACCACCAACAAGCGCCGTTTTTTGTGTTTTCAATATCACGGTAATATCAAAGCTGGACATTTCTTTTTAGAGGAACTGCACTGTCTTAATTTTTTTAGAATCAGAAATAGAAAAGGTTTATTGCTTTTGCCAATGAACAGAATTCACAAACAGGAACTTGCTTTGGTGATTCGGTGCAATATAAAACAAAGAACAATGCTAAAACACATATATAAAGTCAAAAAGAAAAACTATTTAAATCTGCTATAGGATAAAAATGAAAATAGTCTTACTATGTACACAACATGTACAGTTGAATTTACAGATGTAGTGCAGAAAGTGAACAAGAAAACTACTTTTGATGCTTGTTTCTTTGCGTAATGAAGTTATTTTGCCTTGAATGAAGAGGAATGAGGCTTCTTATGTTGAGCTCTTTCATGGGGAAATCCTGCCTAAAAGTCCTGGCTTTGACCACAAAATAAATACATAAAAATAAGATTCAATTGCTTCTGTTGACACAATTCTTTCTCACTTTTTGACGCTAATAGTTCTCCAATCTGTGTTGAATACTGTAATACTTCTACTACTTTTTATATGGTTACTTCAGTACTTTTAATCAAGTATAATTTTGTATGTTAATGCATTTGTTTTTCTCCTGAATCTGTACTTTCACTTAAATGACTCCACTAAGTATTTCTCCCACCACCGACAGTAGTGAAAATGTGGGTTAAGTATCAACATGACGACTACTGCACATTTTGAGTACTTTTACATTTAGCAAGCCTAACATTTTAGTAATACTTGTTTTGTCTCCGTCATTTTTGTTCTTCTGGAGAAAATCAATGCCGTTTTTGATCTTGCGTTTCCATTATCGTCCCGTCCTTAGCTTTACATTTGATCTGAAACCTGCGGCGCTAATTCTTATTCCTCTCCATGGACAGAAACGATGTAGCCAACAGTGTTTTTATCAGGTCGATGAGAAATGTGCTCAAACATAATCGCTCAGAAGCTGAAGACTCTCCTCAAACCTGACACACAACCTGCTGGCCCCACTCGACCAGTCCTCCTCTGAAGCTGCACCGAGGGCTTTTTATTTTGAATTAGTCAATGTCTTCTAATTCCCTCTTGGGGTTAAGTGGACTTTGATTCATTAATTCACCCTAATTTCATGCCGCGCATCTGGTTTCAAATAGGTTACGGCGCAGTACTCAAACCTCTTGCATACTTTATTATACGTCACGGGGTAAAAACACTGCACACAATTCACTCTTACAATAGAATGTGCCAGAATAAAATAACAGAAAAGAAAACTAGCACTCCAAAGAAAATCCAACAAGTACGTAAACTGAGTCCAGTCCTTGACAGTTGGGTCCGCCCCTGTCAACTGTTTCCTGTCATTCCAGTCCATTGTTGGAGTTTTACATCCGAGATACGCTGACAAGGTTTTAATGGTGATCATTTCAGAAGAAGATTGTGGCAAAAGCCCCGATGGCGAAGAGTAATGGGGTTGTACTGGATCATTACCGTTGACATGTGGCGTCGTAGCTACATACGGTCTGCAAAGCTGCTGTAAGGGTGCTCGGAGAGGTCAGTCCACGCAGCTGACAGCTCCAGTGACCGTCCACTGCAGCTCTGGAGCGGTAACTGAGCACCGGACTATCAAGGCGTATCAAGCGAAACAAAACGTGCACCACACAAAATCTCTCCGAGGTCAGTCAGCACAATCAGAATTAATCCATGTATAAGGTGCACTGGATTATAAGGCGCACTGTCGTTTTTTGAGAAAATTAAAGGCTTTTAAGTGAGCCTTATAGTGCGGAAAATACGGTAATTGCGACTGCCAACAACTCAGACTATCTTACAGTCATACGGGCCAGCTACAGTACGTGGATGTCATGCACAAGGAAACATTTACATTTGTATTTATTGCTCACCTGGTGTTTCCTGTAGTTAAATGCAGAAGACGAACCGACTCGAACTAAACAGATACAACGTTGAAATGTACGTAAAGAATAATTACCTTTCTGTTATATTAAGATTTGATGATTTTGAGGTTGCTGTGAGAAGTTTGTGGGTTTAATTCCAAGTGCTGTGCTGTGCAGTTTGCCACCACAACATAGAATAAACAAAATATTCAAATGCATTAAGTTCAACAATGTGAGAGAGCCAAAAGTGCTACTCTTCTGCTGCCTTGTTCACTTAACCTAATTGGATTTGGCTGTGTGACGTTTAATATTGATATTGACATAAATATGACTGAATGGAGCATAAAAGTGCCTCGTGTCTTCATCTCTTTTCAGGGGGTGTCTGGGTTTTGGCAGCGGTCAGCTCTTATTACTGTCCCCCTCCTTTGTCTTTGAGTTTGGATGTATCCCAACTTAAGATACATTTTTACTACTTTAGTCTTACTTTTAGATGAGATATTACAAGGTACTGTCTGGATTGGACCCAAGGGAAGTGTGTGGCTTTTCTGTGTGAACTTTTGATGACTGACCAGGACCATCAAAAGGTCTGGAGCTGGGTCTCCGGGCGCTGCTCCATACTGGGGTCAGTAGAGTTTACCATGCTACCTGACAATCTGACCCGTTGCCAAAGGTTACTGACTTTATCCGACAAAGAGATATGTTTTCATAAAATACACACATTTATTTACACACATTCCTGCTGCTGCAAACTTAAGATGTTATATTTACAGGGTTTCATAATCCACGGATAGCGATTTCTTATTTATTTTTGTATGCCCTCAGTGACCATGTTTACATACACACTACATTTGGATTATTATCTGATTTCTGGTCCTTGAAACTGCAAACTTTTCTCTCTTTTTTTTATTGCTGTTGTTGTTTAATTGCTAAAAACAATTGTATAACATGTGATATAACACTTTTGACCACGGCTGGTTACTATGACACACACAAACACACATTTCCTCGGTTAAAATGCATTTTTTTCTTTCAAAACAAATACTAACTGGTTTTCAATAGCATTAACAATACTGACTTTTAATAATTGCCATCTATGAGAACACTTTTAAATGTCTTCCTTTAACGAAGTCTGGTCCAAAGACATCATTTTACTGACCGGGAAAAGCAGACTTCTAGATTAAAATGTTCCAAACTTATCATTGATTATTAGAAATGAATCTGAATCTCAATTACAGTTGGAATGATTGCCCAGCCTTGAAAATACAGTGCATAAACATGATTTAAAAAAACAAAATCACATCTATTATATTCCAGTATTTGCGCTGTTGGCTGTGGCTCTGTTCCAGTGAGCTCTGTGTGCATGAGTGGCAGACGGAGTCATATCTGCAGTGATGACCCATTGACCCGAGGGGCTCTTGTATAACGGGTCTGCAGCCAGAGAAGGAGATGGGCGGACGGGTGCACAGACTGTAGATAGATGGGTAGATATCCTGTGCACCGGGTCACGCGTGGGCCAAGCGCAGTTCACGACCCACCGAAACACAAACCGAAAAACCCACACGCCCTTCCATCCTCCAAAACGTCTGCCTGTCACATGTTCAAACACGGCCGACCTTTCCCACTTCTCGGCTGACCTCGCTGTTGGCAATTTCCGCCGGCAGAAGCGCTGACATTTAGGGACACCAGATAATCTTTTAATTCACCTGTGTGGCCCCGCTTCCCCTCTGTGATATGATCTGTGCAAAGACAAACAAATACCTTAGCAGTCCTTTAGTCGACAACTCAAACCATTATTTGTATTGCACATTGACGTATTGTAATTATAGTATAGAACGCGACAACAAAATAAACGATTGTGACATCCAAAAAGGATCACGTTGCCCAATGTAAGTGTGCTATTTAGTCCATTTTCTTTTTTTTTTAAATGGGGATGAGAAAGAAGGGAGGACATGCAGTACATTGTCAGAATTGGGATTTGAACTCACAAAGCTGTGACCGGCTGCATATGTGCTGCCGCCTTAACAGCTCGACCATGAATACAGTTTCAGTTATAATTTTAGTCCAGTTCTTGATAGTTGGTTCAGTTTGTGTCATCCCTTTCGTCGTAATGCCACCAAAAGCATGCTCCAAAGATATCCATGTATTGTATCCATGGCAGGAGTTTAGAGGCCCAGATACATAGTTCTGAAATCCAGTGGAATGTCAATACAGAAAACTGTCCAATTTTCCTGAACCATTGGACAGTTTCAAAACACACGGTAATGGTGGGCCACTTGGCTAGTATGTTCCTATTCCCACTTGGCTAGTACTTTTCCTTTTTCTAAGGAAACAATTCACGGGTTTCAGGCAAATGATTCCATCCTGATTTGAAGGATTTAGTGAGGGTCTCTTTCCATTCAAAAGATATACAATTATGATTTAAAATGTGGCAATGCTATGACCGTTTGCAATGCCAAACCCTTCATGTTGGGAAAGAATCCGTTCGTAGCTCCACTATTGGCTAAAACCTAAATTGACAAACTCTGTGTGACAAAAACTATTTATGTGATTGATAAGTGGAAAGAAATGTTTTTTATATGTTTATGTTAAATTAATATGAGCAGCTTTGTTTGATCAAACCTGGTCATCTTCAGAGCCATCTCCATGTTAACGTGAGGAACAGCCAATCCCGCTGCTCCACTAGCACTCCCTCTTAATTATGCTGCTTAAAGGAATAATAAAGGATTTTTTGCCAATTTGAAAACTTAAGTGACTGTTAATCCCTTTTTTAAAAATGGGCATGTGCACTCTCACCACACCGCCTACCATCAAACCTCATGAAAACCTCACGAAACAGCCTCACCGCTACACATGCGTCTGTTTATTAGTGCAACGGATCGCATTGCATCTCTCCGCAGATTTCCGTCTGTTCTGAGCAGCTCAAACTCAGTCTTTCTCTGTCGTCATTTTTGGACAGTACACGGAACAGTACACTGAAGGAACTCGCTAAACACACACCGGCATATCAACCACGGATGCGCAGCCAGTTCATTTTACAGGCCAAGTACCAGTAGATATTTTACCTTCACCGGTTAAGGGTGTTGCCCAAGGACACAACCACCGTACAACGCTAGTACGGAAGGTTAAACCACCTATCTGAGCTCCATCCATTTTTTTGTTTGAATTACATTTTAGTCGCTTACTTACAGAGCAAATATGGACTTTACTGCCTTGTGCTCCTCGAGCGAGATTGCACATTAACGCTCTCCATCACCGGTGTTTTAATAAAAGCCTCACAGTGGAGTTGTTAGCTCAGCGAACGGTCTTTTAAATTCAACGGGACCCGCTGGCTGTAAATGTTAGCGGGGCAAAGCTAATTGAACATTTATATTGCAACCCAATCACTGTCCTAATGTCGTGATGGCGTTTTGTCGAGCAGAACTGCGAAGCAAATACAAGCGACTTTTATTTCGGAGCTTTAATAACCCTGTGGTCCGTGGCCCGCTAATATACTCTGACCTTATAACATATCCATTCTCTTTGATCAAGCTACATGCTGCATAATTTAATAAGAACATAGAGCCGAGCAGGGCCTTGTAAATTAAATCCAATGGCACGTGTGAAGTTAATGATTACAGTTATTTCAGTGTTGGTAATTGCTTTGGAAAATTGCAGACGATGCAACCGAAAGGGAGTTTGAATATGAGCGTAAGTCACGATTTAATTCAAATGAGTCTTGATTGGTTTACTCACCGGTAATTGTTATAGCTGTCGTGTCTCCATGGAGATATTATTGCTGTGCCCGTTGTTCCACGGTGTAGGATCAGACGTATTTATTTAGCGTCTATGCATTTACAGATGTTTCACTTCGCTTGAGCATAAATGGATTCTTAACGTGAGCGGGGTCGTCTCTCCACTGATCTGATCTGTAAGCTGTTCTGATGGCATCACATTTTCTCAGTTTAATGACGTAGTGTTGAACCTTTTACTCAATAATATGTTCGCGAAGACAAAAACTACACCAGAAAATCTGAAGATGTTTTTTCTATTTTACAATTTTTTTCAGCCTTGATTTGGTTGATCATGTATTTATTAAAATGTATAATACGATCAGAACAACCAATGTCATAACTGTAAGAATCTGGTTGAACTGATGTGTAGCTCCAACCCAAACACTTAACACCTAAACGGTATCTAAACCAGTCAAAACTACAACAGACTAACATTTTGAATTACCCTCATGCGGAACAGTTCTTGCACAGAAGCGAAAAAAGTAGTTCCCAAATCAATGAGAATGTGTTGGCCCCCCCGCTCACAGCCCATTGTTTACTTAGCCCTATCAAGACAGCTTATTCTATTTGTTCCAGCCATTGATCTGGCCACATCCAAATGCCAGGTTGCATATCGTCATATCGGCAGCGCATTTGCCAGTAAAGTCCATTCTCCGCGGAGTTGGCAGTGCTCGGATCAAAAGCGGATCGATGGAATGAAATTGTGCGGTTTGCTCATGGACTGCGCCGCGTAAACTTTGAAGCTTGATAGATGTCTGCATGTCGGCCCTCTTACCCTTTGCCCTCCTCGCACATGCCATGGAAGACTTTTGCTGTTCTCGAAACGCTTTATATGTCAGCCGGACGGGGGAAGGAGACGGGGCTCGGGACGATATCGTGGAGACCTCTTTGCTGAAAGGACAAAAGAGGCAACAACTCTTCGAGCTCTTTGTGTTTTGTTTCAGCAGAAGGAGAAAGGCGGATCGATTGGTGCAATGTGAGATGGTGAGCGGGGTCAGACCTTGTCAAGTCGCGGTTTGGTGGCTTTTGTTGACGGTGGACATACTGTATGTGGGCGTGTGCACTTGCTGGGTTAGAGGGCTACGAAATGGCAGAGGAAGAAAACCGTCAAAGATACAAAATGTCTGTTGTTGTTTTTAAAGTTGGGAGAGAGTTTTGTCCAACTTGATCAGTATTTTACTCATTGATTCAAGGCCGTAGATCATAGGCTGTAGTCATAAAGGAAGTCTATGTATCAATTATTCCACGACCAATTCAGTGTCTCTATGATCGGACCGTGTGTCTGACCCAAACTGCACGTACAAGACGCAATAAGAATCCAGCAATGTCATTCATGCTGTCGTCCACAGTAATCTTTATCAGTCCAATTAAATTATTCGTCGACTAATTTAAATGTTGGATCGACAAAGACTCGGCAATGAATCGACCAATTAATTGACTAAGCAACTAAAGATGGACAGCTCCAGAGTAGCTCTTAAAGTACCAATTAAGAAAATGAATTAGTTTTCCTACCTCCAGACACCACCAGATCTATGCCGGGTTTTATCAGGTCTAAATTAGGGCTCAATCAGGTCTAAAATACGACTACAAAAGTGGTGCTCTAAATCAACCGAACAGAAGAACTCACTTAGATACCACCTTAATGTTGTAGTAGTGTTGTCTTCTTCATTTGACCCATTATTCAATGCGTCAATCTGTCTATGTAGCACCTTGCACTAGAGTCTTGAAAAGTGTATTTTGCTGGACCCTAAAAATTGCGTGCTTTCATTTGATTTGGGGAAAAGCGGAAGAATTTCACACAGAAAATATAGTGTCCAATGGAAATTAAATTCAAATGATAAGAGGGCGCTAGTAACCATTTGTACTGGTAAAAGCTTCATAAAATGACTACATACGTCAAGATTAGTGTGTGAATTTGTCGACTAAAAGCAGAGTGATGCGAGCTATCAAAACTATCTGGTATCTATGATCTATCTTGTAGCTATCTGACCATGCATCTGACACAAGAGGTACCGTATTTTCTGGACTATATGTTGCTCCGGCCTATGAGTCGCACCAGCCACAAAATGCTCAATAGAGAAGACATTTAATAAAATATATATATAAGTCGCACTGGAGTATAAGTCGTAATTTTGAGGGACATTTATTTGATAAAATCCAAGACCAAGAACAGACATTTAATCTTGAAATGCAATTTAAAATAATAACAGATTAGAGAACTTGGAGAATATGTGTACGTATGCTAACGCTAACACCTTCAGCTACATGAGGCACAGACAGAACTGTGGTAAGTGTCTGGTATGTTAACGTAACATATGAACAGTTATTCAGATATCTATAGCATAAAGAACATGATAACAAGTTTACCAAAGCATCAGTTTTACCCCAAATCACTAAATCCACTGAATTCTTCTTCCTCTGTGTCACTTCTAAACAACTCTGCAAACTCCAGAGGTAGAGGAAGTGCTCTTGCGGTTGTAATTGTGAAAATAATGAACAAAATTATATGATAATGTGTTAATAATATAACATATAAGTCGCTCCGGTGTATAAGTCGCACCCCAGCCAAACTATGAAAAAAGGTGCGGCTTGTAGTTCGGAAAATACAGTGCAATAATAACTATGTACGGAGAAATACTGATAAACTGTGTCCTTCTGTTATCCAAATACTTTCGAATCCTAATAAAATACTTCTCCATTGACTGATTTATTTAAACTAAATGACTTAAGGCCTTTACATTAGTGTCCTCTGCATTGGACCCAACCTTCATCCTCTACTTACTAAAAACAGATTACATATTGTGCTAGTTTTAGTTTGATGGCGTCCCATTAAGTGCATTCAGATTCCAATCCGGGACTTCATGTACATTGATTCCTGAACCATTTAAAACTGGACGCTGCATTTAATCCAGGCTTAATGTGCGCACCGTTAAGCTCCATATTGAAGTAGTTAATACCGGCACAGAGTCTGAGAAATTGGCTTCTTTTCTTTGTGATTTTCTCTCAATATTCTACCTTATCCCCATGCACTCAACCTTTATAGACTTTGTTCCTTAGTGTGTGACCGCGGTTAAATCAGACAAGCTAATTAAACAAACAGTAATGGTGGTGATTTAGAGCGATTAGTTGTTGGGCGGAAGCACAAAGGGTTTTGACACCCCTCCGTGCCGTGTCATGGTACGGTCCACTGCCCAAGACACTGGCACTTAATTATATTGCCATCCATTTTATCCTACGTGGAAGGCTGAAATCACTGCTAATCGAGCATCTTACGAATCTACCTTGGCACAGAGGAAAAGCATGGTAATTCCGTCCACAGATGGATATTTGAATATTAGAAGCCATTTTTCTTGGGCAAGAGGATGAAGAAAAAAATGTGTTTACTGCACAATGAATGATTAGTGATTATTATGATTTGTGTGAACTTATAGTACAATATTCTGCAACATTGACTTAATAATAGAATTTAGCTCTATTGTCCAAGGTAGAAATACATCTTCGGCTCACCACCACATAAATACGTTAATTTAGCAGTTAACCATGTCATAACATTGATGAATCCTGTTTAGTAAAGCATTAAAACACATCCAGACGAGGCAACACCTGACTATTAAAAAGTAATATATGCTTTCAGAGGTACTAAAGAACATGTTTAAAGGCCAATAACACAAATAGTGCATAATGCCTTTAATATAAAACAGTTGACCTATTCTTCACACTTACACAAGCCTTTGTCATGCTCTGAGTGAGTGACAGCTGGATTAAACCAATCTCAGGGAGGTGTGAAGTTTCTGAACAAGGTGGTGTTAGTTCCGTCTTGAAGGAAAAGAGGAAACTAACTGAACATGAATTGTGATAAAAATGTAACTGATCCGTCTGTAGGAAAATGGTGATGTACATGCTTTAGTACATCCCTAATTTGCCACAAACAAAAATGAGCCATGGATTAAAAAGCACAGCGAAAAACCTCATTCTCCCTTGTCTAACTAGGTCGAGAGTTTGTCACTTCCGACTGTCGCTTTTTTCCTTTTCCATTTAAGACTTTTACCTCTCGCAGCCACTTTGTCAGCACAGGTGAAAATGAGGTCAGCAAAACACCTTTACTCCAAATAATGGGAAAATACAACCGCCTCCTGTATGGCTGCCGATCACCTCAGCGGGCAGCGGTGTCCGATGAACGGCTATTACACGAGAAAACGGGCTCATTTCGATCAGATTTTACACTGCTGGGTCTGAAAGCATTTAGAACACACCATCACCCCGAGGTAAAATGTGCTTATCCACCATATTGGATGTCATCAGTGGGCCAAAAGTGCCATGATACTCAATGAATGTGTATGCTAAAATGTGAGAGTATTTGTGAGAGAGATGGGACGCACATGGATAATACTGCAGAGTTAGAATATTAAGTACATTTTCTGAGTACAAGAAATCATTTAAAAAACACAGGAAAATGTGAATAGAAATGAAACAAACAGTGTAATCTTTCAAGCCAAGGTTTAACTTAAGCCTGCTGTGTCTTATTTGGAAAAACCCAATTAGGCATCAGTACAGCCAACATAGTATTTTTAAGTAGTTATTTGGATTCATGTGACGGATTTGATCACATTAATTTGTCAAGTTCTTGAATCAAAAAAGCAAAAATTACAATGTGGCTTTTATAACTCACGTACATTTCCAACTAAAAGCAGTTTGCAGCAGTTTTAATCAAGTCAAAAAAAAATATTGTTTTTTTTATTTTTATTTTGGAATTTGTCACGACACCAAGCCATAAAGGACCAACTGAGGATATCATGTATTACAATAGACTTCAAATACTAATCATTTCAAATTTCAAACCCTTCTTTATTTTTGCGTCAGGCTTTATAAAGGTTTGGACCTGGTTGAGTTCTGCCTCCAGTTCTGTTTTTGATTAGGACATGGTTCACTCTGGACACTAAAGATAAGTGTCTCAAAAGTTATCAAAAGAGTTTTGCTGCAGCCTGATGCTTATAAACTCCAAAAGTCTCTAAGAATTTAAGTGATATGGGAGAAAAAACAAATTCTTCTTTTTTTGGGGTCCAATTAATATATCGGGAGGTCAAGGCGTTAATTGTTTTTTTTACATGTTTTGTGCTTGAACTTAGTCTAAGCACCTTTTTTATTGGACTGACAATTAAAGTGCCATTGGGATAATGCAAATAAAAAATACAGATAATTACTTTTTGCAGTTACTAGATGTGCATAACCAAAATGTAACCAAAATGTTTAAAGCTGCATTTTCGCATTTATTCCAGTACGGGGTTGTTTTGAATTCCTCAAAGATGCTTTAAAACCTGTCGTCCCACTGTTAGCGGGCTTGCTTCTCCACAGACCTGACTTGTAACTCAGCCTGATGGCATCACCTGCTCAAAAAAAAAAAAGACAAATGTTTTATTGCTAATCTTTGGAACATTCTTAGCAGAGCAATAAAATACAGTATCCACGGCGAGTTCCACAGTGCAGCTTTAACATGTTTATCTTCCCTGACCTTTTTTGTGGTTTGACGTCCACAGAAAATATCGATTATTCTCACAGTTAAAACCCTCACAGAACGTGCAAAAGAGCAACATGTACGGAAAGAAAATCCTCATTTCACTCAAAACAGCCGATCCTGCAGCTCGACGACGCACTTATGTGGCATGATTTTGACACGTCCGATGCTAGCTAATGTCACCAGAAGTCAAACGTATACCGTAGGTTGCGGAGCTCTTGACACCAGGTTGACGTTGTATTTTCACACTCTCACAGCACGCAATCAGACATGCATGAGGAGCACCGTGAAGCCGCCGTGTGACGCTAAGCCCTGATGGCGTTATGTACGACACGTCAAGGAGAAAAGTCTGGGTTAGCGTGCGGTGAATGTCAACCCTCGCCATGCTATACACTTATATACAAACGAGTCGGAATACAAGGGAGTTTGATGCCATGTTTTATCCCTCTGAGATGTCATTTCCTGTGTCAAAACCAACAGAGGAATCCTGCACGTTTTTCGATCAGAACATGTAACAAAATGTATTTGAATTAGCGAGAATGTAGTCGCGCACGGAGACACAGCGGCCAATGCAAAAGAGTGTGTTGTAAAAAGTCTAATCAATGTCCGTAAAATAGTTAATTTGCAAAAAAACAATGGTGAAAAACAGGTCATTAGAGGCTTGAACTTTGCTTTATCAGTGTTTTCAAATGCCAAATCTCATTTAATGCAATGAAATCTTTCTTTCCTCGATTTTTACTAATTCAACTCTATTTTCAGCAATGATAGTCATAGATTTAAGCGTCCGGGTTTTTTTCTACATTCAAAGATTTAAATTGTTAATGGTTACGGCAACTTATTATCAATTTATTATCATTCTGAAGTCCATGGAGACAAAAAAGGGGGGGAAATGTTAGCTAACTCAACAGTTGATGCACAAAAATACTATTTAACACTGCCAATCATGTCTAAACTAATAAAATATATGAGCTGCGAACAACTGGGATTATTTTGTTTTGAAACTTGCACAAGAAACAATTTTGCATGAAGAAAGTGCCAGAAATGCAAGAAAAGGAGGGACTTTATAGAACGCACTTTTAGAAAACCGTAAAAAATGACAAAAACACGACATGATCAAATTGCGTAGAAAGTCAAATTGCACTCAGAGTAATGGTTTAGCAGTAACTCTAACAGCACTTCAACGTATTCAGCAGCCTTGACCGTTCGACAGCTCTCGATTCCGTTTGACTAACTCAAATCATAAACGCAAATGGTTTTCAAATGCCACCCGATCGAACCAAACATTAGTCTTGCGATTCGTCATTCGTTGATAAGTTGGTCGATTGCTGTTATCGCTTTGTGGCGGTTTAAAACATTATGCAGCCATTTTCTCCCCCTCGCGAAGAAGTTTCCGTGCCTTTTTCGCCACTTTTTCCTTTGTTGGCACGAAAACCCGGAGATGTCTCAAGCAAAGATGTGTTTTTTCCCGTTCTCCTTACGTGTACACACAGCCAATGTATGCACAAGAAGGACACAAATTAATTATAGTCATCAAAAACCTGTCTTGGAAAATTGGGTTAATAGCATAGCGTTTTTGTGAGCGTGCCCAGTAGTAGCAAAAAAGTACAAAGTCTTATAACATTCATTCACAATTGACTGCATATGGCATCAACACATTAACTGATTATTCTGTTGGTTTCTTTGTTATATAAATATACAGTATATTTCCCGTAGGACCCTGAACTGGTATTTAGAGGGCATAGTGTACAGTATTTAGAGGGCATAGTGTACAGTATTTAGAGGGCATAGTGTACAGTATTTAGAGGGCATAGTGTACAGTATTTAGAGGGCATAGTGTACAGTATTTAGAGGGCATAGTGTACAGTATTTAGAGGGCATAGTGTACAGTACTTAGAGGGTATAGTGTACAGTATTTAGAGGGTATAGTGTACAGTATTTAGAGGGCACAGTATTTAGAGGGCATAGTGTACAGTATTTAGAGGGCATAGTGTACAGTATTTAGAGGGCATAGTGTACAGTATTTAGAGGGCACAGTATTTAGAGGGCATAGTGTACAGTATTTAGAGGGCATAGTGTACAGTATTTAGAGGGCATAGTGTACAGTATTTAGAGGGCATAGTGTACAGTATTTAGAGGGCATAGTGTACAGTATTTAGAGGGCATAGTGTACAGTATTTAGAGGGCACAGTATTTAGAGGGCATAGTGTACAGTATTTAGAGGGCATAGTGTACAGTATTTAGAGGGCATAGTGTACAGTATTTAGAGGGCACAGTATTTAGAGGGCATAGTGTACAGTATTTAGAGGGCATAGTGTACAGTATTTAGAGGGCATAGTGTACAGTATTTAGAGGGCATAGTGTACAGTATTTAGAGGGCATAGTGTACAGTATTTAGAGGGCATAGTGTACAGTATTTAGAGGGCATAGTGTACAGTATTTAGAGGGCATAGTATACAGTATTTAGAGGGCATAGTGTACAGTATTTAGAGGGCATAGTGTACAGTATTTAGAGGGCATAGTGTACAGTATTTAGAGGGCATAGTGTACAGTATTTAGAGGGCATAGTATACAGTATTTAGAGGGTATAGTGTACAGTATTTAGAGGGCACAGTATTTAGAGGGCATAGTGTACAGTATTTAGAGGGCATAGTGTACAGTATTTAGAGGGTATAGTGTACAGTATTTAGAGGGTATAGTGTACAGTATTTAGAGGGCACAGTATTTAGAGGGCATAGTGTACAGTATTTAGAGGGCATAGTGTACAGTATTTAGAGGGCATAGTGTACAGTATTTAGAGGGCATAGTGTACAGTATTTAGAGGGCATAGTGTACAGTATTTAGAGGGCATAGTGTACAGTATTTAGAGGGCATAGTGTACAGTATTTAGAGGGCATAGTGTACAGTATTTAGAGGGCATAGTGTACAGTATTTAGAGGGCATAGTGTACAGTATTTAGAGGGCATAGTGTACAGTATTTAGAGGGCATAGTTACAGTCGCACGCAGAATGGTCTCATAATGAATCACGTGATCGGTGGAATGTCATTTTTGTTTTCTCGATGTAGTTACGCAACTTTATAATGTCATTGTCAATCTACGGTCATAGGTGGGCGGGGTTTGTGACGGCACAAGAATGGCTTATAGCAGAGGGACATACTGAAAGCTCAAAAGACAAAGCTCAAAAGAGGGACATACTGAGGGACATACTGAAAGCTCAAAAGACAAAGCTCAAAAGAGGGACATACTGAGGGACATACTGAAAGCTCAAAAGACAAAGCTCAAAAGAGGGACATACTGAGGGACATACTGAAAGCTCAAATGAGGGACATACTGAGGGACATACTGAAAGCTCAAAAGAGGGACATACTGAGGGACATACTGAAAGCTCAAAAGAAGGACATACTGAGGGACATACTGAAAGCTCAAAAGAGGGACATACTGAAAGCTCAAAAGAGGGACATACTGAAAGCTCAAAAGAAGGACATACTGAGGGACATACTGAAAGCTCAAAAGAAGGACATACTGAGGGACATACTGAAAGCTCAAAAGAGGGACATACTGAAAGCTCAAAAGAAGGACATACTGAGGGACATACTGAAAGCTCAAAAGAGGGACATACTGAAAGCTCAAAAGAGGGACATACTGAAAGCTCAAAAGAAGGACATACTGAGGGACATACTGAAAGCTCAAAAGAGGGACATACTGAAAGCTCAAAAGAAAGACATACTGAAAGCTCAAAAATGTCTCAGAGAAAAGTTACGTTTTAAAAAATGAGCATGAAATACAAGTGTCGACACATGTACTTAGATTCCCTGATGAATTTCGATCACGTCAACAGAAAACAGGGCCCTTCATCCGGTGGAGATATTTCAACACGAAAGGAGGAAGTCAGTATTTAAATCCTCTTGTACTTCTCACAAACCCTTTGCCGATACCACATACTGTAGAACACTTTTTAGTCAGAAAAACGTATCAGGGAGGCTAGCTCTGATAGCTCTTCCCAAACCTAAAATGTTCATATTTTAAGAAGCATGTAAGCAATTTCATGAATCATCTTCTGGCAAAATTGATCTTAAATAAATTACGCTGACTGTGATGCCGTTCGTCCGGGCATTATTTTCTTTTAACATACACGCAAAAACTTTCAACGTGACCATTTCGCTGAGTGTAACTGACCAGATGACAAGCACGCCCCCTCCTCCGCTCTCCCAAACCACTTTTACAGCACTGCCGACGCCTCTACAACTTTTTTCTTCGTCAGAAAGTGGCGACTTTTTTATTGACATAGAATGATTGGATTTGCCGGCGCTGCGAGTGATCTCCAGACTGGGCCGAGGAGGGAGCCGGCGCAAATGAAGCCGCCTTTGTGGAGCCGGTCAGCGAGGGCAGATGGATTTTGGTGTCGGCGGTAAAGTACTGCGGCTCAAGTGACTTTTACCTGTCAGGCTGAAGCTGAACTGTCTGATTGGCCGTGTCATAGCGCCGGGGGGACCGCATTCCCCCGCACTGACACGTAAACTCCACGCTCCGGCTGCTGTGTCGGGAGCGGCTTTATTGGACAGCGCTCGTCTCGCTCGGAGCAGCGGTGCACAGTGGATTGCCCTTTGGCTAATTAGCCTCAAACATCTGTCCGCACGGCAGCCACTGGGAGATAACCGCGCAAGAAACAACAAAGGGATAAGCACGAGCGCAAATGATGGTTTCATTTAGATTCTGTGTTTCATCTTTATTAAGCTCTGCGTGGATGTTCGGATGGTGATGTGGAGGAGGTATGAACCAGGTTCTCGTAGTTTGGTGGGATCGAACCGGTAGTGAATATTTACCATTGTTTTTTCAGTCAAGTGTAAATTTGTGAAGAAGATTTGAAAATTAAAGGAAGTAAAGCTGATGACATTCCATTGATGTGAACGAAAACCGGCACTTTTTTGGAGGTTTAAATAATCATCAATCAAACTAAAGGTGTTATCAGGGATAATTATTATTTCTCAAATCACAATTGTTGTATAATAACTTGGCCTTTGTTTACATTATGGTTGCTAGGTAACATTGTATCTCTATAACACACAGAAAGGTAACAGAAGCATCTCTTGTGTCTTAAGACTAATTTATGAATCTCTATGAACTATATTAAAGGCGGTATGGACGTTTTTTCGGCGATTTGAGAACTCAGGTGGAAGTGCACATGCGCACTCCCCCGTGCGGACTGATACAACACACACGTGCGTTTGTTTATTAGCGCAACGGAGCGCATCGCATCGCTCGTCTCCCGTAGATTTCTGTCCACTTCTGAGTCAGCTCGAACTGTCTTTCTCCGTCTTCATTTTGCCCCGTACACTGAGGGAACTATATTATGATAGATCCATGCGCTTAGGCACGCGGAAACGTGGGGACGAGCCTGACGCGGCTGCAGGTGAGCGATAGGTGCGTTTTATGATTGATACGTGGCAGGACTAATGATTTATCCACGCCACGAGGAAATATGATAAAAAAAAATTGCTGAAAAAAATCGTCCATACCACATTTAAGATAAGATATGGCTTTATTTTTCCACACATGGGATTAATTAATGCGTATGACTGGTTGGATGATTAATTGGACTAAAACACAAAACATTTTCTTATAGATTTTGCTCAATACTATTAAAAAAAAAGAAAATCTGAGTTTTTTTTTTCATTTTACTTCCTGGTTGTAAATCATGTCATGGCACTAATAAATGCCTTAACGGTTGCCTAGCAAATATGATTTACACTGGTCCAAAACTGAAATTTTATATTTTATGAAAAAATGTATATTTGAAAACACATTTATTCATTTGAATGAATGTTTAAAGGTTCATACAATTGTGTTTGTGAATTCTCTGACGTCATCAATATGTTTAATATGTTGTTTGTAGAACTTTTGTACTAATTTACAACATATTTTCCAATTTCCCTCCACAAACTGCCGCCTCATCGGTGTAAAACTATCATTCATATTTACAACAGGTATAGCAAATAAAGCAAACGATTAACTCAGTCACACACACTTCAACCGTGATACCATTTTGACACTTTTCTTTTCCCACTGCACTCTGGCTCCTCCTCCGCTGTAGCGCACGAGTGTATCCGGTGGACACAATGCTTTACGACAGCCTTCTGTGTTCTGATGATGAAGCTTTATGGCGACTTTGCTGGAGATTAAAGCACTATTAGCCACACGCCGCCACCCGCTCCAGCTGCTGCCTTTTGTTTATGGCTAAAAATTGTTTTACGGCGCGCGGCTACAGTTACCTACACTATTACAGCTAATGATATACAACTGGGACTGTATATTAGCCACGTGGAGGAACGCAGTGCAAAGAAAGGCCCCGAGGATGAGTTCGAGACACTGATAAAAGTGATAATGGAGATGACGGATTGCGGGGGAGGTGTAATAAATTACTATGTGTTATGAATATTGTGATGGCCAATTGAAGGCAAAAATCAAAGAGATTGTTTAAAGGGGATAAATGAAAAAAATATTGTGATTTTTAGATGGAAATTATGTTCTTTGTTAGAGAATAGGCTGTGTAACTGGGTTGGACTGTTTTTGAAAGAAATATCCAAAATAGTAATTCACAAACGTTGAACCTCATCATTATTCGCTCATGCGGGATTTCAAGTCATTTCAACTGAGGCAATCGCATCTTTGGAGTTGAATAATGGCACCACTTTTTGAGGAAATTGTGAAACATGATTTCACCTTTGTTTATTTGAACTGACAGAGAAGACGTTGAGCTTTGTGCCAGTTTTTGTATCATGTGGAGAGGCCCAGGAATGACACAGATATGAACCATAAACTAGATCATCTGCGATCTGAAAAACAGCAAATTCGGACCTGAATTCTGACCTCTGAGCTCTTTTTTAAATTTTTCTATTTATTTTTTAAACATACAGCAACAAAAACATACATCAAACAAACTGACCTATGTAAAGAACAATATGTAGTAAAACATTTATAAATACGTATTTTCCGGACTATAAGTTGCATCGGAGTATAAGTCGCACCAGCCAAAAAATGCATAATAGAGAAGAAAAAAACATATATAAGTCGCGCTGGAGTATGAAATGCGGTTGCACATGTGAAAATAACAAATAATATCACATATAAGTCGCTCCGTAGTATAAGTATAAGCATAAATATAAGTACGTTTTTTTTCCAAATCTATGAAAAAAGGTGCGACTTATAGTCCGGAAAATACAGTATCTGCTTCATTTTATTTTTTCAAAAGTATGTACCGAGACTGTCAGGGAGCCGGTTCCACAGTTTGATGGCTTCAGAATGCCGGTTACACAAAGGCAAAGCATATTTTGGGGATCACACCGTTTTTTGTGACCGATAAAAGAAATACGCATTGTCTGCTCTGAGCCAAGCTGGAGAAATGTATTCAACCAGAGGTGGAGCAGTTAATGGACAAAGAGGGACGTCACACCGGGCTGTTGGTTCACGGTTCTCCTTCGATAAAAGCTAAACTAAACAGTCACTGGATCATGTGCTCAAACCTCAGTGTGAGCTCGGGCAGTCTGGAAGGAAACATGGAATCATCTCATGTGAAAGCAACAGAAACAAAACCGCGTTCATTCCTCTCTCTGAATTAGCACTCGTGAGTGACTTGTGCATCGTTCATGTCGTTTACGTGCTACGTTATATGAAAAAGAATCGGTGGGGAGCGCGTCATCGTTGGAATAAGCAGGTGATTCTTTATGCTCACAAATTTGGTAGATGCAGATAGTGAGATGGGGAAAAAATGAGCAAGAACCCCTGGGCACTCTAGACGGAATCAGGAATCAGGCAAACGCAGCCGTCCCAGAGCATCCCCCGTCCTTACTTTCGTGGTTAAAAATGGCAAAAATCCTCCAAAACTACACAAAATCTGGACAAATCTGAAGCAAGCGATTAATAATCCTTTGTTTTTACATGCAGGGCCGGCCCAAGCCTTCAGGGGGCCCTAAGCGAAAACATTTTTGGGGGCCCCTCACCACGTAATCAGAATCAGTTTTATTGCCATTGTCAGTGAACAATTCACATATGGGAACTTTCTTCAACGCAAACAAAGCACCAAAACTCCAGGGCATCTGTTTGCCAGTTAGTTTATTCTCAACACCTCACAAGCTCAAATATTGATAACTTAAATCCCACAATGCAACTTGGTATTCCGCTGACATCACTTCTACTCCCTGTACAAATAACACACATCCCAGATATGTTTTTGGTCGTATTTGTGGGCGTTAAGGGTCGACAGCCACATTAGCACATTAGTTTAAACTAATGAACAGGGGGGTCTGGGGGCCCTCCCCCAGAGATTTTCAGACCTTTTTTGGGTTTTCTGCTGCATTTTAATGTGGTCCAGCCAACTAAAGTAAGAGTAAAATGTTGAGGTTGTAATGCTATAAAATGATGATGTGATGAAACTGTGCCAGGAGAAAATGATTAAAGCCAGTTATTAATACATTAGTGTACTTAATTACTCAATACACAATATTGGCTATGAAAATAATTATGGTCAAATTGATTCATTTTAACTGAAAATGTAAAAGTAATAGTTATCCTTACTAATTTATCTTTTACAGCTCCCAACTGTTCCTTCTTGCCAAAGTGACAAAACAAGTTATATTAAGTTAAACAAATGGCATAAGCATTGCTTGATTAACAATTAACACTGATAAAACAGTGCAAACATGTTATTCCCAGAGAATGAACAGAACGAGAAGTGAAGGTCCAAACCTCGCTATAGTGAAGAGACTGCGTTTCTGCAGCTTTGCCACTTTTGTATAAAAATATATAGTATTATTCTATAACAGACGTAATCATAATATGTCTGGTTATTTTTCACTATCAGTTTATTATAATTTATAACAAATAGTCTAATGATGCTTTTTAAATAAATTGAAATGTTTTATTGCTCTATTAAAAGTGAATTACAATATAAATGTTTGTTCTGATCAGAACATCACACACTCCTGCATGAAACAATGCTGCGATGTGATTGGCTGATGGACCTTACACGCATAAACCTTTACGTTCCTCTTATTGCACTTTAAGAAGTAAAACAGACATCATGAGTCACGATTGATCTCACACATGGTGATGTGAGAGAGGGACGCAAACTCAAACCGCTCATCTCTGACTGAGGCTGCACAGGGGCCCGGGACAGGGGCCGCACACTGTTCACTCCAAAGTCTCACGTCAGAGGGTCTGGACGAGACGGCGCTCGTCCGGACCGGATCTCCGCCTCTTAGTGACCCGGGGCATAGACGCCCCTCCCCGGCCTCACCTGCAGCTGACACTACGGGGCTGGTGTAAATGTTAAGCTTATTATCTTTCATTCAGACATATTATTGTGCGCGGGGCAGAGCTCTCGTCGCCTCCAGCCTGAGCGAACTAACGTGACAAAATCGTGTTGTTTCAAACAGCAGCATTAACCGTCTCTTTGTGAGATAAGTTCAATACCTGGAGAGTGTTGTTGAGTTTGCAGTTTCTTTACATCGTCAAGAAGTTTCTTCTTTCGTTTTTCGGCACCAGGAGATATATTCCTCTGGACATGAGGGCCACGCAGGCACCACGTTCTGTTGTGTTTATGTTTTGCTCTCGTTCTGCTCGCGCCCAATCAGCGCAGGTTTGGTGTCTCGGTTGCCAGATTGTCATTACAAATAAATGCAGTTTGTGTGTTTTATGTTACCGCTGTGTGCGCTGCCGCGCCAGCAGCGCTACTACACTAGTGGCGCACGCTGCGCTTGCACTTCGCATAAAACGGGTTGCCAGATTGGGGGCCCTATTAACGCCTCGGGGCCCTACGCGGTTGCTTAGTTCGCTTATAGGCTGGGCCGGCCCTGTTTACATGGCTAGAAGTTTAAAACATGCCTTCTACAGGGTGAATACAGAGGAACAGCCGTTACCTCCAACATAAAGACCATTTACCCTTTGAACATACAGTAGAAAATTTGCATAAAAGTCCTATAGTATGAGCCAAGCATGAAACATTTTATCGATATCAACAGAGAAGGATTGGCATTGGTAATACAGTCAAGAAAATAATGCTTTTATTTGTATGATAAGAGAACCTTTATCACAAAATAGAGAAGGGAAAATTGCACATGCTCTCACTGTAAGAGCTCCGTTTAAACCTTGAATTGTATTCCTCTGATTTTGGAGTAACTGCACCATTTTGCCTGACAAAGTCCCAGTTGCCGAAACGTTGCCCCTTCTCCAATACATTTTATCTGCAAGTAAGACAGTGTGTGGGATTTCTTTCCCTATTGGAGTAACTGGACTGAAAAACTGGTACTCAGATTGTGTATTCTTCTGTTTATGTATTCAGTTACTTTCCAACACTGGTTCCAAACTGAAATAAGCTATGGAGTTTAAAATGTACTGTTTTCTGTTTCTGTTTGTTCTGGATACTTGGCCTTTTATGCACAATTTACACGTGTTAAGCAGTAAAATACATCTAGATATGTCAACTCAAATGCTCTAAATTTGTTTCTAACTCGTGCTGTTTTCCCCTTTGTTGTTGCAGGTGGTGGAGACCAACCTGGTGGCCTTCGATTGTCACTGGATATTGATTAATGAGGTGAGTGCCATGAGATGATTTATGGGCCCTGCAGGTCCACCTTCATTCCGTTTATTGTGTTCAGTAGCCGTTATTGAATCACAAATCCCTCGGTGTGTGTCTTGTCATGGTGGCTTTCAACGTAGCCTAAAGCTCACTTTTTTAAAAACAAATTTCCCACAAAACAATATAAACAGACACTTTCATTTTCAGTCACCACCAGATAATTACATTTTCAAGGAACGCGTTGTTTCTTACACCGGCTTCAAATGGTTCAAAATGTGGCCGTTTCAAAAGGGTCATGTGAGGCCAGAACATTCTGAAGAGCGCATAGACTGAAATGAAGTTAGTGCCAAACATAATCATTATTTTGTTTGTTGCTAATATCAGCTCAACAAATACCAAGCAATTCCCAGAGCGTTAAGCATTTAAGCAAGTGAACATGACCTTTTTCTTTTATTCGTAAATTAGTACATTCTGTCTTTCACCCCAAATAGCAGCACTTTCTGACTAAATCAGCCCACTTCATGCTGTTGTGCCGCTAATAATAAAGTACTTTATTTCTCCTCAACCTGGAAGTAAGAGCCGTAAGCAGCGCTTGATTGACTGAGCTTTGTGGTCTGCCCCAGTTTCTCTTCGCAGTCTGAAAAAAGCAGTTCTAAAGCTGTGCACGAGCCCACAAAATTAATGCGCGGTATGAAAATATTAACAATGTGCCAATGGGTTTTTGAGAGAACAGCCAAAACGTGTCAAGGTACCACACTAAAATACCGCTCTGACTTGACTTGTTTCCAAGAATTATGGAAAGAAAACCTCGGAACACGAGAGATGGAGAGCGCTGCCAGAAAATTAGCCGACCGCACGCACTCTTCTTCCATGGACCGCTCCTGGACAAACGAGGGATTACATTGTCTCATAATACTTAAATAATACACTCCTTTTGCAGTTGGAAAATCAGGTACTCCAGCTTTAATGAAGAATTTAGTGCTAAAATATAGATGCTTTTACTGTTTGCCGCTATGAATCCCAAGCAGTTCTCGCGAGTTTAACATTGTCACGATGTACAAATAAGTCTAAGACCCCAAACCGTAAAAACTATATGTAGAGCCCTTGTTGTCTCTAAAGCCCCCGTCGTCCAGTTGAGATTTGGACAGCAAATGTTAGACCTCCACTGCAACCAAAAAACTGTGGTGTACTTCTGACTATTAGTCCATTTTTGCCACTTACGTCTTTGTGGAGCTTTCCTTCTCTGAGGATGATTGCAGAACACAAAGGCTTTGGTGGCATGGGGCTGATGAGTGAATGTGAGTTAGTGTTAGTACTTAATGGAAGCTTTGGAAGAGAATGAACCGGCAAAGTCACCACTCACTCACTCACACGTGACTGAAAAATCATGATGTGGAGGCAAAAAGCTCAGGCTCTTACAGTATAACCAGCACAAAGAGTATAATAGTAAGGCTATTTCTGGGCTGTTACTCTTTTCTTTCTGAATAAGTCTCAATCTTGATTTTCCTAGGAGTAAGAAATGGTACAGGCAAAAAAAAAGCCAAATAAATGATCCAAATGTTGCTGAAATTGAACTGAACATGATATCACGCTTTTCTAATTTTGACTTTGTTTTGGTGGGATAGCATCTGTTGTAAATATGAATCATGTTTTTCAAGTGGCGGTGTGTGAACAATAATTACAGGACACACACATTTCTATCTAAAATGCTTGGAGAATTTATGCACAAGGAACACATATTTATGACAGTATGAATATCCATTTAGTCAATTAAGTTGACATTTAGGTTCGGTTAAATTATTAGAGTTCGGGAGCCAGCACACCCCTACGTACTTATTTTACTACATTTCACCCTGGAGAGACTCAGACACAAAAGCAGAAAAGATGTTTTAGCGAACTTTATTGCAAAGTTTATTTGGCGCTCAGACCCCGGTGGAAGGCGTAGCGATCATGGGCACTCCATGATTTGATTCAATTAGATACCTTCCCCCCGGAGCCTGGAGACTGGTGGTAGATGTGGAGAGAATAATAGATGCAGAGGAGGAGCAGGGGAGGTGGTGGGTCGCAGATACGGTTTGAAGCGACTGAGCCATCAACCTGAGCGTTTAAATGCTGCCGCCTGTGCGTTGATTGGAGCGGGGAGGAGTGACTGAGAGCGTTGATTGGGGATGAGGAGCAGGTGTAGGGGCCATGACGCGGACGTCCCCTGTCCTTTTACCAATCCTTCTTGGCCGGGAAAAACTGCATAACCTCTTTGGGATAAGCGCAGAAACCTGGAAGAGTCCATGGTGAAGTGAGGGATCTGACTCTCACAGACGGACAGGCGGACGCCCGCTTGAGTGCGATGATGGCGCTGGGGAGAGGGGTCCTTCCATGGAGGCCGACGCAGATTTAGGTTAGGTCTTCCAGGTGAACTTACGCAGGCTTCATTTACTATTATTATTATTATTATTATTGCGACCTTTTTCTTACTATTATTATTTCTATTGCTACCTTGCTACGGTCACACGCTCTTAATATTAACATATTCCGTTACTTACGGTCTAATCAGAATACTGTATTCTGAAAACTTTCACATCCATCATGCCATAGTATTAAAACACTGCTTTTTGCTTCACATTTGTTTCTGATTTTATTTATAAGATGATATAAAACATTTATCGCAAATCAGAGGAGAAAAGAATTGCACATGCATTCACTATAAGATCTGTGATCACAACGTATTCTTCTGATTTTGGAAAAATAACTGTAAAATCATATTCTAAGCTAAAGGCTAACTAACTTTAAGCTTAGAGTTTTGAACTTGTGTGATTCTGGCAAGAATCTACTGACACTACATATCCTCTTACTACTACTACTACTACTCTAATGTATACTGTTATACTGTTACTATGTTACTGATGCAAAGATAATAATAATAATAATAGACATTGAATGTACTTGAATATGGGGATTGCTTCACCGTTCATTTGTAGGTGAAAGAACGTTCAATTTGAAGAAGTCTGAGGTTGAGCAATGGACAGAGATAGATAATTTTGTGTCCATTTGGGGCCCATGTCCAACCAAGAAGTCAAATTTTACGTTAAGTCTTAAGTAAAACAAGAAATGTTGACACTCATCCAAGAGTCATTCTCAATCTGCAGATCTAGTCCCAGAACTCAGATATTTAAGCTACTTTGAGTCGGCCCTGTCCACTGGGAAGAACCTCCTGATAATAGCCGTTTACAGTTTTGCTGAAACTAATCGTATTTGTCTCCCAACAGCCCTGTAATGGGCTATCAACTTCCCATTGTAAGCTGGCTGCCGCTCCCTCATTCATGATGAGTACCTGATTAGCATCAGAATGACCAGGGCTTATCTTAAACCTCAATTTCTGTTCAAAGAGGAATTCTCTTTTTAACCAACATGACCTCCTTTACTCCTCTTTCAACCCATCTCTTCTTCAGCTTAGAATCTTCACCTCACTGTATTCAAACAAGTGGTTAGTGGCTTTAAGATGAAGATGCACGGCGCTCTGTGGTCCTGAACTCGAGTGCCTTAAGTGCTGATAACGCCTCTTGTGCAGTGGCTGTTTAGTCTCTCCTATGTAACGCTCTTTACAACTTTCTTCACTGAATTGGATAGAAACAACTACATTGGTCTGTTTTTGTGTCGGCATCTTGTCCTTAGGGTAAACCAGTTTTGTCTTAAAGTGTTGCCTGGTTTAAAATAAACAGGGATTTTGTGCTGTTTTTCCTACAGTCCAGAGACATAAGGGATTGATACTCCATTTCTTCTTGGTTCTGTTTCCCTTTTGTCCTGCTTTTTGAAGCTTTCACCTTTGTTAAGAGTCCAGACAGATTCATAGCTTTGCCATGGGCTCTCCCGTCTCCCCCCCCTGTGGTTAACTTGTACAATGACCAGTTTGAGAAGAAGGCATTGGCCTCCTTTTCAGGCACTACTCATAGTCTTTTGTACTGCGGATGACACATTTGTGACAAACAAGAAACAAGAGCTGGCAGTGTTTTCAGAACACATCGATGTGGTGGACCCGAATCAGGTTTACAAGGGAAGATGCTAAGGAGAACTGCTTAGCCTTTCGTGATTGTTCCACTATCAGAGGAGAGGACAGGGAGGTCCAGACAGAAGTATATAGGAAATCTACACCCACTACAGCTCTGACCAGCACTAGATGGGAGTGATCAGAACTCCAAGAGGTGCCCTCCAGCTCAGAGGGCAAGAGGAAAGAGGAAAAACATGTCCAGAATTCCCCTCTCAGCCAACACTTTAAGACAAAACTGTTTCCCCCTAAGGACAAGATGCCGACACAAAAACAGAGCAATGTAGTGAATTCTATTCTAGGAACATAGGTGAGACTAAACAGCCACTTCACAACAGACTTTATCAGCTCAGAAGACACACTTATTCAGGACCACAGAGCGCCGTGCTTCTGCATCTTAAAGCCACAAAACACTCTATTGAAGACAGTGAGGTGAAGATTCTAAGCAGGAGGAGGAGGTCAAGGAGGCCATTTTGGTTCAAAAAAGAAAATCCCTGAATCAACTGAATCTTTTTCTACGTTTGTCTTTGTAGACTTTATTGCCCCCACAGACAAAAAAAAAAAAAGACCACTCCTTCCACTCCTCCACTCTTTGACAGATGGTTTTGGTGATGTCCACAGCAGCTCACCGCTGTTTGATCAGCCAGCTCTGCGTCTGGGTTTCTGCTCCAGCGCGTTGGTACAGCCAGTGTTCTGACAGGCATCTGCTATTGTCTCACACTCTCCACGCTCCTGGCACACGCTGCTGTTTACGTTAGCCTTCACTGGTGAAGGCTGAACACGCCAGGCTGCAGCCGGCTCCAAACAAATGGCATGGCACCTGGATCACACTCCACACCTACAGAGGCATCGTGGGAAATGTAGTATGGCGGGCAACTCCAAAAGTCGCTTGACTAATTTGTAATATTTCCAATGAGTTTGGTGGTTTATCACAAACAGAGCAGCAGATTGTGTAATAGAACCGTAGAAGCACTTGGTTGCTATCATGTTTAAGAGTTTATTATTCTATTTCAGTCAGTAAGTGCTTACCCTCAGACCAGTAGGTTCAATCTCAGTAATGTGTCTGATTGCGACAAGAATGCAAATCCAAAGCCACTTAATTTATAGCAAGTGGGTGAAAACATATTTTTATTGAGGGTCTGGAAAAGTGGAGGGCTACAGATTGTTGGTCATTACTAAGCTTTTATCATACGTTTTGAAGTGCCACCGCGGCCACCAGTCTAGCTCTGCCTCAAACCTCAGCTTCAGGTTATAAAGGTAGCCAATTTTCAGCATGTTATCTGGGCCAATTCACCAGGAAGCATGAGGGCCAAGAAAAGTGTGTCCGAGGGCCGCATTTGGCCACCAGGCTATAGTTTGAACACCCCTAATTTACAGTACATTCAAAAACAATCCATTTCCAAAAGGCTTGTTTATAGGAATAAACAATTAAAATCGTACAAATCCAATTTAAGCAAAACTATCCATCTGTTCTCAGTGATTCTGGACTAATGAAAACAAACAACTAAAGACCTATTTCAAAGGTTCACAATATGATATAATTCACAAGAAAACCAAAACCACATTGTTTCTCTACAAATCTACAATCACGTGCTGCCGCTCTAACCTGTGAGCCTCAGTCCAGCGCTTTTCTCTTCATCGCCGATTGTGCACAGTTTTCTCTTCCTTTAAAAACCAACATGTAAATATACAATCAAAAACCACATCATATTTCCATTTAAATAGGGCTACAACATTTGAAACGTGACACTGAGCTTGAAAGTCTATATTTCAAAAGACACACAGATGATTCAAGCCTCATTTACAAGAACTTTGTACCAAACATCTTAAGAAAAATCCCTCTAATGTTCCTGTGTGCCAATCCCAGAGCTGCTGTTAAATGGTTTTTGCACTGCATTTCTGCTCTGCTCGGTCTGTAAAATGACTCTCCCTGTGGTTTCTTACGGACTGGGCGTTGGTGCGGCGCTTTATCGTCCGTTCGCAGTCCCCCAGCCCACAGAGGGGACGGCACTGTTCATAATTGATCAGCCTTCTTCTGGTTCTGCTGGAGATGAGAGGGCATGCAGGAGGAGCCAGGGCTGGACGCTCTCTTTGGTTTAAGGAGACATACGCTTTTCCGAGGCTTTATACGTTCTTCCAAGGCTTTTGAAAGCGCGTTTGAGCATCTTTGCATTTAGTTTTGCGTCAGTAGTCTTCCAATTCTTCCAATTCTAAATGTTCATTATATATATATTTTCTTTTTTTCTTTGTTTTCAAAATTAAAAAATATATATATATCCGTTTTGAAAATAATAAAGAACAATTCCTTTCTTTTGTAGTTTTGTAGTACATACATTTTCCCACTCTTCGTCCGTCAAAACAAAATTACCCTCTTTTTCCATTTAATTTGAATGTTTTAGTAGATTTGCTGTCCCTGTCATTAAGCCCTGTATGTACTTTGATGATGATTCCCCTTGAAATTCGAAGTCACTTTTCAGGTGGAGGCTCTGCCGCTTGCCACATCGTCTCCCGAGAGATGTTATTGCTTTGCCTGGAATCAGAAAAATGTAATTCCCTGGGAATGTGCTTCAGGCATATGGAGCAACATAAACAATGAATAATAATAGACATACAATAAAATACAGGAACAAAATTTGAGTTAGAATAAAAATAGACTTTGTGTGTTCAACAGCAAGGATCTATGCAACTACACTACTTCACAACACTTTCATTCATACACATGTTTTTAGTGGTATGGGAAACCTACGCACACATCTCTATGGAGACCAGCAAACGGTGCACTAACGATGGGCAAAACTAGTGCCATTTCTGTCGATTCGATCCTAAATAATGCTACGGGAAGTGTTAAAATACCAATGAGTTTTGTATTGAAATGCATTGAAAGTATTTTACGAGAAAGCATTTTAACTTAGCGTATAGAGGATCAATTAAGTGAAAATGGAGATAAATTCAAGTAAAAACAAAGTGTTTATGTACAGTATTTACTGATTTAATCTTTAGGGTGAAATTTTAATGTACCATATTTTTGCTTGATTATAGATATCTTCAATCAGTTTCCATATATCAATATTTTGGAATCCGCCCATCACTCATCCACCTGAAAGGTACATGGTGCACCTCTGTGATTATCTTAAAGGCATGTTTGTTTGTTTTCATACTTACAATAAAAATGTTGGAATTATTCTTAGTTCTGAGCTGCTTTATACCATCCATGTGATTAAATAGAAATATACTTGAATTTGGGAAACAAGAGATTTTCCTCAGCTTCAAGAGCTAAAAGAACAAAGCTGCATTTGAATATATATAGCTCCAATAACCCGATGGTATTTAGAAAATGGAATTGATTTTTCTCTGTTTGGATGTTGCAAAGGTCTTCAAACTTCTTAAATTAGATTTTATAGAAAGAGCACCAGCCCGGTCACATGTAACTGCTATGGGCAGTTTTATGGTCTGAAATACAAAGTAGAATCACATACAGATCCCTCCACTAATATTGGTGCTTGGCTCACGCTTCAACACAGATTTTTTTTCCGCCATTCTCTACAACACCGTGTTCATACTCATTGTGGGGAGGATTCAGCTCGTAATCTGTGTAACTTTCTTGCAGACGGGCACAGTTATTATCCGACCTAAATGGCCCACAGGAGCACAGGTTCATGGGAGAACTAGAACTCACAAACAGTAACTTGTAAATCGATTCAAATATTTCTCTGAAGCGGAAAGTCTAGTTTAACTATGATGTTTGAAAAAAAAAAAATCCCACAAAATCCTGCCCATCGCTGTACGTTTTATGGACGTCTTGGGGCTGGTTCCGACCGAATGTGATCCGATATTGCCTGAGCCTTCGTTGTGTTTGAGCAGAAGAGGCTGTTAACCACTGTGCGCAGCTGGAGAGGGGCCAAAGTGTCTGGAGACATCCTTAGATACTGCGGCTGAGAGGAGCTGGAGACTGCGGGTGTGTTCTGTGTAGCGTCTTCTTATAATTGAGTGTTTAGTATGGATGCAGAGGAAGATGTGGAAGCCATAGTTCCACCGGCAGTGATTGGGTTCAAAAGCAGATTGTAAGCATGCTGCAGAGGCAATAAACACCCCCTTTGCATTTGACTATTTTTAGTACCACTTCATCAAGATGAGTGTTCCTCGTTACGGAATTATATGTCCCATTTTGTTTATTTCTATATACCTAAACTCTTATCTTATACCTTTTCGCCGATGAATCCTCCATTGTTGTCTCGTGAAATCTCTCCACCGACAACACTGACACGTTAACCTGTCGGCGGTTCAATCCCTGCTTCCTGGACTAAACACTTGACCCTCTCATTTCAAGGCTGACCGGTGCCGGACTTAATGCGATTTTTCTTCTTTGATTTCTCTCAGCGTTTGGTAAACCCGGGTTATTTTTGTTCTTCAGTGGTATTTACTCACGCACGAATGACCCTGGCATTTTCCCAGCCCATGATACTGTGCAGCAACATAGTGTGTCTGGCTGATCCACATATTGAAGTTCTTATTGGGTTCAGGATTGTTCAACCAAGGTCATGCCTCTTGACTCAGAGGTTAAACCACTCCGACTGACTTCCTCTTGCATTCACACTCGCACACAAACCAAAATCAAAATTGGAACTAAACTCGTACTTACCCCAAAATAACCTGGACTAGAACTGAACAAACCAAGTCGACATGTTTACTATTTGACAATCGAACCGTATTGAGGAAAGGTTGAGTACACCATCATGTTCGTCCATCCTTTTGAATGAGGCTAGTGTCGCCGGAGTTTGTGATATTCTCCAACTCATCAACAACCCAAATAGTCTGTTCTTTTAGAGCAGTGCTTCTCAATTATTTTCTGTCACGCCCCCCCAGGAAGAAGAAAACACTTCGCGCCCCCCCACTCTCTGCCACAATTATAAATCATATATATGATTATGATATCATTATATATCATAATTTGTCTATAAAATTGTTATCAGACTAATAACAATGGTGTTAGGTGTACTTATAATATGATGAGGCTAGACCTCTACATAACATTGCATACTTATTAAGATAAGATAAGAAAATCCTTTAATATCCACACAAGGGGAAATTTTGTTGTTACAACGCAGTAGAACAGGAGGAAAGGACAGATTATAGGAAGTTTCAAAAACACACTCTTAATAGAACTCTTATGAACAAAACAAAAAACTCTTATTAACAAAAACTCCTCTCCTATCTTAATAGGGAATGGAGGGGGGGAAATAAAATAAAATAGATAAAAATAAAAATATAAAGATAAAGATAAAAAATAAGATAATAAAATAATGATAATAGAATAAAATAAAATAAAGTAAAAATAGCTAGCACAAGACTATGTAATACTATTAGCAGGTAAGTAAACTGAATAAAAACAAAATAGAACACTCTTATTTACAGGTATTGCACATGGTTACATCAGTATTGCAGGGCTAACAGTGTTTGTTATAAAGTCTGACAGCAGCAGAAGGAAAGACCTGCGAAACCTCTCCTTCACACAGCGAGGGTGGATCAGTCTCTCACTGAAGCTGCTCTCCAGAGCGGACAGAGTGTCCTGCAGGGGGCGACACTCATGATCCAGCATATATGTGAATAGCCAGGACCCTTCTGTCCCCCACCTCCTGCACCAAGTTTAACAGTAAAGAAAACAACAAAAAAGAGAACAGAACTATATAGGTCAAATTAAAACAAAGAATAACTTTATTAGCATTGTGTTTTAGTCTGTAACAGAAAAGTGCAATAAAGTGCTCACAAATTGTTATAATAATGTATAACTAATTATTTAAACTATAAACATCATTAACCAAGTAATTATGTAATTCTCAAATAGTGGTGTGCACACCATTTGATACTAACTAACAAATAAAATGGAAAAAAAAATCAATAAATAATATTAAATTCAAAATGATCAGCAACATTAACTCAGGAGCACAACATATAAAACAATTCAACCAAAAGAAGATTATTTTTTTTTACATTTTGCATAACAAGATCAAACTGTGAAAAACAAAAACTCAAAAGATTATTTTGGAAAATTAAATCAACATTTTTAACATAAAAGCAAAATAAATGAATGCCTCAATGGCTAACTGTGCTCACTGGTTTATTGCTGTAGCATTCACAAAGTTGGATGATTGCTGGCAATATTCGGCAACTCTTTAAGTGACGCCTTAATTTATTTGTCTTCACTGGTCTTCCCTCGTTTCTCCAGTGCAACCAAGCGCAACCAAGCGCTACGTACATTTCGTCGTATTTCCTCGTCTTAACATTCTGGAGCCTGTCGTTTGTCTCATTATCTCTGTATCCGCCGTCTTTTCATCCCTGTTAAATATTATTTCATGAGGTCTCTTGTGGGGTTGTTCACGAAATTTTACATTTCCCATTCTGTGCCGTCTGCGCCTAAAAACAATACAGTAGAACAGTATTGATACCTGCGCGCATTGAGTCAGTGGCGCTCGCGCTGACAATGCGCGAGCGCCACTACCTACTGTAGTGGATGTACAATTACACGTTATTTCAGTACGGCAAAAAAAGCAAGGTCCCGGGGTCAGACGCGCCCCCCCTAGCATCGCGCCCCCCCCCAGGGGTTCGCGCCCCACTATTTGAGAAGGACTGCTTTAGAGTGTTGCTACTCATGTCGGGTTATTCACATCTGCTTTTCCTCAGTTGCTATGCTTTAAAAAGTCTTTCTCCCAATCGTTCCGGCCAGTCCTTCCTCTGCTTGCCCTTGACTGCTTGCTGTGAATCTTAATTCTTTTCCGGACCACAGATCTGCCTTTTTAGCAATTTTCCATGTTTCTCTGCGTCTTTTTGTTGGCTTTGTAACTCCGTCCCCCTTCAGGCTTTTGTGAGGAAGCCGTTTGGGATGCGTGCCATGTTTTAGCCTAAAGCCAACAAATGAATTTCTTACTTTGACTCTTTAGGAAAAAGATTGCTCAGAGCACAAGGGATTCTCACAAGGTCAAAACTTGAATTATTTTAACCTCTTCCAGTGAGTAGTTGTTTTACGAGCAGTTTTTGATACATCCATAGCAATCTCCTTGGTGGATCCAAGCATCATTGATGACTTTTGTCTGCAGTTTCGCATTTGCATGTACTCTGAATCACCCACAATCAAGGTTATAGAGGTGCTACACCAAACCATTGTTTATGATGTGTAATATACAGTTAAAAAGTTTTTATTCATATTCCATGAAAAACTGCAGAAACGCCAACAAGTATGGTCCTATTTCATTAAATATTTGTAAGGGGTCATTATACTATTATATGCAGATAGATAATGGAATCACACATTGTCACAGGCTTGAATGTCACAGGTTTGATTTTGAACTGTGAGAGGGCTTTTTGTTTGGAGTTGACACCCAGTACCAGTAATAGTAGTAGCAGCAGTAGTAGTATCAATAGTAGTAATGAAGCGACGGTTCGGAATGGAAGATTACTCTTTTCTGCTTCACCTGCACAAGGGCACGCATCCTATCAGCCAGCTTGTTATACCTCCCTCCGCTTCTCCATTCACATCGGGTGTACCCCTATGCGAGTCGGGTGCGGGACTATTACAGTAACCTCGGAGCGCTCCACGGTTGGTGGGTTTGCTGAAAGAATCTGCAAGAAGTCTATTTTTCCTGGACACTGCAGCGGTTTGGAGCGGTTTTCAGGTAGTTAGACAAGTGTTTTGTTTTCACCAAAGTCTAGGCTCCAGGGGGTCTAAGCTTCTATTGTCATTTTTATCATTTTATCATCGATTGTCTTCATTTGAGTCTCTCCAGGTTGATGTAGCAACAGTAGTAGCAGTTGTTTCTAAACCTGAAGCTACTCTTTCCCCTGAACTGCTACATCTGGAGAAGTGTCCCCTGGTTACCCTGGATATGTGGTCAAATGCAGAGGACACAGTTCACTGCTGGCATAACAAAATATGCCAGACCATCACTCAGTTCTAATGCCCTTATTATATATTTTTGTAATTGGACGGGAAAAGCCATGAGAGGTTTTCCCCAAAAAAAACTTTGTATATGTATAGATACATTGTAAAAAGCAGCTCTCAAGGTCCACTGTGCACTGTCTGCATAACATTGTAAATTGTTTTTTTTATCAAGCATGGACCTGGAAGTAACTCTGGTGTGATGTAAGCATGCTTGTTGTAGTTAGCAGCGACGTAACGGCCAAACTCTACTCTGGTCTCTGAAAATTGTGAATACCGCTTATAAACTCTTAGAACCACAGCGATGTCGAATGCCATTTATTTCAACATCCTTTGGTGTGTAAGGCTTGTATATTCGCCCTCAGCAACCCAGCAAGCGTTTGCACTCATCCATGACTTTGTATTCTATTTTGAACTGACACCCATAGTGTCATGCGGTAAGAATCTCTAAATAATCCTATCAAGACTTATTTAGAGAGAAGGCTGGATTAGATGCGCGCACACATGTGGAGAGCGCAGAGGAGGCAGAGGGCGTCGTGGTTGGTGGCCATGTTGGCTCCTCTGGGGACAATAAGCGTCACTTTTGATCTCGTCAGCGCCTGACCGCCGCACTCCCACAGGATGTATGATCCCTCAGCTTCCACAAGGACATGCAGAGTACAGACAACACGTGTGCTCACCATCCAGGGCTTTAAACTCTACACTACTAAGAACATCTGCTTACAGCCTGTGCTTCCTTTTATGTTTATATGCATGTATACATATATACATATATATATATATATATATATATATATATATGCATAGATGCATATATGTAGAAAAAATACTTTTATTTCTACCACAATGGAACACTCCTGGATGAATGATCTATATATGTATTCTAGATTTACTTACTCCTTCTTCTGTTATTTGCTTCTGCTCAAAAACTTCCCAAAAAACTTTATTTTTCCACGGTTATGTATTTGCAGCTCACAGCCTTCTCTGGATTTTCTTTGGGAGGTACTAAAACTCTGAACAGCCTGCAGTGTTGTTGCTGTTGTTGCTTTGTGTTTGATTCACTACAGTGACTACTCTGTCCGTCTTCTCTGTGAAAAGCAGCAGGGTGGTGCCAAGTAGAGGTATGGTTGGATGACATACATCTAAAAACTGTCCATTATATATTTGTGCTTAATTTAGCTTCGTTCCCTCTGTTTGTATGACTGGACACAGCCAGAAAAGTAATGGCCTATTTAGAAAACCCATTAGTTCAGAGTTGGCAAGTGGTATAGACTCACCACTTAGGTCGGGCATCTTTTAATTGTGCAGGCATCGGGCCAAAATGTCTGCATGTACCAGGCATTCCCTGACCTAAATGACTGTTCAAGAGTTTGTTCGACACTACTATTGATAGCAAGCTCATGTAACTTTGTATGAGTCACAAAACTACTTTAAACTATCTTTATTTTTGTGGACAACATGCATCCATTTTTTGTGTCATTAGTGTGAAAACGCCTTCACCAGCAGCACACTGGACTGATCCGTCTGTGTCATGTGTTCAGCTTGTCCTTTAGAGCCACTGATTCTTAACCATGGGCAGGTTTTGCAACACATTGTACAGGGCTGCAACATGTATTATTATTATTATTATTATTATTATTATTATTATTATTATTATTACAGTGCATTCATATAGCTCTTTTCCACCCTCCAGTGCTTTAATAGGCAACGTGGGTGAAGTATCTTGACCAATGACACGAGGACATTTCCTCTAGCGCCCCCCACTGAACATCCAATTACTAACCAGGCCTTGACCTGCTTAGCTTCTGAGAGCAGATGAGATTGGGCATTGGCAAGCAGCTATGGTCTCAAAAAATATATATATTACAATGCAAATTTGTATATTTTTTGCTGGAAACGTTGGGCCATGAGGTCAAACATTTTACAAATCACAGTTTTAGAATTTTAAATTTGAAACCCTTCATTTAAGACTGACAGTGTCTTGGGTAATAATATTTGTATTTATACATAAAATGTAAAATAACATCCATCCATCTTCTACCGCTTGTTCCCTTTCGGGGTCGCGGGTGACTGGAGCCTATCCCAGTGACTTCGGGCCTTAGGCGGGGTACACCCTGGACAGTGGCCAACTTGTCACAGGGCCAACACAGAGACATAGACATTACAGACAGTTCACTCTCACATTCATTCACTAGGGCCAATTTACAGTCACCAATTTTGCCTAACACATGCATGTCTTTGGACGGTGGGAGGAGCCGGAGAACCCGGAGAGAACCCACGGTAACACGGGGAGAACATGCAGACTCCACCCAGAGAGATCATGTGATGTTGGTCTGGTCCGGGAATCGAACACATGATCTCCTTCTTGGGAGGCAAGAGCGCTAACTGCCTATGCCACCGTGCACCCCCCTTTACATATTTATTGAAATGCCTTCACCATAATGTTAATACACTCAAGGCGATGAAAGTTTGAATTGAAGTGCTGAACGGTATATTTGATGGTAGTCACTGTCTCCAAGTGAAGTTTCTAACAAATAAATAAACAAATACTGCTGCTGAGGAGGCAGATGGCACTGCTGAAGCGGTGGCTCTGATGGGGCGAGGAATAAAACGCCATTGGTTGAGAGTGACAGACAGGTGACAATTTACACAAAAAGGGGCTGTACCAGATTTTTTTTATTTTGATGTAGTGTAAAATTAGTTTTGTCCAAATATTACTTTCCAAGATGTATTGTAAAAGCAGACAGTCCACTGTGCGTTATGAAAAAGGTCAACGTTTAACCAGAAAGAACACAATAAGTGAGAAAAATAAAACAAAGTAACTGCCCTCTTACTCAGTCTCAAACCATTTAAAAGGTCTATTACTTGTCGGAGTGCGTTTTTGTGCATTTGTCGCACCGGAATGTTCTTTCATTCTGACTCGAGGCAAAGCAGCACTTCCACACAGGATGCCCTCCCACACGCCTGCACCTGAGAGCATGCTTCTGCCATTAACTTCGGCCTAGTTATTTCACTTCAAA
Source organism: Eucyclogobius newberryi (assembly GCF_026437365.1). Taxonomy (NCBI): domain Eukaryota; kingdom Metazoa; phylum Chordata; class Actinopteri; order Gobiiformes; family Gobiidae; genus Eucyclogobius; species Eucyclogobius newberryi. The sequence continues at coordinate 30,750,939 of NW_027316278.1, read as the reverse complement.
AGTGATCGCGTAAGTAACTGTGTTTCTGTGTGATAAATAGAGTAGCTTAATTGTTAAATTACAAAATACGCCCTCCGCTGCTTGTTCAATTAAAAATGGGCTCTAATCAGCCTTATTTGGCCTGAACAAACATCAGGAAAAAGCATTAGGCTATTCTGCACCCCCACAAAAGCACCAAAACAGACACAACAATAACACAGCGAACATCTTACACAGCAGATGTAAGATGTGTAATGCCGTGCTATTATCATCACAAAACATACACAATATTACTACATAACATACTTCAATCACAAAGAGAAAATAATGATACATATCCATAAAATCCTATCGCGTCTACATATTTACCCGTGTCTTACGCTGCTTCGGATTTGTAACACTTATAGTCGATCACTTTTGCAGCTAATCAATTACACACTGTGTTTATATTATATTATATTATATTATATTATATGAGATTGTCAGCATAAGTTGTAATATCCTGTAATATCAAGATATCGTACGGTGACAGTTTCCAGATCCTGTTCCGGCTTATTCTGCTCAAATGATATATTGTTTTTTTAGAATTTCCGCTGGTGAGCTGTTAGTATGCTGGTTGGTGTTAGCAGTGGCATGACAATAAAACTCTGCGCTGGTTTCTGAAAATTGTGAAAAGCTCTTGTGAACTCAGTATGTATGATGATCGGAATGTGGAAAGAGAAGAATGAGGTGGTGAATGTTTGAATGGACGTACTATTTCCTTGTTTGCCCAGTAAGTTGCACACCAACGTTCTAGAAACACAATCATTTATAACTGAGCTGGAGGTCGAGTGTAGATTTGTTGACCTGGTTAATGATTCATATTTCTGGTTATGTTCAAACTGGACTGTACGAACCCTCTATTTTTCGACAGTTTTCGGCTCTTTCGTCTTCCATTTCTCTCCACTTTGACTCAGAATTGTGACGTTCATCCTTCTTCTTCTTCTTCTTCTTCTTCTTCTTCTTCTTCTTCTTCTTCTTCTTCTTCTTCTTCTTCTTCTTCTTCTTCTTCTTCTTCTTCTTCTTCTTCTTCTTCTTCTTCTTCTTCTTCTTCTTCTTCTTCTTCTTCTTCTTCTTCTTCTTCTTCTTCTTCTTCTTCTTCTTCTTCTTCTTCTTCTTCTTCTTCTTCTTCTTCTTCTTCTTCTTCTTCTTCTTCTTCTTCTTCTTCTTCTTCTTCTTCTTCTTCTTCTTCTTCTTCTTCTTCTTCTTCTTCTTCTTCTTCTTCTTCTTCTTCTTCTTCTTCTTCTTCTTCTTCTTCTTCTTCTTCTTCTTCTTCTTCTTCTTCTTCTTCTTCTTCTTCTTCTTCTTCTTCTTCTTCTTCTTCTTCTTCTTCTTCTTCTTCTTCTTCTTCTTCTTCTTCTTCTTCTTCTTCTTCTTCTTCTTCTTCTTCTTCTTCTTCTTCTTCTTCTTCTTCTTCTTCTTCTTCTTCTTCTTCTTCTTCTTCTTCTATTATGGTGTTTTATGGCGGTTGGTATCCAAGTGGTACATTACCGCCACCTACTGTAGTTGTACGTCTTAGACGTCACTCTTTAGACGTCACTCTTTAGACTTCACTCTTTAGACTTCACTCTTTAGACTTCACTGTTTGGACTTCACTCTTTAGACTTTACTCTTTAGACTTCACTCTTTAGACTTCAGTCTTTAAACTTCACTCTTTAGACTTCACTCTTTAGACTTCACTGTTTGGACTTCACTCTTTAGACTTTACTCTTTAGACTTCATTCTAATCCATCTGATGAATGAAGGCTGAACGTTAGAGGCAGGTGACAAAAGCTTGATGGGGTCTGGAAAGGAAAATGTAGAATGAGTGTTGCAAACTGTTTCAAGTTGAATTGTTCGGTTTTTGACATTAAAACTGCACTTGTATTTCTAAACAAAATAATTCGATTTCTAGATTACATATCATGAAATCCACCACTGACTTAAATCTTAAACGACCTTTGTGCGCGCTGAAAAGGTTCCTTGTTTTCCACCCGTCAGCTCTGGAGTGTTGTTATAAGCTGTTATCGATTCCCCCTCTGTTCCCCATTCTGCCAGTTTATGAGCGCACATCATTCTTGTTCCTGTGCCTAACGTCCTTGTCCCTCTCCTCTTCCTCCCTCGCTCTCCAACAGGGAGGCTGTTTTTTTCTTTCTTCTGCGCAGAGTTTGCTTGTTTTTCATGCGTCGGGCTGGATTTTGTTTTTCCCATCAACACAAGATGAACGAACAAAGAATTGACTTGGACCATTTTCTGGTGTGTGCCAGTTTTTTTTTTGTATTTTATGACGGTGACACATTTTCTGAAGCGATGCGAGTACTTTTACACGATTACCGGTAATCGAAATGGTAATGTAATTAATTGAAGGCGATTTCTAACCCAGGGCATCTATTTTAGAACCCTTCAATTTCACAAATGTTAATTAGTGTCGATATTTGCATAAGAACCCGAATGAGTATCAATACTTCCACTTTGAATTAATTGTTTTACCGTTTAATGAATCATACACGTGCCACTTCTGCAATAAAAACATGTTTTCTGGACAATTTTCTGTTAGTCAAGGCTTCATTTTGAAGGGAAATTATATCATAAATATAAAGATAGTTTTAAATGATGAATCCAGCGACTTTGTTTCTATATTTAGTATAGATCAGGGGTCTCCAATTAACTGCTTCATACATGTCTGCCACTGTATGTTCCCCTATAGCTGTAGGTTAAGGCTACTTAAATGGCACATTATATCACATAAAACCCCCACAAAGCCCATCATCTTCTTCTTCTGAAATTCCTTGGCCTTGGGGTTTGACAGACTGGAGATAAATGACATCATGAAGTTCACAGAACCTTTCCAAGACACGGCCTTTGCTCAACCAGCGAACCTTATTGTGCAGAAGAAGATCATGGTGCTCTGCTGGAGGCACAAAATTCACTCGTCTAGTCACAAAGTCCATCACTTGTTTCATTTTTCCACACAGTTTTGCACACAACACTGATTTGTGGATGATGCAATGCAGAGCCAGAAGTGTTGGGATATTTGCTGGAAGTCTGCTCACAAAGCCTTTGTGATGTCCAACCATTGATGGAGCTCCATCTGTCACAACAAAGCCTATTTCGCTTATGTCCAGGTCGTTATTGATAAAGTACTGGTTTATTTCATTGTTAATGATTTCCCCAGTTGTGCGCCCAGGAATAGGAAGCAAACACAGCATATCCTCCTGAAAACTCTTCCCGTTATGGACTCTTACAAACTCTGATCCTTGTTCCATGTCGGTTCTATCACATGACGAGTTTATGGCAAGGGACAGTGCTTGTGTTTTTTTTTAATCAGAAAGGAGGTGGGAGAAGCAATCTTCTGCCAACACTTCAGTTGTGTTGGCGGAAAAGGGCAATTAAAATGAGGAAAACATTTTGACTAATGTCACAATTGAGAAATTCACCATGACACAATAAAGTGCAATTAATCAATGACCCACTTACTTGCTACAATAGTTCTACAACAGTTTTCTTCATGGTGCCATCAAAACTGCACATGTTTTTATTATTTCAGCATTGATAAATGGCTTTCCTTATTTTCCAAGGTTCCAAGATACAATCAGCGAGACAGCGGTGGCATTCTCTTGAGCAGATGTTGATTTACGAAGTGTGCACATTGACCGCTTGTACGATTATATCATATTTGATGTTCTTTGTTTACGCTTCTCTGATTTTTCCGGATAATTGACATTAAAACTAGCAGCGTGCGTGATGTTGAAGTGCTGCTTTAGATTTCCCCTTTTGCACAGCGCAACAGTCTGCAAGCATATTAAACACGTAGGTAACGTATAAAACAGAACTCTTCTGTCCACTCAAACCTGAACAGGTGACTTTCTTGGAGTAAGCCATACTACTGTTTCTTTTTTTACATTATCATTATATGTTTGCAGTCATTTCGGAGCGGACAAAAGGTCAGGTCAGGGAGTCGGGGGTCCAAAAAGATCATGTCAATCCAAGCCGAATAACAGGCACAACGCATATAATACAGAGAGATATTATTAAGTGTTACAAATTTGAATTTCAACCTTTCTTTGGCAATCAAAACATCCCTCAATAACGCCAAAGTCTCACTGACCTACAACAACTAAATATAATCTCATATCACCATGATTAGCTGCAACAAACAAGCCAAAGTCTTGACTGCGTACAGCTCCAGACAGTCCTGCTTCATTACCGCTACACACACTTCATCACTTACCCTTTTAAACAAAGCTGTGGTCCCCTTTTTAATCCTCTTTATTGGTCCTCGTCTTTCCCAATAACAACATACTTGAGTTGTCCTCCCTCCTCTTTAGAGCCGTGTACTCCACAAATGTGAATACACAACAATTTGGCAAAATCGATGAATGGTAAAATATCTTGCTCTTCTGTAACTAGGTGACTAAATCTAGTAAATTGTTGTTGCTTTCTGGATCAAAGTTGGGAAAAGCTAGCAACTATCCTCCCTGAAATACCACGCTTAAGTCACATGATCAAATTGTCACGTTTTATTGGTTGTAACACGAGTATATAACTATAGTATTATTTTATAGAAAATAATGTAATAAATAAATGTGTTTATTGTACATAATAAAATACAACACAAACAAGCATCCCAGAACGCTTTGCTTCATGGTCTTCATTTGTATGTTGTATATGGCAAAGTGCACCTTGACTGAGAACTCTATACAACGAGAGGGTTTTAAATCTCACATTGAATAAGCGGTTAGTGTGCGTAATTACATGTAAGCCATGAACTGAAGACACGGTTGGATCAGAAAATGTCTTATAGTTACGGTGAGATTAACGTGCGGGCCTATCCAAATCATCTCGCGGTCCAAATGTGGCCCGCGGTCCGCCTATTGGAGACACGTGGTATAGATTCTCATTTTAATCAGAACTGAGAGCAGAAAAAGACAATATCACCATAACGAAAAAGAATCTTTAAAGTTTTGAATAGGGACTTGGATGTATAGTAAAAGGAAGCAAATTTTTGTGTACGATTCCATTTGGACCAGACCAAAATTCATTGTCATACGGAATTCTGGTCACCCACTGCAGACAGATTTTATCCCAACGCATTCTGTTCTCTTTTTCAGGAAATTTCCGACTACGACTTGCAGGAGTTGGTGATGAAATCCATTGGTCGTCTGACTCTGGTGCGGCAGACCTTCCCCATGCCCCAGAACACCACCCAGCGCTGTGTGAAGCACAACCACCGCATCAACACCTCCATTTGTGACCCAAAGAACCCCCGCTCCCAACAGCTGGAGGTGGGTTTATTCCACCAAATCTGGCCACTGTGGAATATTTATAGTCCACTCCTGCCTTAAGGGGATTAATAGAGCATGTCACTGGCAGCTTTTTGCACTGGACCATATGTGTGGCCATGTGGTCCTTCCAACAAAACGATTGGGCAAGTGAAATACTACGGGCAAAATGAACCCAATTACCATAATGTTGAGAAGTGTAGGGCAAAGCATATTTTTTTCTTCTAAGAACTGCATTCTAAAGAGAACTGCAAGCGAAAGTAAAAGGTAAGCGTTGGCCATATGCAGAGGAGGTACTTAGAGGTTATTTTCCCAGAACGGTTAAGAATGTTAATTATGATGTAATTATGAGTTCTCCATGTAAGTAGAATATCATTTGACAGTTTGGCCAGCCATTTCCACTTATACAGTCCAAAACCTTTGGCGCATTGAAACATTTTTGTACGTACGTCGCACGACGTATCGTGCTTTTAAAAAAAAAGTATTTAAGTACAGTATAACATAAGTAGATCATCCTTTTACGTTTTGTTCATTATAAACTGCAATATTGATCTAAAACGTCTCGGTATCAGAAACCGGTCCATCGACTTCCTGTTCAAAACTACAAATCTGACAAGCCCCGCCCCTTCATGGTGACGTTTCCTTACGACAAGCAGCAGATTGATTTACACGTTTTTGTTTCTGAAATGTTTTTCCATTTTAGAACCCTGCATGTGTCACTTGGAGTCTTCATTTTTCAAATAATCACAATAAGTACAGGAATGTGGGCGGGGATAAGGGGTAGGGGAGAGCAGGAATTTTCTGAGCACTCGAGCCTCTGTTGCAGGACAGCACAGGATTAGCTCAAATAAGCGGCAATCATTCAAATACATCTTTGAATAAATTATTGATGACGAAACACTGTTGTAACATGGATAAAAGCTCATTAAAGCTGATTTTGCAGAACACGTCCGTTATATATTAAAAGTCCTGTCCTTATAGTTCATCTGTGCTCAAACGATTGCAATCTCTCTCTCTCTCTCTCTCTCTCTCTCTCTCTCTCTCTCTCTCTCTCTCTCTCTCATATTTCAAAAGGGTGATTAATCTGACGACTTCTGTTGAATGAAATGCAAAACATCCTTACAAAGACTTGTAAGACTTGTCCAAAACTACTCTTACTACAACATAACTACTCTTACTACAACATAACTACTCTTACTACAACATAACTACTCTTACTACAACATAACTACTCTTACTACAACATAACTACTCTCACTTCTACATAACTACTCTTACTACAACATAACTACTCTAACTACTACATAACTACTCTTACTACTACATAACTACTCTTACTACTACATAACTACTCTTACTACAACATAACTACTCTTACTACTACATAACTACTCTTACTACAACATAACTACTCTTACTACAACATAACTACTCTCACTTCTACATAACTACTCTTACTACAACATAACTACTCTTACTACTACATAACTACTCTTACTACAACATAACTACTCTTACTACTACATAACTACTCTTACTACAACATAACTACTCTTACTACTACATAACTACTCTTACTACAACATAACTACTCTTACTACAACATAACTACTCTTACTACAACATAACTACTCTCACTTCTACATAACTACTCTTACTACAACATAACTACTCTTACTACTACATAACTACTCTTACTACAACATAACTACTCTTACTACAACATAACTACTCTTACTACAACATAACTACTCTTACTACTACATAACTACTCTTACTACAACATAACTACTCTTACTACAACATAACTACTCTTACTACAACATAACTACTCTTACTACAACATAACTACTCTCACTTCTACATAACTACTCTTACTACAACATAACTACTCTTACTACTACATAACTACTCTTACTACAACATAACTACTCTTACTACAACATAACTACTCTTACTACAACATAACTACTCTTACTACAACATAACTACTCTTACTACAACATAACTACTCTTACTACAACATAACTACTCTCACTTCTACATAACTACTCTTACTACAACATAACTACTCTTACTACTACATAACTACTCTTACTACAACATAACTACTCTTACTACTACATAACTACTCTTACTACAACATAACTACTCTCACTTCTACATAACTACTCTTACTACTACATAACTACTCTTACTACTACATAACTACTCTTACTACTACATAACTACTCCTAATATACATAACTACTCTTACATAACGACTCGTAATACTCCATAACTACTCTTACATAACTACTCTTACTACTACATAACTACTCTTACTACTACATAACTACTCTAACTAAAACATAAATACTTTTACTACAACATAACTACTCTTACTACAACCTAACTACTCTTACTACAACATAACTAATCGTACAACTACATAACTACTCTAACTACTACATAACTACTCTTACTAATACATAACTACTCTTACTGCTTTAAAACTACTCTTACTACTACATAACTACTCTAACTACAACATAACTACTACTACTACTACATAACTACTCTTACTACAACATAACTACTCTTACTACTACATAACTACTCTTACTACAACATAACTACTCTTACTACTACATAACTACTCTTACTACAACATAACTACTCTTACTACTACATAACTACTCTAACTACTACATAACTACTCTTACTACTACATAACTACTCTTACTACAACATAACTACTCTTACTACTACATAACTACTCCAACTACTACATAACTACTCTTACTACTACATAACTACTCTTACTACAACATAACTACTCTTACTACTACATAACTACTCTTACTACAACATAACTACTCTTACTACTACATAACTACTCTTACTACAACATAACTACTCTTACTACTACATAACTACTCTTACTACAACATAACTACTCTTACTACTACATAACTACTCTTACTACAACATAACTAATCATACTAATACATAACTACTCTTACTAATACATAACTACTCTTACTGCTTTAAAACTACTCTTACTACTACATAACTACTCTAACTACAACATAACTACTCCTACTACTACATAACTACTCTTACTACAACATAACTACTCTTACTACTACATAACTACTCTTACTACAACATAACTACTCTTACTACTACATAACTAGTCTTACTACAACATAACTAATCATACTAATACATAACTACTCTTACTACTACATAACTACTCTTACTACTACATAACTACTCTTACTACAACATAACTACTCTTACTACTACATAACTACTCTTACTACAACATAACTAATCATACTAATACATAACTACTCTTACTACTACATAACTACTCTTACTACTACATAACTACTCTTACATAACGACTCGTAATACTCCATAACTACTCTTACATAACTACTCTTACTACTACATAACTACTCTTACTACTACATAACTACTCTTACATAACGACTCGTAATACTCCTTAACTACTCTTACTACTACATAACTACTCTAACTACAACATAAATACTCTTACTACAACAAAACTAATCGTACAACTACATAACTACGCTAACTACTACATAACTACTCTTACTACTACATAACTACTCTTACTACAACATAACTACTCTTACTACAACATAACTACTCTCACTTCTACATAACTACTCTTACTACTACATAACTACGCTAACTACTACATAACTACTCTTACTACTACATAACTACTCTAACTACAACATAACTACTCCTACTACTACATAACTACTCTTACTACAACATAACTACTCTTACTACTACATAACTACTCTTACTACAACATAACTACTCTTACTACTACATAACTACTCTTACTACAACATAACTACTCTTACTACTACATAACTACTCTTACTACAACATAACTACTCTTACTACAACATAACTAATCGTACTAATACATAACTACTCTTACTACTACATAACTACTCTTACTACTACATAACTACTCTTACTACTACATAACTACTCTTAATATACATAACTACTCTTACATAACGACTCGTAATACTCCATAACTACTCTTACATAACTACTCTTACTACTACATAACTACTCTTACTACTACATAACTACTCTTACTACTACATAACTACTCTTAATATACATAACTACTCTTACATAACGACTCGTAATACTCCATAACTACTCTTACATAACTACTCTTACTACTACATAACTACTCTTACTACTACATAACTACTCTTACACAACGACTCGTAATACTCCATAACTACTCTTACATAACTACTCTTACTACTACATAACTACTCTTACTACTACATAACTACTCTTACTACTACATAACTACTCTTAATATACATAACTACTCTTACATAACGACTCGTAATACTCCATAACTACTCTTACATAACTACTCTTACTACTACATAACTACTCTTACTACTACATAACTACTCTTACACAACGACTCGTAATACTCCATAACTACTCTTACATAACTACTCTTACTACTACATAACTACTCTTACTACTACATAACTACTCTTACATAACGACTCGTAATACTCCATAACTACTCTTACATAACTACTCTTACTACTACATAACTACTCTTACTACTACATAACTACTCTTACACAACGACTCGTAATACTCCATAACTACTCTTACATAACTACTCTTACTACTACATAACTACTCTTACATAACGACTCGTAATACTCCATAACTACTCTTACATAACTACTCTTACTACTACATAACTACTCTTACTACTACATAACTACTCTTACACAACGACTCGTAATACTCCATAACTACTCTTACAACTACATAACTTCTCTTTCATTCTTTTTTGTTGTCCGTTTGCCCGAGTAACTGCAGAACTTGGCAGACACTGACCTTTGGGTTAATTGTTTTTGTCGGACACTCAAAGGTGTCACACAGGAAGTGCACACAAAGTCACATTACACTCTGCTTTGTCACACTTTGACCTCACCATTCCGTAAGCACGCTGAAAGTTGCCTGTGTAATTATACGTTGTGCCGTCGTTGGATTGACTGCTGCTCATGTACCCGTTGGGACGTTCTCCATCTCTCTGAAGACGCGACTGAACCGTCCCATTAAGTCTCTGCACTTTAATACACTTAATTTAGGTGCAGTTAATTACAGTTTGCTGGGAAAGAGTAAGTGTCAAAGAGCCAAGCAGTAGTCTGTCCCAACTGGAAGACAATTACAGCAATACAGTGTAATATAGATGTTTCTAAATAACCCAGAATGCCTTGCAAAACAATAACAACCATTCAATACTCTACAGGGCATATCTAGCAAGCGTATCTTTAGAATTATGACTGTAAAATGAGACAGGACTTTTAATATATAACGGGTTTTTGGAGCAGAGGTTTTTAACATGAGGGTCCACAGATTATACGGAGAAAAATGTTGAATTTTTGCAAAAAATTCCACATCTTTCAAATGCAATGGTGAACATAGATTCCTATCGCTTTGCTAAATATATTAATTATTTATGCCTTTGGCCATTAAATTAGATCCATCCTAGACATACAACGGCTGCTTTAATGAAGGTTAGAACCATATGAGAGATGTCGAAGAAATAAAGATGCCGTTGTAAACCCAGTATTTGTTATAAATCCGAATTACGCCTCTGTCGATTTGCTTACTCTGCATTCAAACAATCTCCACATAAGAGCCACTTACGTTTAACATGCTCAAATTGTTATGATTATAATAAGTGCTATATGCTGGAAATCCCCAAAGCCTGCCACATGTATTCACTCCGGGAGCTCTGTAGCCTCTGATTCATGTGTATTTTCAGACTTAGATGTGCGCTGCTGGATGAATGTTTGGTGTATTAGCCTAAGGAGATACGGTTGTGTGAAATATACTACATAATTACTAAAGAAATACATTTTGTAATCTTTATCGTCCCGCATTCAAGACACCATTGCTTCAAATATTCCCATTTTGCCCATGCTCCGTGAAGTGGTTTTAAACTGGGAGACAGCAAATGTGTTTCTTTTACAGTTGCTTCAGATCAAGATTGCATTTTAATAATGATCCACGTGTGTCATAGATTATAACTAGGGATGAGCGATATATCGGTTCCAGTAGCAGTATTGGCAGTTATCGACCCATATTCAACAATATAACAATATACATCTTTAATTGTTTTTACAAATGTGAAAAGTACATTTTAATTTAATTTTGAGAGAGAGAGAGAGAGAGAGAGAGAGAGAGAGAGAGAGAGAGAGAGAGACCAAAAAAAGAAAATAAATTGCTTGAAAAATAAGGGCTTTCTTTATATTTTCTCCCCCAATGTGGCAATATGTATGCAATTATTATTCTTACCCTTATCCTAAAGGTGAGACAAAAACACAGAAAGGAAAGAGAAACACGCTCTTATTTATGATTCACTGGCAGGATCTGAAATTGAATTCAAGCTGTTGATTTATATGACGCCCGGGAGCATCAGTGGAGCGTGTTGATGAGCTATGGCCAATACAAGAAACCCCAAATCATGCTGTATTATGGCCCGTGGTTTCATGTTCTATAGCTTTAAACTATTAAGTGTGATTTTAGAGGTTCTTAGAGTACACTAAGTTCCCCCTTTTGAATGCTTGGATTTGCAATAGCGCCCTCTGCTGGTAACGGTGGAAGCAAATCCAAATGCAGTAACGGACGAGATAAAACAAATGGTGAGAACACATTTACTGGTTTTAACATTGCAGCTGAAGTATGGGAGGAAAATCACATTAGTCACAAATGTCTGACGCATACAGCTATGAAAAGTCACTGACAAATACTAACAGGCAAAAAATATAAAAGAGAAACTGGCACTTGTGATGCAACAACAGACTGACAAGTGGCTGTCAAACTGTGCCATCTGCCAATCTGTTGTATTTATGTGGTGGTGAGCTGAAGATGAATTTATACTTCAGTAAACGTTATTTCTAAGCTAATTACAAAACCACAAACATTGAACCGGACTATTATTTGTTAGCAATTGGGTCCACAGACTTTCCCTCGCTTGAATTTATGCCTCAAAATCCTTTCGATTGACAAAAATCACGCCCGGAAATCTCACTTTGTTTCTGACGACGTTGACATTTCTGGAGCTGTACACTTTTTAGTCGATTAATCGGTCCATGGAGTCTTAACGGACCGAATGTTTCATCAGTCAACTCATTATTTTATTAAGATTTGAAGGACTCGTTCGGACCGCAGCAGAAAGGAGAGAGTGTGGGGCGAGTTCCACTGGGTTTTGGGAGTGACTGGACTTGCTTCTAAAAGTACTTCTGTGTTGACGTCCCCCGTGAGCTACTTTTACAAAATGATAATGGTTTTTCTGGTTGACAAGTTTGCTCGGGACATTTTAAATTGCTCAAATATTTCAAGGCACACCCGGCAATCCCTCAAGGCGCGTTAGCGTTCCCCGGTGCACTGCCTGAAAATCGAGGTATTTGTGCACAAAAGTAGGCATCGAAAGTATACCGGTACATCGATTAGGAATACGCATTTTGTTTATCAAATTTGAGGTATTCAGTGTCATATGTGCAACTCTTACCTATTTTGGGGAGTCACTCTAAAGGGTTATTCTGGTTTACGTAGTAGAGTAGTTATTGCGTGAGATCCTAATCATTTTGTTGCCTGACCAGCCATTCCCAACACGTTTTGGTACACTACTTATCAAAACTGTGTGTGGGTCTGGGGCTCGAGCGCTGAGGTTCAATTTCTAGGGTTTTTTGCGTTTAAGTGACCCAAAAAACGCGACACGCTTAACCGGATATTACGTAGCCCATGTCAACAAGGCGTGTTCCGCACTATCCGTCCTGAACGCAGAAAATGTCTCCTGAATCGCGATGACGCCCTTCGTATAACCGCATCTAACGCACGTTCATCACGGCGAGTAGAGCGGACTTTCCTGATCGTTCAAACCGAAGCGAGAGCAGAAGTAAACACTGGGTCACGAGCCGGGTCACGAGCCGGGTCACGAGCCGGGTCACGAGCCAGGTCACGAGCCGGGTCCGCTATCTTGAATGTTTTGGAACGGGGGTGAGGAGCTACTTCTGTATCTTCAGTGTGACGCGTTAAAACCTCCGCCTGGGATTGGATAGGTAAATGGATTACCGACGATTTCATTGGCTCTGACTCCGATTCCAGACCCTTACGCATTCGAACAGAATGTGGGCGGGGCTGGCGGGTCAGGCAAATAATTTTGAGCGCTTTTGTCAGTGCCGCGCCTTCTTTTAGTCATTTCATCAAGTCACAGGTTATGTCAAGAATTCTTTCGTCGACCAAAACCCTCTATAATTTCCTATTTTTTGTTTCATGTTGAAAGGCTCAGTAAATTCAGAGGTATTGACCTTTAACCAGGACGATACATCCACAACTTGTACAATCTGCAGTACTACGATAGCGTTATGACCTGTCCCCCAGCTCAGTTTTAAACTATGGGCATTTCAGAACGCTGTAATCTGGAGTTCTATTCTGCTTCTTTCATGTTTACTGTATTTTCCAGACTATAAATCGCACCTTTTTGCGTAGTTTGCCCGGGGTGCAACTTATACTCCAGAGCGGACTATATGTGATAGTATTTGTTATTTTCACACTGGCAACCACAAGAGGGCGCTCTTGGCTCTAAGCGACGCAGAAGAAGAATCAGCACTTCCTCTACCTCCGGAGTTTGTGGAGTTGTTTAGAAGTGACACAGAGGAAGAAGAATTCAGTGGATTTAGTGATTTGGGGTAAAACTGATGCTTTGGTAAACTTGTTAGCATGTTCTTCATGCTATAGTTATCTGAATAACTGTTCATATGTTACGTTAACATACCAGACACTTACCACAGTTCTGTCTGTGCGTCATGTAGCTGAAGGTGCTACGTTAGCATACGTACACCTATTCACCATCTTCTCTAATCTGTTATTATTTAACATTTCAAGATTAAATGTCTGTTCTTAGTCTTGGATTTTATTCACCCAAAAATGGGATTTATACTCCAGTGCGACTTGTATGTATTTTTTAGCTGGTGCAACTCATAGTCCGGAAAAAAAATGTAAATCTTCATTCCAAATTGATCTCTATCTCGTTTGCTTCAATTAAAATGTGTCGCTGCTCATTTAAGGTCTCAATCTGCTTCTGTTACCGAGCTGCTATTGTTCATACCCAATTTTAACGCTTGCAGCTGCCGTTTTTAACCTTCACTTCTAAGCAGAAACCATTGGAACTTTTCAGTGGTTCTATTTGCTGTTTTGAATTACTTAGAATTTAAGTTAGAAAACAAAACTCGCTGATCTTATTTAAAAACATGTTTGCTCGAAGCGTGTTATTTGCACATTTAGTCATATTCTTTTGTAATGCAAAGGCTGTATCTGAGCTGGAGGGCCCCAAAGCATTGAATAACACATAAATAAGGCACTCTCTTTGTGTTACTAATATGAATCAATTGCTCCTTGAGTGTAAAAAGCTATTATAGAGAATCAAGCCCTTGAAATGGATTCATTATTTGCGGGCTAGGGTTTGTTTAAGGCTGTTTTTTGGAGCTAACAGAAAGTGATAAGATCGTGTGCTTTAAAAAAAAATCTTCACAATATCAAAAATTGTGGGTTTAAATTGGAGCTGGATATTAGCGCTGCTGTTGTACTTTGTTAGACTTCCATTCTATATAAATGATTTGCCGCCTCATCCTGTACCAAAAAATACTGGTAATTGTTAAAAAACTAGAAACTGTTAAGTTGGATTATGTCAATGATCGATAGGTCGGACAACTCATTGATCTCAAATGCAGTTAAAATGAATATATTTGTTATTTTGCTAAAAACATAAAAAATGTTGTCACAGAATAGCAATTTTTTTAGGTTTATCATTTAACATCCTCCATGAAATTTCCCCATGTGTGGACAATAAAGGAATATCTTATGTAATTGATGACATCACACTAGGGAATTATCCAACAAACACTGGGCAAAAACTAATGTCACTGCTGTTTTTATTTGACAAATACAAATATATGAGAGTGACTTTATTTTGTTGAATTATTTTAGAAGGTCAAAAAATCTGTAAATTATATATCAACTTTAGATGGAATGTGTCCCTAGTGTGATGTCATTTTCAACAGATTTTTCAACATTTCTCCATAAATACCTGCTCGATTGGTGTAAAACTATAATTGTATAATATATAATATAATTATAATGTGTGCAGCAGGTATAAATACACCAAATAAAGTCAAAATTAGAAAATCGTAAAAACCTGTCATGGCCCTTTAAGTCCAACTGGATCCAGAGCTTCTCCCATCTTTTTGAGGGAAAAAATCCAATGAAAGTCTAAGCTGTATGTAATATTTCTGAAAATCATTGTGCAACCTCCGCGGATGGAGATGAGGACCATTTTTAATCTACATATTAAAGTGCGGATGCGACTGGAGGAAGGCTGTCCATCAGAGCGAGAGGAGAACACCGGGGAGAAGGGGGAGAGGCGAGTGAGGCACAGAGGGGGGGATGGGTGAGAAGGAGAGGTAAAAGAGAGGAGGAGGAGGAGGCGAGAGGTGAAGCGATCAGCTCTGTGGTCAGACGGTGGCCCCAAAGCCCAATTTCACACCGCACTGAAGCACATCAAGCACACACGCTCCAGCCCCACATGTCTAAAGGGGACATTACTCGACCTGCGTTCATTTCTTTGACCAAATTTACAACCTTTGACTTGATTGAACCCGTTTCTTTATTCTAAATCATGAGGCTGATGCGGTAGACCTTGCGGAGACAAAACTCGAGGTTCTTCCAACGCATTTGAGTCCCTGCGTTGCCTGGTAAACACGTACACGCACACTCGGACACGTCAATGGTCATTTACAGACGGCAGGGTTGAAAAGTAACTAATTGCAGATACTCACAGTTGTTTGAGTGGTACTTTTTTGCGTGTATGTGTACTTGTAGTAACTGCGAGAAATTCTGGCATGTACTGTAATGTACTTTGTGGTATTTCACCTTTTTCTCTGCTCCTTTCTACACCCACGAACACACTGAACAGCACCTGTACCATGTTCTCTGTTCAGCCTGAGCACAGAGAATATGTGGATTTAGGTTTAATACAACGTGACTCAGCTTGAAAGGAGACATTTTATCTTTAATGAGGTTTCAACCATGTTACAACATGTTTCCTAATCATTAATTTACTCAAATGTAGCAATGAGAAAAAGAAAAGAAAAAAAGTTGAAACAATGGGCCTCATTCATGAAGCGTTCTTATGCACAGATTTGTATTTAAGGCCTTAAAGCCTTTTTATCATTCCCAAAATTGGTTCTTAATGGATTTTTTTCCTCTGCAAGAACAAATCCTACGAATAGTCAGGAACACTATTATATACATAAATGATACGGTTTTCGAAAATGATCACCCTGAAATTGCAGCCAAAAATTCTTATCCCCACATGAGTGTTAGTTTTATATATTTACAAATTATTATATTGTATAAAATAATCGTGGATGCTAAATGATGAACAATATGGAGCATAAACAAAAGTAGACTTCTCAACAACTCTCATTTAAGAAGTTATTTGCCTTCTTAAATGCACATCAAGAATCTGGCACAGAGTTCTCTCAGCATCTTCTTCTAAAGTGGAAGTTAAGAACATTTTCTAAGAAAACATTCTTGAATGACTCTTATGCTATATCCTCATGCTATATGTTCACATTGTAATGTTTCAAAGGCCCTCTTTTTCATAGAGGAGAACAATGTTAAATGTTTTTTCTTTGCTGGGTTCATTATACTCTTGTTATTCACAGACTGCATTTATCCTCAAGGTTTTCCTCCGTTTATTCATAAAGGAAATTCGTATTATAAGAGAAAAGTAGCTCCTTTAAAAATGTCTCAACGCGTTGAAACAGTTGCCAATGAAAGGCTCGTTGAAAGGGGTCATTGTGTGTTGGACGATGGCCATGTATTACATCCTTTGCATTGGCCTTCCATTCATGTCAGCCATTACAATAAGAAATGCCCTTAATATATGCATCAGACAAGTACAGTACATGACAGTTCTATATGCATTGAGCTTAGCCTGAAGGTGCAACACAATGGGTGGACATAACTGACTTAACCATTATTGGCAGCAGGTCAACGTTCATTAACTGCCATTCAACTGATTGGAAGAAGATACTCAATGGTAAAGTTCTTCTATGTAAGTTTATAATGAGGGTCTGCCTCCTTTTGTCTCAAAGTAGTAAAAGTAAGAAGTTAGAATATGTGTTTTTCAAAGCACTCCTTCCAAATAAAAACATGTTTGGGACGCATGTTTGAGACTGCAAATCCACATGGTCTTTTAGTCCTTAATTGAATGACTTTCTTCACCATCTGAAAAAAGCGCTTCTAAAACTGTGTGCGCGGCTAAAAATGAACGCATGAATGCAAAGGGTGTGTGTGAGCTAGAGAAAGGTTTAATTTTAAATACACACTTTCTCCTTTTGCGGTTTAAAAATCACATACCCCATGTTTAACACTGGGAATCCATCTTGGCAAAGCAAGAACATCTCCAGGTGGCACACACTGAAAAGTCACAAAGTGCACCTAAATGCAACAGATGTTTACTAGTAAATCTTGTATTCTCTGCTGTTGTCATTTTTGGCCTTCAGGCATCATTTGTCAGCCATATGTCGCACACTAACTCTGTCTGTGTTTGATTTTTTGTTTTTTTTTCTCTCCAGATAACGAACAGGTACGTCTACGACTCAGTGCTTCTGCTGGCCAACACCTTCCACCGTAAACTGGAGGACCGCAAGTGGCACAGCATGGCCAGTTTGAGCTGCATCCGCAAGAACTCCAAGCCCTGGCAGGGAGGCAAGAGCATGCTGGATACGATTAAGAAGGTACGGAGCACACAAAAACAATGAAAACAAAAAGAGGAAAAGCCACATGTGCAATTTTGGCTCACAGCGTTTTACCTAATAAATAAAAAGCAAAAAAAAGGTAAATATATAGCATGGAGGTTAACGTTTTTACTAAAAGGGATATTTCTCTGCTTGGTCAAGACCTTTGTTGGAGGATTGGCCTCGCTAAAAGGGGCTGTACCCAGTTTTTTTCATGTAATAATGTAAAATCTGTTTTGCCACAGTACAGATATATTGCAAAAGCATCTGTTCAGGTGAAAATGCGTCAATTGTGCACTCTTTGCATCTAATTATGCAGCTTGGAACTGATTTGAAAAGACAAAGAGAGTGAATCTTCAAAAAAAATATCCGTGATTTTAAGATTTTATTTTCTTTCGTAAATGTCTTTTAAATGTTTTCTTTTAAAATGTGTGTGCCGCTATGTCTTTATTTTGTCCCAGGTCACCCTTGAAAAAGAGGTTTCGATCTCAATGGGTTCTTATCTGGTTAATTAAAGGTTAATACATGAGAAGAGATTATAACAGTGACGGCAAACCTCGCTCTTATCTCTGAAAGTTTTGTAAAGCTCATTGTGTTCAATAATTAGGATGCTCAATTATGTAAGTGATGAACACGTGTGGACTGCTGCAAAGACTCTGAAATGAGCTAGTTCTATTTTTAATGTTTTAAGACGGTAAAAATCAGGAACACAAAGTTGATCAGGGGAACGATGCTTTACACAGAGCAGTCACAAGCCGTGGCTGTTGTGTTTGCTATAATTAGGTTGCTTAACTTCAAGGTTTCGGCTATTTCCCAGCATGCCGTCTCCTGTTTTAAGTTGTCCTTGTAAAACTGATGTAGTAAAGTATGTTATATTCCGCCAGTCTGATGATAAATAATTCCCTGAGGGCCTGAATGCGATGCACGAGTCCTGGACCGATGAGGATGCGAGACATGTTGTTTACGTTTTAGATACCGTATTTTGAAAGGGCATCGGTGCTTTATTTTGACACATCAAAGTGAAAGTAAAAACTCCCTGAGGTTCAATGTGTTAATCTGCACTTGGAACCTGTGGTACATTCAGAAATGTGTCCAGGTGCAACGCGAGTCACGGGCGGAGTGTGCACATGTGTGTGTTGGACGTGCCAACAAGCCTGATCTGTTTCTAATGTCTAGCGTACATGTGACTGTGAATAAACCTGCCGAATGAACGGTCTGTCACACACTAGTGTGAGTCAATAGCGTGAGCTATAGTCAGCGCGAGTAGTTTTTTTTTATGCCGCTGCTTCATGAGTTTACAAGGAGCAGAGCGAGGGGCCGTTTGAGTGTAAAGAGGAGGAGACAGGTAGTGCCAGAGCATAATCTTACCTCTAAGATGATGCTTCACAAAACTGTTTGTTGTTGATGTGAGCCAAGGAAAGCTGACTTTCTTAAAGTCTCAAGCCCCGCCCCTGAGCGTTACCATGGAACTCATCTCACTAACAATTGATATAATTGAGAGCTACAATGAGGGGCCAATAAGCTTACATTTATATGACTTAATTAATTTGTGGCCATTATGTTTTATTTTAAAAATGATCTTCTGTATTAAAGCGTAGATAATTTAATTGTTATAAAGACACATTTTTGAAGTTTAAACATAAAAAAATGCAATATGAATGTTTCCTTTCTTTTTGCTGATAAACGTGAATAATTGCAAAATCATGATGTTTCTCGTCACGATAATCGTGACTCTAAAATTTGATATTGTGACATCACTATTTATCAATAGCCTTTTTCACCAAGACACTGTTTTCCCCACAACTGTGATTCCATAAAACTGTTTTTCACCTTGAGTTTAGTCTGCGCTTTAACACCGCTTTCATCACTCTAAAATCCAATTGGATCGATGCCCTGCGTTTTGATATCAATAAAAAAACGACTTGAGGGATGGCTCTTCGACTGACTGATGAAGCCTAGTGAAATGCTAATTTAGGATTAGCGTCAGTGGACAATAATAAACGAGGCTGCAACGTCTTTAAAATCTATCTGCGATTTTCACCTTGAGACCAGACGAGCGCTTTGGCAATACTTTCATCAGGGCGATAGCTGTCGCCGTATAGAGCCCCGGCGCTAATAGAGTTCTCTTCCCCGCCTCGCCGTGGCTTCCATTTTGCAAGTGGATAAGCGGTGCCTCCTCCACGTGAAGCCTGCGTCCCCAGTTGCAGCTGGTGATTCGGAGGTGTATTAACCCAGCTTAGCGCTTCTTTAAAACTATCAGTGGAGCTCTGGAATGGTGGAGTTCACCTCTGTGGAGAGCTAAGGCTGCGGTCAAGATTAATTATGTTCTGGACGCATCCAGTGTTAGCATTCGGGTTCAGCATTTCTTAAATGAGATGCTGAGTGTTTCGTACACCTCAAAAGCCAATACTGGTAGTGTCAGTTGTGTAAGGAAACTAAAATAAAGTGCAGTTATTATAAAGTGTTAGTTTTTTACCCAATATGATTAGAAAAGTGTGTGTTTTTTACTTGTGAATATAAATATACATGCTAAGTTTGAACTCTTTAAATCACTTCCCGCTATTGCCAACATGAGAGGTCTTTATGTTTAGAGCGCCATTATTAATTACAAGATCATCAAAGGTACAACACTATCAGTCAAGCAGTTATTAATCGAGGCGTAAGAAATTAAACCTATGTAGCAACAGGATGTTTTAGGTAATTAGTGTTGTGCTTTCAGATAAATATGCAGGAATACTTACTATACGCATACTGTAAGAAGTGAATGAAATAAAACTGACTAATAAAAGCCTACAACAAGGCATAAAGAATTTAACATGTGAACACAATCTGCAATTCACTTCTTCAACACAGCACTTATAATAAGGTAATTTACTGGCATACATGATCTTAGTTGAATACTGATATTGTTTTTTTAATGACCTTACGCTCATGTGTTACTCGTTTGTGGAGGGGGGCTTTCAGCCTAAAGCGTTTTTACATCTGCCTTTTAATTCTCAATGACGGCTCAAGGTGCTCTTGATGGCTGTGGAGCACGATGTTCTGTGGGGCTTTCCTGATGCACCTCCACGTCAGCCCTCTGAGGTTTTCTATCGCACGACTGCAACGCCTGTAGTAAAACATCCTACTACAAACTGACTTTGGACTTAGAAACATCTTAACGGTCGTTCTAAGCGAGATAAGAGACTTGAATGGGCTCTAGAAGAATATTTAAGGCCGGTGTAGTCTCTGGATTGCTCTTAAGGGGTCCGTAAGGCATTCACATGGCACTAAGAGGGACATTGTAGGCTCTTTGTGGACAATCTTCGATGAGACCAGCGACCCGGCTACGAACTTAAAAACCGGCTATGGACACTGTGTTCTTGTGAGGCAGCCATCAAGAACAACGATGAAATGAGCAAAAAAATCGCCCGTGGGACTGTTCGTAGGTCCCGTGTTTACATAATGAGTTTGTAGAAGGTGAACTGTTCCTGTCCCGCTCTGTCCTGTTTTTTGTCTAGTTTTGGTAAATGTTGTCTTTCTTCACGTATTGTCCATGCTACCTTAAATGTCAAATCAACTTGTCGAGGAACAACGGATGGAAAATTAACAATTTCAACAACAACGATCTCTTGCCTATTTACATGTTTATACCGTATTTTCCGGACTATAAGTCGTACCATACCAGACACTTACCACAGTTCTGTCTGTGCGTCATGTAGCTGAAGGTGCTACGTTAGCATACCTATTCACCATGTTCTCTAATCTGAAACTACATTTTAAGTCAAGTTAATGTCTGTTCTTGGTCTTGGATTTTATCAAATACATTTCCCCAAATACATTTCCCCAACTTATTCTCCAGTGCGATTTATATATGTTTATTTCTTTCTATTATGCATTTTTTGGCTGGTGCAACTTATACTTATACAACTTATAGTCCGGAAAATACGGTATGTGTTCATCAATATGTATTGTCTCTAGCTCCATCCATCCATCCATCCATTTTCTACCGCTTGTTCCCTTTCGGGGTCGTGGGTGACTGGAGCCTATCCCAGTGACTTCGGGCCTTAGGCGGGGTACACCCTGGACAGTGGCCAACTTGTCACAGGGCCAAGTCTCTAGCTCGTAAATGAATAATTAAAGACATAAACCGAATATACCCCTGGATCTTCTCCTCACTCTTAGAGCCAGCTGAGAGGAAGTGGAGAGCGGTTCGAACAAACATCCAGGGCTTCGGTTGACTTCGTCTTTGTTTAGAGCCCTAAGCTACTGCACTCACCCGCCCGGTCCCTGCTGCGGTCCCAAACACCCACCATGACTCACTGCAAACTGTCTCACACCTCTCACTCCCGGAACCAGGGTTACTGCCACGGTCACTGAGGCTCACCGTGCGCGGGGCCATAGAGGGCACGTCCTGCACACGGCACTTTGTTTATGTTCTGATCGGAAATAACCTTTAACTGCAGAAATACTGAGAAGAGCCATGTGAACTTCCAGAGTCACAACCTCTGCGAGTTTAGTGAATTATTAATGCAAGACTTTAAAAAAGGTAGCATTTTCCCCCGAAAAAAGAAAACCTATTGGTTAAATATTTAAGGACTTTTGAGAGATAAAAAGAAAGCACTTTGTCTTGCAGTCTGCGTTTTAATGTGCCCTACAATTCCCTTTGCAAAGTAATGCTATAATGAAAAGCATGCACTCTTACTGTGCGATCTGACCTCTAACTTGGCCAGACAAGTTACATAATGCACCATTAAAGCTTTCTTGTTCTACTGTTTCGTTTTGTGTGTTATTCACCATTTCCATTAGACATTGACTGGTCTCATTGAGGGACAATTCAAGGTTTTCAACGTCTTATTTAATCAATCTCACCATACAAAAAAGGGATTAAATCGGCACTAAACCCAAAACTAGACCTTTACAAGATCATGAATTAAACCAGGACTTGAACATGACCAAACCAAATCGTCAACAGGACTAAACGGGACTGTGATCGCAACCAGAACGAGAGCAAATTTCACGCCGTCTTCACACGGGTTTTGGTCTTACGCTGTAGAAATGTTGAAAATATTGGTCAACATTTAATTTTAAGCTTTATTTTTCTTTTTGTTTTTAATTGTTCTCTACAGTTTGGAGTCAGCGGTCTCACCAGTTTCCTGGAGTTCACCGACAACGGCACGAACCCCAACATCTTCTTCGAGATCCTCGGAACCAACTATGGAGAGGACCGAGGTCGCGGGGTCAGCAGGGTAAGCGCGGCACACTGAGCCCAACCACCTTCTCCCCTTTGTATTATCAATCACGTGCGAGTGTGTGGAGCGTTGTGGAGTGTGGGAAAGCGTGCGCTGTCATTTGCACTGTTTTTTCGGGCTGATATTGTGTTCCCAAATCGCTGTGTTTTGTGCTTGGTATTTCTTTGCCAGTGAACAACTTGCTATTTTCTCATTCTGTTAATGACTATTTCCTGGTGCAATGTTCTTTCCCGTCAGCGCTCACAGGGTTGTTATCGCCACTTTTCAACCAGCTTTTAGGAGCACAATGAATGCTAAAATTAATATTGCCGTCCCAGATTATTTCCCCTCAAACCAAAAATGCTCTACTTTGTAACAGAAATGTAATTCAAACTATGGCTTGGACAAGACAGCTCACCCACTGCGCCAATATGAGTGTGGCGTGTGAATGTGGTCGGAGGGCAGTTTACCATCACTGACTATGGAGTGAATGAACACAGATTAGACCAGGGGTGGGCAAACTACGGCCCGCCAAACTTGTGCAAGTAATATTTAAAAAAAAAAAAAATGTTGTTGCCTTTTTTGCCCTCAGGCATCTGTCTGCACGTGTATCCTTAATACCTATGACGTGAAATAAATCAAATAATAGATTCAATAGCCTATATTTGACAGAAACGTGATATTTTATTTGATATTTAATTTTGGGGATTTTTTTTTCTTCACACCAATGATGGCGGGCCGGCCCTCCGCTACTTGCCTGGATTCGAATATGGCCCACGGAGGAAAATAATTGCCCACCCCTGGATTAGACCCTTTGAAATGTCATCTCATGTAAATATCCAAGGTTATTTCCGTCCAGTCCTTGAGAGTCGGCTCCATTCCTGTCATCTATTTCCTTGTTATTGGCTTTTTTTTTGCGTTCAAAAGTGTATTCCATATGTATCAACATCCATCATTTCCAGTGTTGTTTGAAAGTCAAATGGAATGTTGATGTTGAAGACGATCTGCATTGCCTCATCTCAGCCCTTTTTATAAATTAACTGACTTACAATTACAAAAGACAGAACCAGTCCGTCAACATTTCTGTATTTGTACTGTAAGTTAGTTAAGTTAAAACTTCAAAATCTGCATATAATTGTGAATGTCTGTCGGTTTCTTTGTCCAAATCACCCTTGATCATTCATATTTTCTGTATAGTCAGTGGTTCATTCCAAATTCCCCATTGAAGTTGCATGTGAAGTTTCTCTTCACTTTTGCCTCTGATTTCCTCCATTTTGTAATTTTTTTCAGGGTATTAAGGTATTATGAAGTCATTATCCGTAATATGATGCATTTTGCTAAATATGATGGTATAATGATAAAATTGATTCCCTGGGATACCACTGCCAAAAGTTCCATGGTAGAATTTGGGGATCAAAGGTGAACTATGTACTTAAGTGATGAGTTGTCGCTAATTTGATCAGTCTTTATAACCAATTATAAGATGTGCAGCAATTAAAATCCCCCTTCAGCGTTTCTCATGCCTTGGCCTGCCTTATTGTCTTGTATATAGTACGTTCGGGACATCCGGGCGCACAGGTGTCGAGTACTCTATAGGCCCATCCATAAACACTGCCTGCCTGTGGTCCGCACCAGAGGGACCCGCTCGCAGCCACAGCTCGCTTTCTGAAGTGCGTGTGATTATAGATAATGTTCTTCGACGCCGACGTAGCGCAGCTTGCCATCTCCGACAAAATTAATCTTCAAAGCACAGCGTAATTACATTAAAGCGCTATTCCCTAATCAGAGCGCATAATGATAGCGGGGAGTTAAGACACTGGTTAGACAGTATCATTGCTGCTGAACGCTGACTGGCCTACGGTTGGTATTCAATTACGTTTATAATCAAATCAAATAATTACACAGCTTTATTTCTACCTTTAGTGCAAATGGAAGAAAGACAAGGCACCCTACATTGTACTTTTTAAACAGTTGCATTTTGTAAGCTTCTACATTCACCCTAACCCTAGCTTTCCCCTGATAGGCTAATGTCAGCATGGTGGCAATGATTTATAGAAAACGGCACAGGAGACCTCCAGAATTCTACCTTTGATGCCACAAATCTGGGACATTTGAAACAGGATTCATTGAAAACAAGCATGAATCAAGAGCCTACAGATCAAACCACCAGTTAAAGGACACAGATCGTTTTTCCAGATGGGTTCAGATGACCACAACAGAATCTTTTTCTACAAGCAGGAATTAAGGTTGTGCTTTTTGGCCTGCTTTCCCTTCTTCTTTCCCTGTGCTCACATGACTAGTCTCATGATTTTTAACATTTAGGGTCACCTTGTGCCCTGTGACGTTCCTTCTGTGATCAGAGTGCCTCAGGTTTGTACAGTGCCCATCGTACACGAAGGGCTACTTCTTTGCCACATTACTTTTGACTTCAAAAATGGAAACATAGTGATTTCTGAGGCTTAGAGCAAGAATGATGCAAAATACAATTCCTGTTTTTAATACGTGAATAACATCATACGTGAATAACATCATAACGTTGATCATCACCACACAGCTCACTGCAGTGGATGTGGCAATGAAAGGTCAGAGTTCAAAACGTCTAAAACGGTTCTTAAGGAAAAGCTCTTGTGGACCCTCAATCAGCACGGGGGTGAGAGAGTCAGGTATGATGTAATGCAGAAGAGGACTGGGCCTTTCTGAGGTTAATTAAGTTAGTGAGTGTCACCTCCTTCTGTGCAAAAGGTCTTCTATAATACCACCCATACAATCAGAATGTAACGGGACCTATAGTGGCCCTTTTTACCGTCCTAATATATATCATATCAGCAAAGACTGCCCTGTCCTGGTTTAGTCCTGGTGATTTTGGACGGTTACTCCTCCCACTGTGAGGAAGACTTAAGTGACAAAATCTCCATGTTTTTGTGTCTATTCTTTGGAAGATCTGTATATTATTTAATGCTTTGTGTACGTTTAACTAATAAGTCACAAAAAGTAAAGAATATATTTTACATCCCAACTGTTTAATCAAATAGTAGTTTCTCTGAATACTTTTTACTTGTATTTGAGTAATTCATGTTTTAATTTTTTTAATGATGACTTTTTTTCTGAAACCTCTCATATATAGATTCAATTAATATATAGATTCAATTAAAAAATCTGATGAGATTACAAAAATAGTAGGAAAAGCTGTAACTATATATTCAATTCTGAATGAGAAATTAACTTTACAAAGAACATTCATAATCTTGATCAACGTAAATAAATAAATATGTATTGAGGATTACATATTCACATTTTTGATACCTCGCCAGTATCAAAATACTGATATTTTTTGGTATTGAACCTTCTTTTACCCTACCATCAACAGGCCCAAATCTTAGCACATTATTTGATGCATATACAAGTACACTTCCTTTATTCAGCCTTGATTGTTAATGCTTTACTAGTTATGTGCACAAACCTTTCGCCCTTCACTGAGCTTTCTTGGGAAAAGCACGTTATTTTCCTGTCTGAATTATGAATGATCCCTCTACGCATTAGTGTCCATACTGTATGAAGTCAAATGTATTTCTCTTGTACATTTGTAAGGCCCTGCTCCCTGCCACTGATGTGTCATTTAACTGGTAATGAGTGCTCCACATGTATTTTGTATCGTCCTGAAGTCTGAATCATGAAGCAAAGTATACATCTAAGAGTACTTTTTACTACGCAGTCAATGCATGTTTGCTTTTTATTTCTGCTTGCTGTCTTAATAATAATTTTAAACATGGTCTTATTAAAATTGCATTTGTTCATTGTGATAAACATGCCACTTCTTCTACTTCTTCTTCTTCTTCTACTTCTTGCTCAAAGATGCACAGGTAATTGTGTTGCTATGGCAAATGCATTCAACTCCATGTAATCTTGTTAGAAGCTCTCAAGCCATTTATGAGTCATTATACAAAAACACAAACACCATACATCAAAGGACACTTTTACTATTACTTAAATGTAGCTGTCTTGATAATACCGTACATTTATTTCTCATTTAATACATTTGGTACATAAGAAGACCACCCTAATCACATATTTCACTTTACTAATCTTGTCCTTAGCCCCCCAATCCAATCATTGGCCATTATACATATTAAATAGTGAAAAACAACACATCGAACTGCATCTTTTACCATGAAACCTAGTTTGCTTGTATTCTTCCTTATTTAGCTAAAATACAATCTTACTACTAATATTTATTTGTAGTCTTTTCAAGGTTATATATTTGCTGACAAAAAAATTAAATTAAAATAAGTAGAAGTTTCCATGGACTACAAGTGCTAATATTTTTGTATTTTAATGAAAAGACATGCATGTGTTAGGTAAAAATTGGTAACTCTAAATTGGCCCTAGAGAGTGAATGTGAGAGTGAACTGTCTGTAATGTCTATGTCTCTGTGTTGGCCCTGCGATAAGTTGGCCACTGTCCAGGGTGTACCCCGCCTAAGGCCCGAAGTCACTGGGATAGGCTCCAGTCACCCGCGACCCCGAAAGGGAACAAGCGGTAGAAAATGGATGGATGGATGAAAAGAAGACCAAGATCCAAGTTTTAGCCCCAAACAAAACCATAAAAAAGCCTGAAGTCCAAGAACACATCTTTGAAAGTCCCAAGAAGCAATCATATGTAATATGTTGTCTCATATTTAGTCTGGACTGAAATAGCATCATAGTTTTATGGACAGAAACTAGAAATGAAAAATACATTTCTTCAGTGTAAATATTGACTAAATAAACCCTGTAATAAAAATATCTTAACACAATTACCAGTCGTCTTCATAATCATTTTTACACACAGTTTCTTTATTAAAATCAGTTTTATTAAATTATAACCATCACACTGTCACATATTTTACTTCTTGCTCAAAGATACACAGTTTATTTTATTACTGTGACAAATGCATACAACTACACACTTAGTCCTCAATCCAATCATGGCAATTACACATATGAACGTCATAGGGCTTTCTCTTGTAATCATACAACATGCTTTGAGGGAAAGTATTTTGATTTGATTTTGCATTGCATCTTGTATATTATTGCATGCTAGTTTCAAATTCAAGTAAAAGCCCAACACATCATGTTGCGTTTCATTCAATTTCTTCCCCCTTTAATGTTTAATCCTTTGTTGAATGCATCTACCCCATATATAGCTGCGACACGAGCTGCACATGCTGCAGTCTGGTCATAATGGCACAAGCAGACGCCTCACATTGCTCACAATTGTTTTCTCCTCCATGTGATTCAGTCATATTTCTGCGTCATTACCCAGCAAGGCCACAGAATATAACATATATATATATATATATATATATATATATATATATATATATATATATATATATATGTTCTCTTCACCGTCTACCACTGCTGATCACTTTGTTTGCCATGTATCTTTTAAAGAATGTCTCAAAGTGCTTGGATAACAATAGACACTGATGTGGTGGAGGAGGAGAAACGTATGAGGTTGAGAAGTGGCTAAATGAAGCACAGTGGTAGAAGATGGAGGGAGAAGGCAGAGACAGAGAGATAGATGGCCCTAATCGAGCTGTAGCGATGGAGGCATCAGGACGGGGCGTTACGGAGTGACAGCTATTACACTAGAACTGTCCCAGGCTGCACACACAAGCTCTTCTATTGTTTCACTGGCTAAAGCTGTGCTGTCCTGGTTTAGTCCTGGTTTGGCCCTGATTTACACTTGTTTTGGTCCTGTTCTAGGAAAGCTTTGAAGAAACTGTACTTCTACTGTTAACTATTAAATAAATGAGTAAATGCTTATTCTTCCCACTGTGAGTAAGTCAGTGACAAAAGGTTCATTTTGCCAATGTTAATGGCCTTCTGGTGTGTTTTTGTACCTATTCATTGGAAATTCTAGAATCTGTGCATTCATGTTTTTTTACTGCCCGAGTCACATGTTTTAACTTATTAAAAGATGTGACTTTTGCACATGTTTTTACTTATTTACTTGTGATGGGTAACCAGCTGTCCGCCAGCTCCCCCTGCTGTCTCTGGACAGAACATTAATGCAACATTTGCCGACATCGAGCCGAAGACTACTTAGCTGAGAAACCCTGGCTCGTTAAAACTGAATTTATATTGTTAAAAGTTTGCAATCTAAACTGTATTAAATCATATACAACTAAAACTAACACATTAAATAGTTAGGGCGGATCTGTTTTGCCTCAGTACGGAAATCTTTCTTTAGATTTGCTTTGATTAGCTCTTTCCATTTCGTATGCACAGATTTCATCCTGGGATTCTCCACTTCCTCCATATGACTCTTGCCATTTACCGTCTGCCAATAAGCCTGTACAGGAACCTCCGGCACAACACTACTCTCAATATTCCCACTGTGCGTCGTACTCCGGAACACAACAGTACAACAACGCGCTAACTTGATCTGAAATAAAGTAATTTTGTCACTGCGTCTTTTACAATATGCTCATGTGGGAAACAAATAGTTTAATATTTTACAAAGTTGGGTATCAAAGCTTTTATTTCAATTTAAAAAAAAAACACAGTATAATGTGCACAGTAACAGCTTCTGATATGACCTGTTCAAATCCTTTTTGTTGCAATCAATAAACCTATACTTAAAATACAGAAAACGACAGAAGACCATGCCTCTGGGCTGCTTTAAGACCTGAGATCTACAGCCTGTTCTGCCACCGAAGAAGAATCAGTGTTGTAGTAATGGCTATCCAGCTTAAATTGGGGTCACCTTCAATTACACTCTCCCGTCTGCTGTGACACATGTGTTGAATTACACTGAGTGACTCCCCGGCCCTCGCGCTGCTGTCATTATCCCTGAGAATACCTCTTTGATTATTACATCTTCATGACTGAGCGCTCCTTTTGACATGATGGCGTAATGTGGCGCCCTCTCTGGACAGACGGACGTAATGGTCACAGACGTCTGGAGAGTCCACACACAAGCGATACACACATTTGCATAAATCTTGTGACATGTTTAGAATTGCTGGGTTTGCCCTTTTGGCTTTGCATGATGATTAATGTCACTCCATATGAGCGTCAGCGGCTAAAGCAGGGGAAGAGTCAGTGATGCTGCTAAAGAGCATTCTTACCTTACAGTTAATCCAGTCAGGCCGAAGGCTTCTGACCTAAGGCTGCAGTGCCTGCCTTTACTCTAGTGGTAGAAAGTAACGTTGTACAAATGTACAAAAATACTGTACTTTCATAACTTAACTTAGAACTTAGTAACTTAAGAGTTACCCTACACCTTCTTTAAATACACAGTCAGAGATCAGACCCCCAAATGTTTTTGTTTATGCATTTTTTACTAATAACACAGTATAATCACATTATCACATACAACAACTTTTAACATTGCCAAATACAAAAAACAAAATCAGCCCCATGTTTTCACACAAGAGTTAACTTTGAGTCGATATCGTCCAATGTTTCAAGGCTGGTTTTCCGCCCCGAGACGGCAGGATGTACATTTTACTGTGGATACATTTAGCTTAGTATTTACATCCATCAATCCATTTTCTACCGCTTGGTCCCTTTCGGGGTCGCGGGTGACTGGAGCCTATCCCAGTGACTTCGGGCCTTAGGCGGGGTACATCCTGGACAGTGGCCAACTTGTCGCAGGGCCGACACAGAGACGTAGACATGACAGACAATTATTCACTCTCACATTCATTCACTAGGCCCAATTTTTAGAGTCACCAATCTTACCTAACACATGTCTTTGGACGGTGGGAGGAGCCGGAGAACCCACGGTAACACGGGGAGGACATGCAAACTCCACCCAGAGAGATCATGTGATGTTGGTCTGGTCCGGGAATCGAACCCATGATCTTCTTCTTGGGAGGCAAGAGCGCTAACCGCCTTTGCCACCGTGCACCCGAGTTAGTACATTTTCAATTTAATTTAAAATCTTACATTTTTGAAAAATACCTAAAAGTAAAAATTTATATTCACATTCTTGAGAGGTTATTTTTAAGCACAGATGTGGGTGACATCCTGACTAAAGGTTTGGAGTTCAAATCTTGGCTTTGCGCAAACAAAAATATACATATGAAAAGTCTCGACACACTGGGGCAGTACTGTAGTGCAGCGGGACCTTTCTCTTATGCATATTCTTATTGAATATGCATGCTCTGAGTAGGTTTCTTCGGGTGCTTTACTTGTTACTCAATTGTGTTACTTTTACTTGATTAATTCTTTACTTATGAAACACAATTTAGTACCTCTTTATGCCTTATTCATCCACTTTTTATTCTGGCTGCAACTGATCAGCACTTTTACAGTTCTAGCATTTTCCGTTTAGTGGGAAATTCCGATCATTTAAATGAAGAAAAAGAGAAAAGTATTGCCACTAAAACATTATTTGAAGCAGGTTGATTTGTTTTAAATGTTCAGAGTTCAGTGTGGCCCGAAAATGCCTTTGTGAATTTTGAACAGAGTTTTCAACATAAAGATAAAGGAGGTAAAGAAAAATGTGTGATCAATATATAACTTTTTTATACTAATGTTATAGATGTGATTGAACACAAGTCTGAGGCAACCCTAATCCGTGGCAGTGATTGTAATCTTTATGTTCAACCCACATTAGACGTATTTAAAACTCAAAAAGCTTTGTAAAACGATAAATAACAAACTCCACAAATGAAGAAAATATTGATTGATATCTGAAGGGAGATGAATCCCAGCTCGCCAATACACAATACAATCCATTTCTCTAATCCACTTTGTAGTCTGTACAGAAATAATGTACTGTATAGCCCTATATGCAAATTAATGAAACAAAACGCAACTCTTTGTAAAAAAAATAAATAAAACAATAAAACAATTGCTGAGGACATTTTTCTGAAATGTCAGGGTAAATGTTTAAAATTTACCCTGTATTTTGAATGGAATGTTGTGTATTGATGGCATAGGAAGAGCTTGGATTAATTTATATTTTTCAACATTTGTACTCAAACTATCACTTACTTGCTGTAAAATGGTGCTAAATATTTGACAAAGCTACTACAACTACTATCCCACCAAAGTAATACAAACAAATGTCATATGTACTTGAAGCTAACGATAATGGCTACCATACCTGGACGATTATCCTGTGTGCATGCGTTTGATATCTAAATGTGAAAGCTCCCCATTGGTATCCTTACACTAGAGCAAATATGTCTCCTTCAAAGCCTCCTTTCCTTTGATGCAGTAGTATTTGTTCTGTGTCTGTCTTAGAACAGGAACTACATGCATTTTTAATCCACTTGTTCCGGTTCAATAACATTTATTACACACAACTGCTTTTACTAATGTCTTTTCATAATTCATGGTTAGAGTCAGTGGTTTTCTGTCAAGACAGACCCATCCCCTCATCTGAGAACTGGGCTCATCATGTGCTATGGATTCCCTGTAAGAATGTGTATGAATAAATAAATGTAATCTGAACAATAACTGCTGGGGGTAATAATGGGCTCAGTCTTGAGCTTTAATTGCCACATTAAATCAATCAACATCAGCAGCAGGTTAGACTACTGTAGCGGCTGAGGACCTCAGGGACCGGCCTCCTGCTGGTGCCAGAGTCAGGACTAAACATGGACCGGCCTCCTGCTGGTGCCAGAGTCAGGACTAAACATGGACCGGCCTCCTGCTGGTGCCAGAGTCAGGACTAAACATGGACCGGCCTCCTGCTGGTGCCAGAGTCAGGACTAAACATGGACCGGCCTCCTGCTGGTGCCAGAGTCAGGACTAAACATGGACCGGCCTCCTGCTGGTGCCAGAGTCAGGACTAAACATGGACCGGCCTCCTGCTGGTGCCAGAGTCAGGTCTAAACATGGACCAGCCTCCTGCTGGTGCCAGAGTCAGGACTAAACATGGACCGGCCTCCTGCTGGTGCCAGAGTCAGGTCTAAACATGGACCAGCCTCCTGCTGGTGCCCAGAGTCAGGACTAAACATCGACGGACCTCCTGCTCCTCCTCTGTATTTCTATCTTCCTTTTTTATTGCATCTTTTACCTTGTGTACAAATTGGAGTCTACTCATAAACTTGTCTAAAACTAAATCCTCATTATTTGCTCTTACCAGTCATGTATTGTTGAATGTGGATATTTTGCATTTGTGACAATGCAGATATTAAATTGGAGTTGCATATTCATAAACCATTTAAAAATACACATATTAATGTGTGTCCTTTAGAATGATTTAAGATGCCGTCAACTCCTGTGGCTATTGTAGGCAACAAACCATCAATTATAATACTTGGCTGCTGAATAAATGTGTGAAAACGTGTCATTGAAGTTAAACGAAAATATCCAGAAGCGATGCCGAGAAATGCAAGAGACGACAGCTCATTTTTATGTTACAATTTAGACGCTGGAGTTTCGAAGTCAAATGGATATATCTGAGAGAATTAGTGGGAGCACAACTTTGACTGATATCGAGATGAAGCTGCAAGCACCAAAACATCTCCAAGGAGGTTCCACTATCCCCATTCCCCTTCCAATTATCCGTCTTATTAGTTTGATTTGCATGCATCTTTATTCAGTGAGGTCCCCACGCTTCAGGCCAGGTGAGAGAGAGAGAGAGAGGTGAGACAGGAGGGATGAAAATATGCACCAGAAATACAGAACAAACATGGAGTCAGTCTATAAGTTATGACTTTTATGCTTTATGAATTCTTCTGATTATAGGTCCAAAGACAAACAACAAAAAACACCCTAAAAATACTATTTAACACAAACCTGTACCGTAGTTTCTGGACTATAAGTCACACCTTTTTTCATAGTTTTGGCCGGGGTGCGACTTATACTTATATTTATACTTATATACTTATACTCTGGAGCGACTTATATGTGATATTATTTGTGATTTTCACACTTGCAACCGCATTTCATCCTCCAGTGCAACTTATATGTTTTTTTCTTCTCTATTATGCATTTTTTGGCTGGTGCGACTTATACTCCAGTGCGACTTATAGTCCGGAAAATACGGTAAATTGAGGTTTTTGTTGGAGAGGATTTGCAAGGTCATGCATTCAAAAGCCTCAGAAAGACTGCTGCATGACCCTAGTGGCCCTGGATCAAGAATATACTCTTCTTCAATTCTTTATGTAGTATAATAATGTATGTATAATAGTTAGTCCGCTCTCTCCACCAAGGCTCAAATCAAGCCCAAACAGTACCGTGCAGTCAAATGTGTTTGTTTCATATGTAAAAAATGAATCAAACTTCTCTCAACCCATATTAACGACATTTTGCGCTTCACTTATTGAAACCGCAGAGATTTTTCATTCCCTGCGATACTTTTTCCCCTTTATTTGTTCCTTGTTAGCAGGCATTATTTGTTTTGATGAGGACGGTTCATGCGTGTCCCTGATTGGCTAATGCACCTGTCAATCACGTCCAGCTGAATTTACAAAGATAAATAACGGTGAGCAGACTGATAATGAGCTGTAAATACTGTGAGGTTTGAATCAATCCATCAATCTTTACCACGCACAAGCTGAAACAAACGGCAACATTAGCAATAAAACACAGGCATTCACAGTTAATCCGAATTTTAGTCACTAATTTCTGAAAGTAATTGCATTTTTGGAGCTTCTGTGTCCGAGTTATTTGTCTTGTGGATCAATAAAAGATTGTGATTGAGTCTGAAAATTAAAAGAAAAATATGTTCCATGGCAGTGTCTTTTGCCCTGTGTCCCATAACGTCTTCTTCTACAGTGTGTCAAACACTTGCGCTTCCTGCTACAGTGCCCCCTGGTGGCCGTTAGCTAGTAAATCTCTCTAAATTAGACGCACCGTTGTAATGACACAGGGTTCAAAGCGTGGGGAAAAAGTAGCGGCTTTAAGTCTGATTGTTACGGCAAATGGAGACTGAAACTGTAAAAAATATTAGGAACTGAAAAAATTACCACAGTGTGAAAAACCCCAATTAATAAGTCTGCACTGGAAATATAATATTATGGGTCTTGACGTGAGTGCTGTGTATCGATAAAAAGGAAACGGCTAAAGCTAACGTGTGCTAGTTTTGTTTAGCTAAGTCTGTCAACACATCACCGGAAATACAGTGGTTTATCTCACGATAGAGTCGGTGTTTGGTAGGAAATTATTACTTTCTCTTTGTATCTGCTTTCTGCCATCTTTTTTCACCTGAGTCTGCGATCTCTCTTATCCAATCATCTCGCTCAAAAAGCTTTCCGGGAGCTGAAAGCGAGCCGGCCCTCCTCGGAAGCTAGACCTCTCACAGCCAACTTTGGATCGCTTGTATTGACCGCTACAGTTGACTTACGACAATGGAGGCACTTTCCGGCCATCCCGATCCGCCCCAAAGTGAACCAGTGGAAACGGGACTCTACTCGCTTCACGCCTCATGTACTCGCCAGTCCTAAACGTATTTGTTGGCTCCTTCTGACTTTGATTGATGCCTGCCGTTTGCTGCAGCTGGAAGGTCGCGTCCATCACCGTGAGCACATGCACTGACCAGCAGGTTGCATTCTGGGTGACCACAGTGGAGCAGACAGCAGACACTAATTGAAGCTGACAAACTGCCTGTGGTGTCCTTGGATTGGCTCTGGCGTGGCGGCGCATGCAAATTGGTGCTCACAGCGTCTACGTGTGAGAGGCCTGATATGGAAATGGAACCGGACAGAGTGAAGAGGAGTGTTCTGAAACAATATAGCCTCAGGGAGTAATAAAATAGCAACTGCGTATAACAAATAAGATAAAATAGCAAGTAATTGGGGTTCATATTTGGTCACTTTGCTTCTGGAAACGAGGCAATCTCTAAAATGATGATGTGGGAAAAACTACGCCCATAAAAACAACGTGTTCTAACCAAACTGTTCATTATTTGGTTATTGTAAGTCAATTATTATGTTTATTAATGTAAAAAGTCTATCACATCTGATTTTAATATCCAAAACATCAGCACAGGGCACAAGATCTCGCTTTTACATGTGTTTCATTAATCCTGTGTAGGAAGACCTCTCTCCTTGGAGCCTCCCAAAATACTCCAGTCCACATTTTCCAGCTTTGTTACGTCATAGGTCTGCGCTGTCAGCATTTCTACCATCAAATAGCGTTCAATAGGTTTTTATTCGTCCTTATGTAATTATCTCTTCTGCCAGTAAATGGTGCTTTAACTCAATTTATAACATGGAAAAGGCCTGACTGACTTATTGTAAAGTAATGTGTGCTTTTTGTCCACCAAAGAGCATGTTTAAAGGCTAATAACAAAACAAATACCGCATAATGTGTGTGTTTTTTGCGTCAGTTTTCAATTACCCCCTATCTCCACCCACTGCTTTTACTTTTACCAAACACATCACACTCCATAAAAGGTTAAAAAAATGTGTTGTAGCCATTTGTCAACAATAAAAACAGGTAAATCAAAATCTTCTGCTCGCTGCGGTGGATTGCAAGTATGAAGGGGCGGGGCCTATCAGTTCAGCTGCTGTGAACAGGAAGTCGACAGGTTTCTATTATCAAGGTGTTTTAGATCATTGTCTTCTTTAAATCCCAGATATCCCAGGATTAATTTTAGCTTGATCTATTACATGCTGTTATGCCATCTCTGAAATGCTTTGATGGCATCTCTGTTTGAGGACAACAGAGATCCCAACAGCACGCCATGTTTCCAACCGCTTCATGCCTCCGCTCGACACCTTCTGCACAACCTCTAAATTGTGAAAATGTTATACCTCTGGCGGTGTGTAATCACATGGCTATCTATTATCAGTTATTGAATTCAGCGAGCACTCCAAGGCTCTTATGGAGAAACGCCAATAAACTGGGAACAAATGGGCACAGAAGACATGTTCCAAGGTTAGCGAGTAAATAAAAACACACAAATCTATACCTCCCATCTTGTAGGAACATTACGCCACATCAGTTTTAGTCGGTTGTCTTACTTTTTATGTTGTTCACAAAGTTTACAAGAGGCTATTGTAAACTGATTATTTCTTGGTTGAAAACATCATATCAATATGTTTCATTTTAAATCGAGTTCCTATTATGGATTGCTTCTTGATTTATTCTTGATTATTAATTAATAACTGGA
This sequence comes from Eucyclogobius newberryi, assembly GCF_026437365.1. Taxonomy (NCBI): domain Eukaryota; kingdom Metazoa; phylum Chordata; class Actinopteri; order Gobiiformes; family Gobiidae; genus Eucyclogobius; species Eucyclogobius newberryi. The sequence continues at coordinate 30,713,493 of NW_027316278.1, read as the reverse complement.
TTTGTATAGCACATTTCAAGAAACTCAATACGCTTTACAGTGCACTGCTCAGTAACTATTAGCTACAGATAATATTGTAGCCACAGCTGCCCTGCGGCAGGGTAACAGGAAGTGAGGCTGCTAATCTACACCATCAGCCCCTCTGACCACCACCTGTCACTCACACACCACATTCATACTTGGCAGTTTGGGTGTCTTGCCTAAGGACACAATGGCAATTTACTTAAGCCGCCCAATGTCCAGATGCCTGTCAGTCGCAGACACATGGACAAGAATAAACAGATATAAAACATACTCTAAAACATGTAGCCCCCCTAACCCTCACCCTCACATACACATCCATCAGCAGTGCTCAAAAACAAGAGGATTTAAGAGACACTTGCTGTGCTACAGTCAGTGAATGTGCGTCTGATATCCCAGAACAAAGCTGTTTCCTTCAATGTGATGTAAGAATAGGGTTGTTACCATGGAGATGGTATTGCTGAAATGTTTCAGATTATGGCATCAAACATATCGATATGAGATAACTGGATAAATAGAGAAAAAATAACTAATAACTTGGAAAAACATACATCCTTTTTGTTTTTATGGAGATAAATATGTTTAAGGCCATGTTATGGAGCAATAGCATTTACCAACCAGAAGATAACTGGTTCAATCCTCACTTTAGTATCTCTGAGCAGGACTTTTTAATCCAAAATACTAAGGACGGGATTCACTTGTGAAAAAGTCATAATTACATATCATAAAGGGACGCTAAGCCGAATAAACTTATATTAACTTTATTACAACAGTGTTTCCTCATCATTAGTGCTCTCAAAGTTGTATTTTGGCTTGATTCCTGCATGTTTGAGTAAATTTGTGTTGCCCTGAAACTGAGGCTGGAGTGCTCAGAAAATTCTTCTTTTCACCTACCCCCTATCCCCCTACATTCCTGTGCTTTGGTGCGATTGTTTGACACTGTCATCCAGCCACTTTTCATGTAAATGACAATCAGTTCTGCTGTTTTGAACAGGAATTGAATGGACCCAATTCTATTACTGAGCCGTTTTACATCAATATTGTGGTTTACAATGATCTGATTTTGTTTTAGTTCAATACTAAACCGAAAAAAATGAAATACCTGGAATAAAGCATCATATGTCTCTTTTAATGCTATTTGTTTTGGTATTTAATGGGAATGTAACAAACTCTAATATAATTTATCAAATTACATGATTCTTTGCATGAAAAAAGAGTGAGAACTACATAGACCATGATCCCTTGCTCCATTTCAGTGCAGACCAAATGAAGAAATAACTTTTATAGCACTGATGATTTACACCAAAGACTTATCAAGCCTTCACAATATTGAAATGAATATTGCAAAGTGAGATGGTCATATTATCATTAGGGTTTATATTCAATGTGCTTTTATATAAGTGAGTAAGATTCAATTGGCTCTACGTAGATGGTCTGTTGTTCAGCGCTTCCTCCAATGGTTTGAAATGGCGGAAATGTTTATGCTGGAGCATTTTCAGGCTGTAGTCTAGAAAATAGAGACGTGAAAGGTAAAAACATTATATTCATTTATACAGAACCTTTACATTGAAATATGAATCTGCTTTTCTTGCCTGAAATAGAATGCTTCTGTTAAGCGTGCCAAGGCCAGTCTTTTCTCTGCTTATGGAGTCCAAACAGCATCTAATGGCAGATATCTCCTCCCTGGAATTGCTCTGTTGTTTGTCACCGCTGTCATGATATATTACAGCAATATTACAGTACAACACTTTAGGTATAGAGATGACCAAGGGGAATGAACTAAGTCAATTTTATTTGGACGGGTTGAAGAATGAAGCCGCCTGAAATATGTATGTATGGAGTTATGAACAAAATCACATTAAAAACATCTGCTATCTAAACTCCGGAAGAAGTGATTCAAGACGTGACGGATTACAATCAAAAGCCCGTGAAAGGGAGAAAGCACAAATAGTATGTAAATACTGGAAAATATCTCTTTTTCTGACAGATTAAATTTCAATCACAACACATAGTTTTAAAATCATGTTTTCATTCAAAGCTCACATTTTATCCATTCGTTCAGTGAGGTAAAGTGATAATTGCCATGGTAACCTGTAGTAACCAAATTCCAGTTCCAGCAGCCATGTTGTAGAGGCACATTCGACTCAAGAACTATTTAAACTAATAGGGAGTTTCAGCTTCTACTTAGTACTTCTGGTACTTCTAGTACCTCTGGTTCTGCTGTTCATCTGGTTCTGCTGTTCCTCTGGTTCTGCTGCTCGTCTGGTTCTGCTGTTCCTCTGGTTCTGCTGATCGTCTGGTTCTGCTGTTCATCTGGTTCTGCTGTTCCTCTGGTTCTGCTGTTCGTCTGGTTCTGCTGTTCCTCTGGTTCTGCTGCTCGTCTGGTTCTGCTGCTCGTCTGGTTCTGCTGTTCCTCTGGTTCTGCTGCTCGTCTGGTTTTGCTGATCGTCTGGTTCTGCTGCTCGTCTGGTTCTGCTGCTCGTCTGGTTCTGCTGTTCCTCTGGTTCTGCTGTTCCTCTGGTTCTGCTGCTCGTCTGGTTCTGTTGTTCCTCTGGTTCTGTTGTTCCTCTGGTTCTGTTGTTCCTCTGGTTCTGCTGTTCCTCTGGTTCTATTGTTCCTCTGGTTCTGCTGTTCCTCTGGTTCTGCTGCTGATCTGATTCTGTTGTTCCTCTGGTTCTGCTGCTCGTCTGGTTCTGCTGATCGTCTGGTTCTGCTGCTCGTCTGGTTCTGCTGATCGTCTGGTTCTGCTGCTCGTCTGGTTCTGCTGCTCGTCTGGTTCTGCTGATCGTCTGGTTCTTCTGCTCGTCTGGTTCTGCTGATTGTCTGGTTCTGCTGCTCGTCTGGTTCTGCTGCTCGTCTGGTTCTGCTGATCGTCTGGTTCTTCTGCTCGTCTGGTTCTGCTGATCGTCTGGTTCTGCTGCTCGTCTGGTTCTGCTGCTCGTCTGGTTCTGCTGATCGTCTGGTTCTGCTGATCGTCTGGTTCTGCTGCTCGTCTGGTTCTGCTGCTCGTCTGGTTCTGCTGATCGTCTGGTTCTTCTGCTCGTCTGGTTCTGCTGATCGTCTGGTTCTGCTGCTCGTCTGGTTCTGCTGCTCGTCTGGTTCTGCTGATCGTCTGGTTCTGCTGATCGTCTGGTTCTGCTGCTCGTCTGGTTCTGCTGCTCGTCTGGTTCTGCTGATCGTCTGGTTCTTCTGCTCGTCTGGTTCTGCTGATCGTCTGGTTCTGCTGCTCGTCTGGTTCTGCTGCTCGTCTGGTTCTGCTGATCGTCTGGTTCTGCTGATCGTCTGGTTCTGCTGATCGTCTGGTTCTGCTGCTCGTCTGGTTCTGCTGCTCGTCTCGTTCTGCTGCTGATAAACTGACTGAGTGGTGGAAATGACAGATCATGAATGATCTATTCCAAGTAGACTGAGTAGACTGTGTTTGTGTCGTATGGTGCAAAGGTCAGAGTGGTTTGGTTTATTCTCCAGGATTTTGAAGTGATTGCAGAGGTTTCAGACCAGATGGAAAAACAGTATGTAATGTGGGATAGAATCATTGAGTGCATGAACATTTTAGCACATCGCATTTGGTGGCGGATGTGTTTGATATTTGATTTGAATTACAGTTTTTAATCTATCATAATGCAAAGATATTTGTATTCCGGAACAATCTGCAGTCGAAAACAAAGCCTTCTGATTCAATATGGGGAGTGGTCTAAGCAGGATGAGACCTGAGCCGTGGAGTTTGTGAGTTTTTCAGCAACCTGTGTGTAGATTACAGTGTTGTCGTCGTACATCAGTTTGAAGACATGATTGCAAACAGAGGGGAGGTCGTTAATGTAAAGTGAGAATAGTCGAGGCGCTAACGTGGATCCTTGAGGAACACCGGTGGACAATGGTCAGTTTTTGACTTGGAAGAGTAAACGTACACTATGAAATATATCTCTCACGTAGGAAAACTGTGGTGTATGAAAACTACTCAGAAGTATGTAGAAAAAGCTTCAGTTGTAGTCAGAAGTATGTCTTTAAAAAGTTAGGTAAATATATCGTAGTAAACATAAAGACAGCTACTTACTGTAAGATATTTAAATATTCTGTAATTTTAAGACGTAAGAACAACTTACAAGCTTTTCAATCTTTTTTATTGCAAAAATGGAAGAAGAAAAAAAAAACGGTTTCCTCAGCTATTTCTACAGTTTAAGTTCTGTCACAAGGCAACAGGGATAGCTTCGGACTGGCTGCTCTGATTAACTGTGGAATGTGTGAATGTTGTAACCTCACAAGCTCAGGTTATGGAGCTGCGACCCGACAACTCCTCGCACGTAACAGAATCGCACGTACCCCACAGGCACATCTCTGCCTGTGACCTGCTAATAAACAAAGTCCCGATTAAGCCATGAGACAAGGGATCTGAAGCGAGAAAGCTCCCTCCATCTCTCCAAGGCCGTGTCCTTACTTTGAACACGACGTGGCCTTCAGAGCTGGGGCAACTGGCCAAATGAAAAGATGAGGAGATGGAGCTGAAAGATGACTCTACAGACGGGCTGGAGGGATTACCAAACCATCAGATAAGAAAATGTTGACAGTAGAAGGACAGAATCTTTAGAACTACAGCCGGAGATATGGTAAATGTAAACGGGAAATGCTGACAGCAGTATTGTGAGGTTTGGTTGGATGAATGTACCTTTATCACGTATAATATATAGGTTCAACATTGTAGGCTCAGTATCCGACTTTTATTTCTTCTAGTTCTTGTAAATCGCCTTCTTACCATACAGTAAGATGTAGAAAGACTTCACGCCTCGAAGGCTGGAAAAAAAACCTTTTTTCCATCAAATTACTTCTTTGGGATTAAAATGAACTCACAGAGCCATTTTCTCTCCCATGACAAATGCTAAAACGCTAAAAAACTGATTGCAGTCTGTGTCCACCAGATTAATGTACTGAATGTGTTCAGCATGTTCATTTAACTGTTTTATGACAAATCATACCTTTGTAACTATGTGGCCTAATATTAAAGGCGCCGGTCCAGCTGGCAGCCCGGTGCAACGCTCCGCTCTTTTTTCACACTTTTTTCACACTTATGTGCTTTATCTTTTGTATTTTGTAAATATTTTTTCTACTTTAGTTGTACGATCGGGACATGCGCTGAAATCGCTTAATTCAACTTGTTTCGACTTTGTTCGGCTGGATTATTGAGTGTTTTTCGTTGTGTCGTCGTGATGTGCGCTAGCTCTGAGCTAGCCCCCCCGGCCCCACCGCGCTCCTACGCCGTATGGATCGGCGCCGGTGCGTTTATACAAAGGAGGAACTCATGAAACTGCGGAAAACCATCGTCTTACCCGGAGATCGTCACGTTATCCCGGCGGACATCCTAATTTTTCCCCTCCATCCCTTGTTGGGAAATGGGAGGTTTTGTCTATAGGAGTTTTTGTTTATAAGAGTTCTTCTATTGAGTGTTTTTTAAACTTCCTATATTCTGTTATCTGTCCTTTTCCTCTGTATCTACCTGCGTTGTATCAATGAAATTTCCCCATGTGTGGACAATAAAGGATTATCTTATCTTATCTTATCTTAATGCTAAACTATGGCTACATTATTCCGGAACTTCGCCTCTGGCCTATTGGATAAACAATGTCGCCAAAACCCAACCCCCACAGGGGTTCGTTAGTGAAAGAGGGAGAAGACCAACTCAAGTCCATCGGAGAGGTCCACCAGATAGAATCTCGGCAGATGAGGGCTCATCTCTGGCCTAGCGATGCTAACCTTCGAAAACAAAGACATTCCCGCGGAAGCTAACTTTTCTCTCCCATAAATACAAATTCTGTTTTTTAGTCGTGATTAAAACTGCATCATGCAAAAGCAAAGGACCATTTTGCAACTTTTCTATCTACAACAAAACTTGGATCCAGGACAATCTCTTCAGACGTGCCTCATCGGTGAATCAGTGCAACGGCCCTTTTTATCTGAGGAACGCCTCAGAGCCAAGGAGAAGGCAGATCACTGAACCTGATCCAGTGCTTCCTCAGCCTGATACTGTCCTATCCGTGTCCTGCCCAGCGTGTGGCCCGAGGTGCTGCAGTATCTCCTGGAGGCGACACGGACACACACTGGCCCATCTCCTCACAGCTCCTGCTTCTGGGCGTATGAAAAATGCATGTATTTCACAATCTGGCTGATGAAAAGATATAGAATCAACATTAACACACAACTAAATCTAGAAGAATCATATCTAGTGGCTCCATCTGTTATCGACTCACTTGCATATTCTCTCTTCATTTTATCTGTTTAATTATTTGATCAATCTTCATAAACCACATTTGGTAAAGTGTTCATTCATTTCCAGAAAAGGGGTTAATGCCACGGTTACGTTCTCACGGACCTTCAGATTAACGAGCAAAATTATCTTTTAATTCATTAATTCATTTAGATATTCCTTTAGAGAATTGTTAAATGTCTAATCAATGGCTGGTGCCCCAAATTACTCTTAAAATAGATAACAAACATACTCACACTTCTTTTAACCCTAAACCCTTAAATTGTTACTATTCCTGAATTTTGCTCGATAAACTCTTTGTTCATGTGGTTTTTCATGTTAATTAAAGTGCTCTTTTCTTTTTTCTTTTTCTTCTTTTTGCACTTTATAATCGTTTAAATTGATGCTTTATTCATTAAGTCAGTGACTTAATAAACTACATCTGAAGCCGCAGCTGCCCTAAAACGGATCGATAGATGGGTGGCTGCCAATCTGTACCAACACAGCTTCTCCATATACACTGGTCAGAGCTGGGCCTGGGGCGATAATTACATTTTTTGTTACGATTAATTGCAAAAAAACGATAATACTATTCTCGTAAAAATAATGATAGTCCATTTTTTTGTAATACTTCCAACAAACTTATAAAACACAAAACAACAAAATAAAAATAAAAAGAACATAAGTTGTCCTTTGAGCCTCTGCAGTCATACATGTCACTAATTGTGCTAATTTTCCTAATGTACACACCGAGCTAATAACAATAAAAACTGAAATTCACTTATAAAAGTTAATTTAGAACTTTCCGGTTTGATAAATTAACTTCCTGCACTTTTCTGTGTTTTATTGTTTGATTCGAGTCGTTACAGTACATAATCTGAGTACTGGAACATCCGAAGATGACTGGAACGCAGCATTAATCATTATAATTTTAATGTTATGTCCATGTATATCCATGTTTATCACATTTACACAAAATACAATGATTGTCTACCTTTTTGTTCACAATAAACAATAGTATTGTGCAAATCAACCAAAATGTGGAAGTGAATTAATCGGAGGAGTAAGTTTTAAATCAGCATTTATAAGTACATTTCTGCTTTTATTGTTATTAGCTAGGTGTAAACATACAAACTTACCACCACAATTACTTTAATAAACTTTTTAATAGTTTATTGTCCCATTTCTAATACGAACTGTTTGAGCCATCAACCTTTGGGTTTTTGAGTCTCAACTTTGTAGAGTTACTCACAACCGTGTGAATGACATTTTTAATATTCCCGTAGGTGTAATTTTCTCTCGATAACCTGCATTGAAGAATATGAAAGCTCTTCATTGAGTTGAATCTCTTCTCTTCTATTGCTACTATGGTTATTATAATCCATTTTAACATAATGCATGAAGTTACATTATACATTGTTTAAAGATTGAGAGGTATTAGCAGTAGTATAGACTCAGAGGAGCTAAATGACTGAAGTTCCTTCTGTGTAAATCCTGCCTCTAGAGCCCAATCATGGCGTCTTCACTTTGCCACAGAATAATCAGTAAATATTGGCCCAAAGCTAATAAGAACCAACCAACCAATTATTTCCCTTATAATTACCAAGCTCTCATTTTCAGTACAAGGTGTTTTTCCATCAGACATATTAAGGGTTCCCTGGGCAACGGATAACCCCACGAGAATCACTTTGCCCTGACAACAAGACAGGGGTCTCCAACCACCGGGCCGGGGCCCATAACCATGCCAAGTTCATCTGCTGTCGGTCCCCAGAGGCAAATGTAACTTATGTTTCTATATATTATTATTTTTGTTTTGTTGTCTGTTGCTATGTCCCTATATTTTATAATGATCTGATCACCATGAAAATATAGAGCCAATTAAGCTAATAAACAGCAAACATAAGTAATAAGCTATTTTGAAAGTTATAAAAGGTTTGTGCACATTTTACGCTGTTGTTACTGGCTCTTTTTGCTAAGGACTAAGGACATTTCACTAGTCTCTGCAAACATTGGCTCCTCCTACTCCAAAACTGACGTGAGAGCCTGTGTGAGAATCCCCTTCTCTTGTTCTGTCCTCTTGGGGGTTTCTCCAGAGCCATGATAAAATACTCAATATTCAAAGATTACTCAAAGGACAATGAGTCACAGGTGGATGATCACAGACTGCGTGCTAAAGTCTAATGTAAGATATAACCACGTCAGAAAGTCAATTGTTTTCATACACAAAATGAGTCAAAATGTGGCACTATTTTAGATTTAGTGCGTTGGTTTATTTTAAGTTAGCGTTAGCATTAGCGTATTTTGCTTTAAAACTGTGAGGCAAGCTCTCATCCGGATTTAGTGTTAGCACTCCATCTACTGGCAGCAGAGGGAATTACCGTCTGCCATTAAATCACATTTGAGTCTGGCGATGATTTATGAACTTAAAACAAGACGGATTTATGGACTTAAAACAGACAAATTTACACAACACGATTCATCCAACAAGCGGAAATGAAACTAAAAACAACTCCAGGTATGTTTCTAGCCCAAGTATGTTTTTTAATATCAAATTTGGCCTTTATTGAATAGGAAATGCTTTTTTTTTAAGTGTTAGCACGTATTAAATGGTTAGATATTCTATGTTGTTCTGGAGGTTACAACCACTGGTGTAGACATTCTAACAAACCCTTTAGCACGTCGCTGCTATTCACATGCATGATTATTTGGCACGTGCACAGCTTTAGAACAGCTTTTTCAGACGGGGAAGTGAAGCAGGGTGGACCACCAAAGCACGGCCCAATCAGCTCTTATCCCAAAGTGAGATCTACTGACGCGCACGCCTATATTTCACAAGTTTGCAATGCTTTTTTACAGTAGTACAGTCAGATTTTGTGGCTTTTACAGTACATTTTATAGGTGAAAAACGAAATGTAAGGTTAGTTAATATCTCATTGATCTTCAACCCAGTCAAAGGGGCAAAATGGGCAACAAGAAACGTATTGATTTGAAGATTTGAAGATGCTTCCCGTCTTCCCTGCAGCAAATGATCTTTCTTTCTTTTTGCTTTCTTTCTTCAGCTCTATCCTCGACATGGCCTTATCTCACACAAACTTGATTTCCCTTTTCACCTCATCGCAAAATCTCCTCTTAGGCCTCGAGACCCAGGACAAATCTCTGCTACCTTTGAGATGGCCGATATCACCACTGCATAGGTTGAGTTTACCTGACATCACGTGCTATAATCCCTTTAGGTCAACATTGAGATGGAGAACAGGTCAGCGGAGGCTTTGCTGTTTATCTGTCACACTGCAGATTTGCTGATGTGATTTATGTATCTAAAGTCACTCGGGCCATGAAGATAGTTTCAACTGCAAAACGCGGTGCAAATCATTCAACCCAGAAAGCGTAATTAAACCATAAAATGAGTATGCCATGTTTTTTGGAGTCATTACTTTACAGATAATGATACAATTCAACATTTGTGGCACATAAGTTTATATTTTCCTCAATATCCTTCAGCTACAGACAGATTGCTCTCGCCGGATGGATGCAGAGGGCAAATTACCCTACAGGGACAAAACGTGCACCTTAACCTTAACCTAGCAATATCTTGCGCTGTTCTTTTACATTGTTTCGGCCAATTTACGTTTTGCACCGCTGCCAACACATCTGGAGGATTTGATCGCTTTTGGGGGTTCGATTCGGAAGTTATTATAACCTAAAGCAAGCACAAAAATCGGGCAAAAAACATGTAAAACGTGGACGCAGCCTTTACACGTCGGACGGTTTGTGCGTCTTCACGTGCCGGTGCTCTGGCTTAGCGGTTAGAGTGCGAGGGAACAGATTTACATGAGTTCGATATCAGCTGTATCATCCACCCTGCCTTGGTCCTCCCAGGCTCGGCTTTCATTCCATTTCCGCCGTCCTTTCCTCCTCCACTGCTGTCATCTCATCCTCGATTCACGCTCGTGCTCAGGTCCTCTCTGCATTACACTCTCCAGAACAAAAAAATAAAAGCTATGGGTGTTAAGGCGGGGTTACTGGGCTTTGATCTTCACACGGTCACTTGTTATAGAGAGTCCTCAGATCTTCTTGCTTTTGTCAGAAGTAGACGATTATACATACCTTTGTCAGGAACTTGAATTGCCTTAAGACATATTCATACTTTTGGACACTTTTTGGACATGATTTGATACTTCAAAAGATAGCATTTTGTAATTTCAAAATGCTAAATTTGCATTTTTAGCAGCGTGTCAACACCATACTTGCAGATATTAAAATTATGCATTAGGAAAGGGAGGAATACGTTTGGACTACTGCAAACCTTTCAAAACAAACCGATTTTCTATGTCTTAAGACAGTAAGAACACAGTGGCGAACAGAGAAACATGGGTTTAGAGTCTCTGGTCTGATGGGCAGTACAACTTTTTTCAAATAATTGCCTCATTTGGACCACGTCTCTAAATATTCTTCAGAAATCTTTAAATCTCTTGCAATTTTTCTTTTTTTAATGAACAGACATATATATAAGGGCACTAAAAATCCATAATAACAAATCTCGTCCGTACCACCACCAATACAAAATTTTGAAAATCTGCTTGAATTAAATCTATTTACACCATTAAGACAGTTTGTTGTGCTCACTTCTGAGAATACATGTGGAGTGCAGTGTTCAGAGATGCAGAACCTGTTTTGGACAGTCTCGTTCTCCAGAACCTCCCGGAAAAGCCTCCCATGTGAAATCATATCATGTACAAAAAATGAGAGTTTACACGCCTGATCAAACAATGGCTTCTGACTAAACACACATGTACACACTGAACTGGCATCAAGCAACATGGATTGTAATTATGTATTTACAAGTGGTGGAAATAATATATATGGCAAGCAATGAAAAATTATTTATATTATCACATATCACATATTAGGAATATCATACCCAACAAGAGTTTTATCATCATTATTGTTATATTTGAATACAGTATATACATATTTTCACTATAATATTAGAAAAAAAATAAAAACTTAAATTATGCATATAGTAGCCAGTCCTTATATGCAAAAGACAACGGAACTGAAGAAATGTCCGGTGTCATTTATTTAGAGTCACTACAGAGAATCGGTTCTTCGAGCTGGATCAGAACTGGACAGCTCCAGCGCTGCCTCCATTCACTATTCTGATACACCTTGATTAAAGTAATGTCTTTGCTCAAAACTCGAGCTGCACACGTCAGCCTTGGCTTTGAAGCTTTTTCCTCTGCCCCCTCATCCTCGCATGTGTCCTCGCCTCCCTCCTGCTCGGTGCCAGCTCGTCCTGCAGGCTTTGAGCAGCATTACAGCGTGTAAACCTGGGATTACAGCCACCCCTCTCTACCCAGCGCTGCATGCCACTGCGGTGCTCAAAAACACGCCCGCCCACAAACGCACCCTGGATATATTTACATAGCAAGGGCTGAAAGCATAAAGGCTGTTAAGTCGCAGAGCAGCAACCTTACAGACGACTTCAAACCCTTTCAATTGGCTATTCTTAAAAGACACATACTATTTTAAATGTACTTTCTTGAGCTTTTAATCATGTTGTAACGTTGTTCCCTCATCAAAAATACACATACACCTGGAGTTGTATTTAGCTTCATCTGCGCTCTTCCACTTCTCCAGTTTTCATAGGTCGAGTTATGAGATTGTCTGCGCTGTTTTACGTCCATAAAATAATAATTCTGAGCATTGCCGTTGTCAAATCTCAGTCATTATAACTATGTGCCTGCATTAGCATGTCAGAGGCAAGCTAGGTTTGTGTATCTACCCTGTGTAATTCCCTCTGCAGCCAGGAGATAGAGCTCTAACTAAATCATTGACCTCAGAAACTCATTCTGACTGATTTATACATCATTTTTTTGAAGTTCTAAAACATGAAATGCCATTGTTTGTTCTGTTGGGAACTCTGGGTTTATGGCGCTCGTACAAGTCGGTGTAGTCCCTTATTAGTCAATGAATAAACAGTCTGTGAACGTTTGTTTGCAGACGACAGAACCTTGCTTTGGGACACGCTGTAGCTTTAGATGTCATTTTGGAGCTAAAGTTGCCCTTCCAGTGACATCAGACAAACCTGCATGTTATTTTTTGGGCATTAACCCCAGAGGTAGCCGCAAAGGAGAACAAAGATTGGAACATTATGTGCATGGAATTTCATTCACTGGTTTTTTGATGTGCTTCATCCCTTTAAACCTTTATATCTTCTGAACTTGTCTTTTTATGTTCATATTTTCTTATCTGGAGCAATTATTTCTCCATTACACCAATCGTTGACATGTAGCTGTATGTGGAGTCAAACGATTGTAATTATCGCCCTAGAAGTAAGAACTCCACTCTACAAACACATTACAATACTGGGTCCATGGTACAATATCCCTCTGCAGCCATATCCCTAAAAACAATACATTACATATCAGAACACAATAGATTTAAACATGATTTCACTTTAGCCTGAATGAGCGTGTCAAGTGTACAACTCAACCATTTACAATACATATATATATATAGCCCTCTGTATCGATACTCATACTGACAAGAAATCTGCAACAATAAAGCGTATATATTGTTTTGAGTACAGCCTTAATAGAGAGGCTGAGGGGGTTAATGGTTCTGCTGCTGCGGTGAAGATGGGATCGGGTAGAAGAAGCTAGACAGTTGTTTCTCTGTCATGGTGTAAACGCTGAAAAGAACTACTGCTTTATATCCCGGCCTAAACGTCTAAGTCTATAATTACTCTGCAAGAAAGAGTTTTGACATGAGACTATTGTACATACTTTTTAGAACATAAATATATCCAGCATTGCCCTCTGACCACTTTTCATGCCCGTTTTATATTTCTCGGATACTGTGCCAGAAGAAGGCATTTTCGTAGCGCTGTGTGAAAGCCGTGTTCCTATGGAAACCAAACGCAACAGTGTTAAAAGCATGTCATCAGCTTCCTAAGGCTGTGTTTTAACATTCTTACTCCATGTCTCCGGAGAGCCATGTGGACATAATGATCCGCAGAACATACAGTACATGTGTGGACCCTCCTCTCTGGTCTGCGTGAGGAGGATTTAATTATCGTTATGTTCTTTAAGTATGTTTGCATTTTAATGTTGCTATGTGCAGCTGCGTTTAACATTCACCCCAGAGGCATTTAGTGAAGGATTATGCTTAAGTTCTCTAAAGCATCTCGGTGGATTTTCTCTCCCTTCGAGGTTGCGTTCGCTTGCATAAGAGCAGCAGACGTGTGCGAGCCGTCTGTCAATCACTGTGGGGAGGAAAAGTTGGACAAAGTTGGACAAACTTTATTGATCCACAAGGGAGAATACATGGACATGCTAGTAGCGAACATATACGGATATATAATCATAAATGACAAATAATATGCACGGTAGTTGGAGTAGAAGACAATAAAAGCAAATAAAATACATCAAAATAAATCATGGCTGTATACAAGAGTTGGTGACATGAAAATGGTGGCATGACAGTAGGTTATGTATTGCATAAAGGGCGTTTGTTTGCATAAAGTTACATTCCTATTCTCATTCTAATTGGACTCAACTAAAGGGGCGCTTCAATCAATTAAAAAACACTTCTTCTTCTTTTTTTCAGCTAAAAGATGTAACCCACAGTCAGTTGGAGATGTCACAATTTTAATGTTATGATTATTGTGAGAAAAAACCTCACAATTTCAAAATGATTTGCAATTATTGAGACGGTGACCGATCTATTTTTTGGGGATGGATTGGGTTTGATTTTGCTTCGAAAATCGTGCCGATTCTTATTTTAATTCTCTTTAGTTCTCGCGTTGTGACCTGAACAATCACGATTATGGATTAACCTAAAAAATGTGGCATCCCTACCCACAGTGCTTTACAGTCCATTCAAAACAATCCCACTTGGAGTAGAGCTGCTGCTCCTCCACATATCTGTGTCTTCTGGAGATCATTGTGGACTCACCTCATTCCACATTCAGAGCAAGTATCGCACCAGACGTAGCTTTGAATTAGCGGAAGAAGGATCATTCAGACAGATATACAACTGTAACCTCCATCCATCTTCTTCCGCTTTAGCCGTGGCCTTTTGGTCATGGAAAATATGTGGTTCTCAACCTTTTCATCCGTTGTCATATTCCATTTAGACCTCAAAACGAGCAGACTCTTAACATTCGTGTTCAATTACTACAACGCTCTATGCTCTAATACACACACAAATTGTTATTCTGTACTTCGACAGTTCCTGAAATGACCACTTCTGACCGTAGGCCCCGCTCTAGATGGGACACACTTGTCGGTGGTTTGGAGGCTTTCTCCAGTCGTTGTTAAAGAGGCTGTCCGGAGGCTGTCTGACACCTCCCGTCCTCCTCCAGTGGGGAAAGTGAAAGCACAGAACGACATTAGCTTGATTTCTCTGTAGTCTTTTCGTGGTTCTTCGTTCCCTCCGTACTTGTCACATCGAGCAACTGTCAGATGAGGTAAGATGTTAACTTTGTGACTAAAATATATACTTTGACTTTGAAGGGACATATGGGTGAGTTGGCTGAGTCTCTCCAAAGGTCTAGACCAACTGACATTTTGAAAGTCTGTTATTCTCTTTTCATCCCAGGACATTGACAGACTCACTGCGTCGCCAGACAAACTGTGAATACTATTGGAACTTACAGTATTCTTCATGTTTTAAGCTATGGAACCTGTTTCCTCACCTATGTCCCTAATAACGATGAAATAAAACTAAATAATAGAGCATTAACATGACAGAGTGAAGCTGCTGTGACTGAATGTGACTGAAGAGACACTGCGTACAATCTGAATACTACATGATGAGTTTATTCTCATTAAGCTTAAACTATAAAAATAGTTAGCTCATAGTGAGTTTGAGCAGCAACATGTCTTTGATATCTGCATTTCATTTCAGAAATCATATCATCCATGTGGCTGTTCCTGCTGCTGATGCATGAATATGGACTCAAAGTCTTTCACCTGCGGCAGATTTATGGAACAGTGTCTCGTCCTGAAATGAGTTTTTCACCCCTGGTTCAAGCAATGTGCCTGTGGCTTCAGCCCAAACCTGTAACACTATGATGTGTCCTATGATGGAGTCTTGGAATTTCAACAAAACATGCTATTTCAAGTATGTCCACTTTAGCTAATACATCTAAACTCTGTGACTGAGAAGCCTAACTATAATCACCCTGTTTTCTCTAATTTAATTAAAACAGACACCGCTAATGCAATGATAATGCCACTAAGTATTTAATTTCCCCCTCAGATAACTCAACTCAAGTCCATCAAATACTCCACTCTCTTACTCACATTTACTGGTTCAGCGTATAGGACGTTTTCGTCGCCCCAAAGCGTCATGCAAACAGATTGATGTCCCCGTAACATAAGGGAAATCCGTGCAAACACAGGCACGCACGCACATTGTGGAAGAGCAATAAAAGTGCTTGTAGCTCATTGGGGAAATCAGAAGAGCGCTGCCGTTGTCACTATTGTAATGATCTGTTTGGAGACTCCGGTACGTGCGATACGTGCCAGGCAACTTCAGAAGGAAATTATAACACGCTCGTATCAAATGTTCCTTGTATTCTCTTGGTGTTCTAATTGTTTTCTTGTTCCGTACAAAAGTTGATTCTTCCGAGGTTTGAGAAAGAAAAGAAAGAGGTTATTCACAAAAGAAGAACAGTGAATGCATCCATGGTGTCACAGCGGAAGGGAAAGAACAAGTGTGTGGGGCTTGTTGTGTGGTATTTGCATGTTCTCCCTGTGTTTGGAAGCTGTCGTGTGCACATTTTAACTGAGGAAACGTTTTCTCTATCACAACACGAATTGTGACACACATTCTGGATACAATAAAGTGTATCTTAACAGTTTTGTGGGTCTTGGATATTGATAAAACATGACACGTACACAATATAGATTGAGGGCATGCACAGACTTGGAAAAATGCCTGTCAACGTTCTGAGAGCTTGCCAAGTTGCAACCTTATGGGCAGCACAACAGATAAAAAAGCTGTTGTTTTACTAAAAATAACTCTATTTGGTCAAATGGAAACGGAAAGTCATTTCTCGTCTTCACGGACGGGCAGAGCTTAGCTAGCTTGTTAGCTCGCGGCAGAGGGAGATATTGGACGCTTTCCATTGCCCGGCAACAATGACTTTTCTCAACAAAAAGACTCAGAAACATCTTATTTCCAACATCCTTAACAGGTAATACATTTGAGCAGTGTTCCTGTTGTTATTTTGGTTTTCTTCACTTTTTCTGAATGTTCATTATTTTGCGGCTTTGTAGTTGTTTGTATTTGTTATCAGACCATGGCTCGTCATTATCGACCCTGTTTTGCTCGTCATTATTGACCCTGATCCATGGGTCACGTGACTTACAGTATTTGTACAAATAGGTACGAAAAACAGTGCGTAAAATTGAAAATTAAAAGGGTTAATACTTCAGGAAGACACGAGTTATGGGCTTCGATCCGCTGACACTTGTCACAACGAACTTTTGCGTACATTTACTTCCTTTAGCTTCCTCGTCCACAAACCCTCTGCTCCGGATCGGGTTGCCAACTAGCTCAACCCCAAATGAGGGACACAACAGCTGACCAACAATAATGGAATTTGCAAGGTTTCATTAGTCATACCATAAACCTACTCATTTCAGTGTATCTTTGGCAAACCACTTCTGTACTTGCTTGGATGTGTTGTTCATGGGAAAAGTGAAGACAATTATTACAAGTTTCTCTCAAATTTCATGTTAGCATTAGACTATAACCATATGCTGCAGACGCTGAAAAGCTTTAGGCCTAAACCAACCACCGTAGTTTATCCCAGTTCTGAGCAGTACATGGGAGGCCATATCATATCAAAGGGGGAAAAAGACAGACATTTATGTAAGTTATAACATTTTATTATAACTGACATTTAAGCTTTTAAAACATGTCATATTACGGGTGTAGAACTTTGTTATCCATCTGTCTTCAGTTTTTCTCTCCTACATAAATTGTATTGGTGTTGCTCTCCTGACCCGTTTCTGTTGTTTCTTACACTGTATTGTCTCTTGTTATCCTCAGTTGTCTGTGTCTCTGTCTGTTTCATGGACCTCCTCTTACCCTGCAGTAAATGACAGAAACAATTAAGTATTAGTTTGATACATACTGCCCCTAACCTATGAGGTTATGTGTGGGGGTTGCATAAATAACGCCTTGGCACGCGCTCTGTTTCTGTTTCCCTCTCTGGATATGAATAATACTTGATCGTTGGCGGTGGCAGTCAGAGAGCGAGGACAGGGCAGGTATTTCAGTTCAATCAGACCTCGGATCAGCGCAGGCAGCCGCTGTTTGGCTGCTGCGCGCTGATTGGCTGAGGCGCGCGTCTGTCACAGTAATTCCAGGAAGTGGAGCTCTGAGAGGCGCGTAGTAAATGTATGCGTAAAGCTCAGTGTCGCTCAGTAACGGTTTCACACACACACCAACAAGCAGCAGCAACTGTGTCCTTTAGCAGCGTGACGGTCTGGTCCCAAAATATAACAGTTGGAAATTGTTTATTAGCATAGCCACACAATAATATGTAAACTAGCATTAGCCAGATGATATCTACCTGAAACAGCTCAGTCTGGAGTGAAATCTACTGGTTTCTAGTTATCCATTTTTGGCAATAAACTTGGTCTTTGTGGATGTTTTTTTGAGCCTTTTCGTTGGCACAGCCCACAGCACAGCGAGCCGCTTTTGTCCTCAAAATGGCAGTAGCACTGGGTGTCTGACGTCAGTTTAGCCCCTTAAATAGAGTTTTGTCACTCACTGCTAAAAATCCGACAGCGGTGATGTTATCTTTGTGAGCTCTTTCACTTCTGGAATTTAAGCCAATGTTTCTGATGGAGGTCAGGAGCCTATTCACCTTATTCCAGAAGCGCCGCCATCCACGTAATCCTTCTTCCGGTTGTATTAGTGAACATAGAGCTGCCGACCTCAAGAGAAAAAAAAGTTCTACACAGACTGAAAAGACGTTTTCAGGCTGCCCAGGGAATCGCAGCATTGTCGCCGACATCGGAAGTGCAATTACAACGCAAGAGCCGATCCGTGGCAAAAAGAGGAAAAAGGGGGTGGAATAAGTTCAATAACTCTGTGGAAAAAGTAATTTTTCAGAAAAATATAACAGACAATCCACAAATGTTGAATATATTTTTAGGAATTGAATCCAAGTTGCCACATTTGTCTTCATTTGTCTCCTTTTTTAACAATGACAAAATGTCTTTTGAACTTTGTGTAACCATAAACCATGTCAAAAGTTATTTGCTTTATAGATAAAAAGCAAATTATAGATACATTATCACTTTACCTCTAGTTCAGGCCAAATTGAGCGTTATGATGTCACATAAACCAAAATGGAAGAATTAGAATTTTAATTTGCAACTCGCTACGGGCCAGAAAGATTTACGCCCAACTAATCTAACGGAGTGAGGGTTGTAAATTGTCGACAGAATACATT
This sequence comes from Eucyclogobius newberryi, assembly GCF_026437365.1. Taxonomy (NCBI): domain Eukaryota; kingdom Metazoa; phylum Chordata; class Actinopteri; order Gobiiformes; family Gobiidae; genus Eucyclogobius; species Eucyclogobius newberryi. The sequence goes on along the minus strand of NW_027316278.1, from coordinate 30,694,759 downwards.
GTACCTTTTGTTCAGTTTGCTGCTTAGTGTTCACGGTGGCATTTTCAGCTGTGCGCCAAATGTCAGCCTTTAGTTTTCTTTCTCTTCAGACACACTAGATGGAGCTGTCACTGGAGCTGCACTGATACGGCTTCTGTGAGATTGGACATGGCGTCGCATTGACAAACCCAAAAAAAGACCGCAGCCGTTGGTTCTTTTGTTTTTCCCGTGAACTTGACGAGACGCCGGCACCAAACACGTTACCTGTCCGAGTCTCCGCTGTCTGTTTTAATTATCCATCCATCCATTTTCTACCGCTTGGTCCCTTTCGGGGTCACGGGTGACTGGAGCCTATCCCAGTGACTTCAGGCCTTAGGCGGGGTACACCCTGGACAGTGGCCAACTCATCGCAGGGCCAACACAGAGACATAGACATTACAGACAGTTCACGCTCACATTCATTCACTAGGGCCAATTTAGAGTCACCTATTTTACCTAACACATGCATGTCTTTGGACGGTGGGAGGAGCCGGAGAACCCGGAGAGAACCCACGGTAACACGGGGAGAACATGCAGACTCCACCCAGAGAGATCATGTGATGTTGGTCTGGTCCGGGAATCGAACCCATGATCTCCTTCTTGGGAGGCAAGAGTGCTATCCGCCTTTGCCACCGTGCACCCCTGTTTTAATTATATACATTCTAAATCCACGCGTCGATCAATCTTTCAATACTCAAATCGTTTTCAAACTTGACATGACAGGCGCTAGCTTGTTCTTTCAAATGAAAATACACTTCACTTTCCCTCCAGTCAGCAACACACACTCCGACGACACACCTATTTCCCATGTCACCAGCAGAGGGCGCCATGTTTAGTGAATACGATGCGGCCATAACACCACGAGAATGCCCGATCGTGATGGACCTGGTTTATACTTGGATGGGAGACCACCGGGAAACACAAGGTCCCGCAGTGGAGCGTCAGTGGCTGTGGTGCATGCTGTCGTCGTGTCCTTGGGCAAGACACTTCCCCCACCTTTTCCTCCTGTGTCCGAGTACGCCGGTGTGAGAATGAACGCGCGTTTGTACTACAATCGCCCTACATCCGTCGCGTTTACAGCTCGTATCGCCCTGATTCCCGTAAGTCGCTTTGTGCGCCGCCATCCGTTGTAATCCTCCATCTGGTTCTATTATGTTACATAGAGCTGCCGATCTCAAAAGCAAATAAGTTCTACACAGACTACAAAGCTCAGCGCCCGGAGAATCTTTGCGTGCATTGTCGACTTGTTGGTGCACGTGAACACTGACCATTTTAAACAAATCAACCTGCTTTATATCATGTTTTAGCGGGCGAGACTTTTCCCTCATTCACCTCTTCATCGAACGGAAGTGTCGATCCATAGCAGAAAGAGGATAAAGTGGGCGGGGCGTCATCAGTTATTATCATGTATGTTTATTGAGCGGTTTTCAACAACTCTATTTCAGTTTCAATTGTAAATCAATTTACAATGTACACAAAATCAACAATTATAGATTCAGAATGTCCCAGGGCTGTGTGCTAAATTGTTGAGTTTCTTTTCTTCCTTTGAGTTCAGTGATTACTTGCTTGAATAAAGTTGAGCTGTCAATGAAAGTTTGTGTCATTTTTGCCCGAGTCTTTTGTCCGAGATGATGAGCTGAAAGAGTTTTGTTAGTTTTGGGGTGAATGTTTATTGACACACTGTACTGGCCTTCTTAAAAAGATAAAATATTGGGTATTTGTTCGGATTCGAGTCACTATTTATTCATTTTGTATACGGTATTTATATACTTTTTCCCAAATGGACAATTGCAATAGGTTATGTACACATATTTGGTGATGACGATGGCAGTTTGGGGCAGATTGGCAGCCTCATTTCCATCAGTCTACCACAGGGCAGTTGTGGCTGTAGAATTAGCTTACCGCCATCGCAGAGAGTGAACAGATAATTGACTCCCTTGAAACTCGATTGGCCCCACAAAACGGTGCCAATTTACTCAGGTCAAAAGTCAAAAGAAAGTCGTGCCATAATGATTTATCAATTTGCTCTTTTTCCTTCACAATTATTTCTACAATTCAATCTAAGTTGACGCGCCACGTGAAAACAAAGCCAATCTTAAACTGAACTTTACAATGCACTGATTTGGCACAGCGATTTCAGTCTGGAATAGTATGTAATCATTTAAGCCTTTCACCCGTTTATTACCTGTTGCCATTATTGAAAATAGGGCTTTGAAATCGCTTGCTGTGATAATGACGCTGCTTGAAGCCATTATACAGGCCATGCTACCTTTTGAATTATAGCGAATACACCATGTCGTTTATCAGTCTTTTTTGCTGGCAACATTACTGCCGCTCCTATAATTGTTTTTTTCCTGGGTTTCAGTTCTATTAGTGACAAGGCAGCTGGGCAGAACTTTGCATTAGTGGCGCATTTACCGAGATAATTGCTTTTCTGCCTGTAGTTTCATTATGAGTCACAATTATTCTTTGTGTGCTTGTAGTCTTGTGGAGTTATAGTAAATAATAACATTCATTCAAGAGGATTTTTGAGATTTTGAGCTTGGGACAGGCTGAGCAAACCATTCAAAACAGGCTAATCCTCCTGCTCCAGGCCATGCGCTCTGTAAGAAGAAAGGGTCCAATGCTGAAGACACTTTTCCATACAGGACATACAACATACTCTACTTTAAAAGGCCCTAATTTATGGACAGTGGCATTTACGGAGCTTTTTACACTAGTGTGGCCGGCCTTCTTATTCCCTCAAGCGCCACATTGAAAAGTTTAAAAAGGCAAGCAGGGTTAGTCATAACATGGAATACAATAATAGAATTGAAACTGAAAATTGTTAATGCGAAACCTCCTATGTGCTCGAGTTGATTTGAGATGTCTGAACTATAAAGAGACAAAGGACATAATGTAGGGACGGACTAAACATGAGGACACGCGAAACCCCTCAAAAACGTCTGTTCAGAGGCTCGTCGTCTTAGAATTATAAGGTTCTATTTGACATTTTTGTCTACTTTTACTTGAGTTATTCATTTTCTTGTTCCTGGGTCACTTCTACACAGTATATCCACATTTAATAAAACTTGGATGAAATTTTGAGGATGTGAGCAAAAACTATTTCAATTTCTAAGATTCAATTGGTGTTCTCTCTGCCTGACCAATCCTTTTCTAAACTTTTAATACAGTTTGCATATTCTGAGAGTTCTTTCTGGATTCATTTTGGAATATTAACAGCTGATAATATGGAAAACATGAACTGTTATCACATACAGAAAATGCTTAATCATTCAAAAGTTACAAGGTAAATATTGTCATGTGTTTGATTCTTTAAAATAGCTGTTTAAATAAGATTGACCAGTGGATCATAATGCTTTTAACTTTGCACACTGTGGAACATTCCAGGTAAAGCAAGAACATCTCCATGGAGAAAAGTTACATGTTCACTTTTTTCTTTGACAAAGTTCTATTAAATTATATTTAATGCTCCTCTGACTTGTAGCACATTAAAATGCACATCTAAATGTGGCTGCTGTGAAGGAGGCCGTGACGGCTTGAATAATAGAAGTATTATCTTATTTGACATGGAGCAGGTCACCTTGCTCTTTCATACCTTTGTAGAGTGATTACAACTGCAATCTCAAAGCTCATCATTGTTGAACATTTTATGAGCACATAGGCCATGGGAAAAGATAAAAATAAATATGATAATTGAATAAATGGAATGGAGTAGAAATTGAGTTGAGTTGTCCCAGGCATGTCTTATTGGGGATTTTTTTTAATCATTCAGGCCTGTATACTTTATACTTTGGACACCTTTGCCTCACCATTTCATATGATGCAGTTGTGAAAAGCAATGTCTTCGTTCAGGATTTAGTTAGTACGTCAATGACCATAAAAGTATCCACCAAAGAGCTGATGGATATCACTCTATGAGGAGAGAGAAGGAGCAGAGAACACATGAGAAGAAGGAACAGAGAACACATGAGAAGAAGGAACAGAGAACACATGAGAAGAAGGAGCAGAGAACACATGAGAAGAAGGAGCAGAGAACACATGAGAAGAAGGAGCAGAGAACACATGAGAAGAAGGAGTAGAGAACACATGAGAAGAAGGAGCAGAGAACACATGAGAAGAAGGAACAGATAACACATGAGAAGAAGGAGCAGAGAACACATGAGAAGAAGGAGCAGAGAACACATGAGAAGAAGGAACAGAGAACACATGAGAAGAAGGAGCAGAGAACACATGAGAAGAAGGAGCAGAGAACACATGAGAAGAAGGAGCAGAGAACACATGAGAAGAAGGAGCAGAGAACACATGAGAAGAAGGAACAGAGAACACATGAGAAGAAGGAACAGAGAACACATGAGAAGAAGGAGTAGAGAACACATGAGAAGAAGGAGCAGAGAACACATGAGAAGAAGGAGCAGAGAACACATGAGAAGAAGGAACAGATAACACATGAGAAGAAGGAGCAGAGAACACATGAGAAGAAGGAGCAGAGAACACATGAGAAGAAGGAACAGAGAACACATGAGAAGAAGGAACAGAGAACACATGAGAAGAAGGAGCAGAGAACACATGAGAAGAAGGAGCAGAGAACACATGAGAAGAAGGAGCAGAGAACACATGAGAAGAAGGAGCAGAGAACACATGAGAAGAAGGAACAGAGAACACATGAGAAGAAGGAACAGAGAACACATGAGAAGAAGGAGCAGAGAACACATGAGAAGAAGGAGCAGAGAACACATGAGAAGAAGGAGCAGAGAACACATGAGAAGAAGGAGCAGAGAACACATGAGAAGAAGGAGCAGAGAACACATGAGAAGAAGGAGCAGAGAACACATGAGAAGAAGGAGCAGAGAACACATGAGAAGAAGGAGCAGAGAACACATGAGAAGAAGGAGCAGAGAACACATGAGAAGAAGGAACAGAGAACACATGAGAAGAAGGAGCAGAGAACACATGAGAAGAAGGAACAGAGAACACATGAGAAGAAGGAGCAGAGAACACATGAGAAGAAGGAGCAGAGAACACATGAGAAGAAGGAACAGAGAACACATGAGAAGAAGGAACAGAGAACACATGAGAAGAAGGAGCAGAGAACACATGAGAAGAAGGAACAGAGAACACATGAGAAGAAGGAACAGAGAACACATGAGAAGAAGGAGCAGAGAACACATGAGAAGAAGGAACAGAGAACACATGAGAAGAAGGAACAGAGAACACATGAGAAGAAGGAGCAGAGAACACATGAGAAGAAGGAACAGAGAACACATGAGAAGAAGGAGCAGAGAACACATGAGAAGAAGGAACAGAGAACACATGAGAAGAAGGAGCAGAGAACACATGAGAAGAAGGAGCAGAGAACACATGAGAAGAAGGAACAGAGAACACATGAGAAGAAGGAACAGAGAACACATGAGAAGAAGGAGCAGAGAACACATGAGAAGAAGGAGCAGAGAACACATGAGAAGAAGGAACAGAGAACACATGAGAAGAAGGAGCAGAGAACACATGAGAAGAAGGAGCAGAGAACACATGAGAAGAAGGAACAGAGAACACATGAGAAGAAGGAGCAGAGAACACATGAGAAGAAGGAACAGAGAACACATGAGAAGAAGGAGCAGAGAACACATGAGAAGAAGGAACAGAGAACACATGAGAAGAAGGAGTAGAGAACACATGAGAAGAAGGAGCAGAGAACACATGAGAAGAAGGAGCAGAGAACACATGAGAAGAAGGAACAGATAACACATGAGAAGAAGGAGCAGAGAACACATGAGAAGAAGGAGCAGAGAACACATGAGAAGAAGGAACAGAGAACACATGAGAAGAAGGAACAGAGAACACATGAGAAGAAGGAGCAGAGAACACATGAGAAGAAGGAGCAGAGAACACATGAGAAGAAGGAGCAGAGAACACATGAGAAGAAGGAGCAGAGAACACATGAGAAGAAGGAACAGAGAACACATGAGAAGAAGGAACAGAGAACACATGAGAAGAAGGAGCAGAGAACACATGAGAAGAAGGAGCAGAGAACACATGAGAAGAAGGAGCAGAGAACACATGAGAAGAAGGAACAGAGAACACATGAGAAGAAGGAGCAGAGAACACATGAGAAGAAGGAACAGAGAACACATGAGAAGAAGGAACAGAGAACACATGAGAAGAAGGAACAGAGAACACATGAGAAGAAGGAACAGAGAACACATGAGAAGAAGGAGCAGAGAACACATGAGAAGAAGGAGCAGAGAACACATGAGAAGAAGGAGCAGAGAACACATGAGAAGAAGGAGCAGAGAACACATGAGAAGAAGGAACAGAGAACACATGAGAAGAAGGAGCAGAGAACACATGAGAAGAAGGAGCAGAGAACACATGAGAAGAAGGAGCAGAGAACACATGAGAAGAAGGAACAGAGAACACATGAGAAGAAGGAGCAGAGAACACATGAGAAGAAGGAACAGAGAACACATGAGAAGAAGGAACAGAGAACACATGAGAAGAAGGAACAGAGAACACATGAGAAGAAGGAGTAGAGAACACATGAGAAGAAGGAGCAGAGAACACATGAGAAGAAGGAGCAGAGAACACATGAGAAGAAGGAACAGAGAACACATGAGAAGAAGGAGTAGAGAACACATGAGAAGAAGGAGCAGAGAACACATGAGAAGAAGGAGCAGAGAACACATGAGAAGAAGGAACAGAGAACACATGAGAAGAAGGAGTAGAGAACACATGAGAAGAAGGAGCAGAGAACACATGAGAAGAAGGAACAGAGAACACATGAGAAGAAGGAACAGAGAACACATGAGAAGAAGGAACAGAGAACACATGAGAAGAAGGAACAGAGAACACATGAGAAGAAGGAGCAGAGAACACATGAGAAGAAGGAGCAGAGAACACATGAGAAGAAGGAGCAGAGAACACATGAGAAGAAGGAACAGAGAACACATGAGAAGAAGGAGCAGAGAACACATGAGAAGAAGGAACAGAGAACACATGAGAAGAAGGAACAGAGAACACATGAGAAGAAGGAACAGAGAACACATGAGAAGAAGGAGCAGAGAACACATGAGAAGAAGGAGCAGAGAACACATGAGAAGAAGGAACAGAGAACACATGAGAAGAAGGAACAGAGAACACATGCGCAGAGAACTTTGAACATGCGCAGAGAACTTTGAACATGCTAACTAAACCAGTCAGACTCTTGTCCAGTCGACAACAAAAGAACAGATTCGCTGAGGGACATTCAGGGACGTCTAGCTATTTGGCATCAGCACCAAAACTCTGCAGCTTTACTTAAAATCATCCTGCATAGTCACACTTTTGGCAAACACAGATAAGCGCACTTGGAACTGCATTACTCACACGTTATTTGCTCCCCGCATACAAAACAAACACATTCCGGTAGCGTTTTCTCTTTCATTTTTAACACAGCGTATCTAAACCAAACGACGCGCACTCGTCTGAGCTGGAGGGGCCGTAGTTTATCTCTGCTGATCTAAAACGAGCGAGTACATGTTCAATTGAAAGGCTCGCCTCGCCTGCTCCTGGTCTTTATCACACAACACTGTCACATGCAGCAGGAATACTATGACTAGATACTCCAGATGTCATATTGTGATCTTTGAGACGACTTCCCGGGTTTACATGCATTTTGAAAAATCGGTTTGAATTGGACAAGGCTGCTTATCCGACCTGCATGTTGCTTCGCCCGTTCATGTTAATTTTGGATGCATGTTTCGGTTTTCCTGCTGTTTTTTTAATAGAATTTCCCTATTGTGGGACAATCCACGGCTTACTTATCTAATCTGATCATATCATAAGGTTTTCTCCATGTCACGCTTCAATAAATCAATATATAAAGATCGAACTGTGCATAGAAGTACCAGAGGACACTTGTGTTTGTGAAGGTAGCTGTCTGTGTCTCAAATGTAACGCTATCTATATCAAATTTAATTATTCATGTCAAACTAATCAACATATAGATGCAATCAACAGTTTCTCATAGCACTGGAAGGTAATAGGTTAGCATTAGCTTTGAGACACAATCACCCGCCTTTACAAACACAGACGTACACCATCTTCAATAACGTTTTTTTAACATCATGCTGCTAGAGATGATCCACTCGCTGTCTGCCGAAATCTACGAAACATCAAATATTTTTGCACAACTCTTAGAAAACAGTTGGTCTTTCACGTCCCGATACGCCAGAACAGAACAGAACAGAAGAGTGCAGCAGGTACGCGACTTCACGCTCAAACAAGTTGAATGGGAAGTCTGAACGGTGCAGAGGAGCAATGGCGGGCGAACAGAAGGATGGTTGGGCGCACGCAGGCCGTTCAGAGCCACCGTGACGCACAGGTTGATCATCAGCAACAGGGAAAGAGAGAAAGACGAGTGCCGATTGTTGAAACTTGTGCCCAGCTTCTGTCCCTTTGCTCACATACAGCAGACATAAGGCTTTGGCCGAACCAGTAAAGCGAGAGTAGCAGCAGCAGCAGCCTGGAAATGACATGCCACACTTGGCAGGAAATGGGACTGACACGCGGTCTAAAGATTCATAAGCTGGATATACAGCTGTTGTTTTATCTTTTTAGTCATTGCAGAGTAGCAAGACCCAGCTACGTGGTCCCGCTGCGGTTTTCAGTGACATCCTGATTTACTATGTACCGGTCAGTCATTCGTATTGATCAGTAAAGCATGATTTGTGTGCTATGTCGCATTATTGTGGCTTTAATGTGTCAGCTTGAGATATGTATGCCACAGTTTACATCATAATGAGCTTAATTATGTATATATTTGGAAAACACACATTAAAACCAACTCTGTTTCCAGTCAGGTGTGTAGACGTTGGAGCGCCCTCTGCTGTCAACAGTAGGAGTGAACAAGGAAAAAGAGAAACACATGAGGATCTGATGCAACGAGCTCTGTGGTGGTTTATGGGCTTAAAAACTGTACATGAGATCGAGTGATTTCTTAGTGCTTAAAGAAGACAGTCTTTAAGTTAACAGGATTAATAAAACAAGTGTGAATGAAGCAAAATGTAACTCTGTGTATGTTTTTGATGATGATATTGATCAAAATGTGTCCTTTAGAGCAGTGGTTCCCAACCTTTTTCTCCCAGCGACACCAAATTGACCTACGGATACGTGGGTGATCTCCCCACACTTCCTGAGAAGCTACTAGGAAGGGAATATATCATTATTTTCTGGTTATTAAAGATGTAATGTAACAGTAATAATAATATACCGCCGCCCCTTCATTAACATGAACCTATATATTTGAACTCCAAGGTTGGGAAATACTACTTAAAAGCAAATATATTGGCTAGCTTCTTACCCACATTCCTACTCTTTATTCTACTGCTGCCGTAGCAACACTGAAACGATCAATTCATTGCAGCGAACACGGAGGAGGTTAAGTTGTCCTAGATGCGTGCTGTCCAATATGTCCAATAAAGCTGGCCAACATGATCATAGAGATGTAATCGTGATTTCATTCCCTCTGTGAATTTGGTGAAATCTTCATAACATTATTATCCATTGCATATCTCATAATGCTCTAAGCTCAACACTTTCCCCCCTCAGCGGTCCTGCTGCTTATACTCCATCGGACTCTTACTGACATCATTTGGATTCAACCAACCTCAGTGAAGTGTTGGCTCTCAAAATTTAAAATGTGATCTGGCTTTCTGAAATTTTAGATTTTGATCAAATATAGTCGGTTTCTCCCTCGACTCACTTTAACCTGCTCAAACCATCGTCCCTCCTCTCCTCACACAGCCTCGCGCCGTGTCTCTCTTTGTCAGTGATCTGCAAGCGAAAATCCAGTTTGAAGCGCCCCAAGACTTAATTTAAAGCCTTTTTAAAAGCCGTAACGCGCTGCATTCAGTGTGTGTTGGCCTGTGTTTACATTGGCACACAATGAGGTACTTTCAAGTTCAAATAGGTGCTGAAATTTGAGCCAATTTAATTCATGTTTTTGTCCTCATCTGGGCTGTCCTTAATTAGTATGGCAATGGTTCTGATTTAGACCTGGTTTATTCCTCGTTTAGAACTGTTAGTCCTGTTTTAGACCTGGTGTAGATCAGGTTTTATTTTGTGTAAAACATTTGAGAGCCCATTACTTCCCATAACCATCGTGCCACGTTAATTGTTGCCTAAGTTTGTAGTTGATGTGCCGAAACCGTCTAGTCTTCACGGGAATGTGGCTGTTTTGCCTGGACATTCCATAAAACACAGGCATCTCCACAGAAACAAGCGGGTGACTCCATTAAACCGCAACCGACACAATATATAATTGAACTCTTGCAATAAAATACATGTCACACCAATCATTCACCATGTGTGATTTTAGTCCTTTCATCCTCTGCCTGCTGATTATTGATTCTGCCCGAGCTCGTCTGTGCATTAACGGCCCTGAATATCACCTGCTATCGATTTTAGGCCAAGCTACGAGACATACATGTGAGCAGCAGATCATGAAAAGCATGTGTGTTGGTCCCTTGGGAGAGTAAGTGTGACATGTGAAGCTTTGAACAGGCCACTGTCATGTTTAGGCACCGTTTGGCTTCATACTGTTAGCTGTTGCTCACCCTGCGCTACACGTGTCCACAGACGTGTCCGCTATAGGTCGGTGACGCCGCTAGCTTCCCCATGAAGGGCTGCTTGATAACATTTTATTAAACATCAAGATTCAGACATCTCTAAAACCTAGCTCAGACTCTAGTGGTTCCACTCTGCTCCAGATTAAACGGTTGGGAATCGACTTTCTCCCTACGCTGCGAGCCTCTGCAGGCGTTTTTCTTATGTATACTGTATATGGTTTATTAAAGAAGCTGTATCCAATATATTTCATGTAATAAAGTAACATCCATCTTGGCCTAGCTCAGATATATCGTAAAAGGGTGAACATGATTCCATTGTGTGCTGTCTACATGCAATTTGATGGCGTTTTATTCCCCGCAAAGCAGGAAGTGCGCTGTTAGCATGCCAGTTGCCGTTAGCTTTACCATGATGGCAAAACTCTTTCTGGTTCTCTGAAAGTTGTGAAAAGAGCTAACAAATCTATTCTGAATTATTATAATGGGATAATGGAATGTATTACGTAAGTGAAGAATACAAGAGCTTAAAATGAGACTGTCCAAATCAGGTAGACTACAGACCCTTTAACGTCACATGAACAAGAGAGTTCAGCTTTCACAGCCTGCAGTGGTAGAATACGTTTTCAACATTCGTACTCAAGTGAAAGTACAATTATATGACTAAAAATGTACTAAATTACAAATATTTGGGCACAGAAAGTATGTGCGCAATATTTGGAACACATGGGGAAGGTTGTGTACATATGGGGCAGGTTTGTACACATGGGGCAGGTTTGTACACATGGGGCAGGTTTGTACACATGGGGCAGGTTGTGTACACATGGGGAAGGTTGTGTACACATGGGGCAGGTTGTGTACACATGGGGCAGGTTGTGAACATGTTGTGAACACAGCGTCTCTACAGGCGAAGGGGAGATACGTCTTTATGGAAATTTGTGCTGTGAACATGAACTGGACCAACTGGTCCCAGTCGAACCGAGTCTGCTTCAATTTGTTTTGTAAATTCCACCTTAGACAACACATGTCACTAACATGTTGTGGAAATTATTATATTGAAGATGCTACAAAAAAAACAATTTAAATAATTTATCTGAACCAACCAATATTCAAAAAAATCTGCAATATTCATCAGCATCTGCACTCTAATAAGAAATACAAAGTTTACTATGTATGACAAATACTACAGTAGTTACTTTTTCATGAATAATTTAACTGTTTATTTAAGTTTGAAGCCCATTCCACCTTATCTCAGGTGATGCAGTGATGTGTGTGTTTTATAAAAAGGAGCAGAGATGATTGGACTTCTTAGTAACTCCTAAGATTTTAAATCATCTAAACTAATTGGTACATGGTTTGAAGCCGAAATTAAAACATAATAATAATAATAATAATAATGATATGGCAATCTTTGTCTATTTTGTTCATGTTCAGGAAATATATTAAAAAAAATGAAAATTGTGTTTGATCTTTGAAAACAGTTTCCTGAACAGGACCAAGATAAGACTATAATTGTTCATATTCAGGAAAGTGATATTGAAAGCCTATTTGCCTAATAGAATAGAACAAATAAAATTAGATGGTGATTGATCTTTCAAAGCAGTTTCCAAATGTGTTCATTTTAAGTCCATTTTACAGCCCTAACAATGCCCACGCCTTTGTTAACGTTCTATTACCAACCAACTGTTCTGAAGATAAAAGCCAATGTAAGTCATTGATATTTGATTCTTGTTTTTGCTGGAGGCCCTGCTTTGCTTAAGGTATGCCCAGAAGCAATACAACATACTAATGTGTTAAAAGGCAACACAATAATGACAAAAGGAATAATGCAGAGAAACACGATGCTTTGAGGAAATCCAAATAGCCTGCTGCAGAATGACAACATCTGCTGCAGTAAGTGATGGGACTGAACCAGGCTCATTGATATCACACTGTTTGTATGAATATGTTTGCTCTTACAATGAATTCCCGAGTGATGCTATTTGAACAACCGTTTAGCTGTGCCACATACTGACTCTTTGCACTTTATTACCGCTGCATTAGGCAAGCTTTTGTCAGTTAATCATCGCAACAATCAGAGAAAGACAAAACAGAGGCCTGCTTTGTGCGGATTAAGTCATATTTCACAGTGTTTCTCAATGTTAGCGCAAAGTCAGCTGTCTTTGTAAATCAAGCAGCTTCTATGGGTTCAATGTGAGAAGATGTTTGAGTTATAGCGTTGTGATATTTTTTTTCCCTCTTCAAAAATATACCTGGAGTTGTGTTTAGCTTGTATTTACCAATTCCTCTCCCCTCCGAGCATCAAAAACACTCCACTTAATTTTCCTCAATATGTTTCCACCTATGACGTGGCTCTGAGATCTTCTGTGCAGTTTTTAAGTCCATAAATCAATTAGTCTGAGCATTTCAAATCATAATCAATACAATGGAAAGTAAAGGAACACGGTAAAGGCCAATAACAAAACAAATAATGCATAATAAATGCCTTGAAATGGAATTTTTCGCATAACAAACAAGCTAGTTTCTGCTCGCGTTCCCTCAGACTCCGAGATGGTTTAAAGTTACAATGTTTTTTCTCAAATCATTGTAAGTTACTAATCATGAAAAGACAAATCAAAGGTGTTCAAAAGCATTAAAGTCAGAATGTAGAATAGCTATTACTTCTATCCAGTTAAATTGTCAGCTGTATCTTTTATTTATGTTTGGGTTTATGAGCTTATATAGTTTCTATGTTAATGCCCCTTTGTTTCTGCACTTCCAACATCATTTCCCCATGATAAAGTACGGACCAAACCAAAAGCAATTAGCCACGTAATTGCTGCCTGCAGTAATTGGCGTGTAGCATGTGCGTGTTATTTTTACGTCCGTGTGAAGTGCGTTGATCCCTTTGTTCCTCCTATGGGCCCGCTGTAATTGAACTCGGAGAGGTCAGAGATATTCTCGTCGGCGACCTCTCTTTAATACATTTCGCACAGGCGGACCACCGAACAATACCCTCTGCGTTCATGCGACGCCGCTATTTACATTTGACCTTGTTTTTATGTGAAACAAATGAAGGTGGTTTAAGCTAGCGCGCTACAAGTACACAGAGAACGGCACTTTACTGTATGTCACCAGCAGTAAATTAACTTGCAAAATAAAACGACAACAAAGCAACAAGGAGACATAGGGCGGGAGGAGAAGGGCATTATGGGATGTAAATTGCACCCCTCTGAAGCCGGTAATGGTCTAGACACCGAGGGTCCTTCCCTTCGCCCACAAATCCGCATTTATTCCACGGCGTCCGGGGAAAATGTGCTTCTTATCTGGCGCTGTGGAGATAAGCGCCATTTTGGTTCCCATTGCTCCTGCCCGCCCACCCACACACGTGCACAAACACAAAAACACACACACACACACACACCTGACTCCAAACAATATGAATATAGAGTGGAACTTTTATAGCTCGATGGTATAGCCTGTTTGCCTCCTCTAATGTGGCTTTAAAGAAGATGCCTTTTCATTCTGTCTGCTGCCTGTTTTGGCCACAGAAAACAGATGGTGCATTGACTGGATTAAGCGACAGGCGGTTCCAAATGCTTTCTTTGGATGATCATTTATGAATACAGCAGGAAATGCGAGCCAAGAACGAATGCGCCGCGAGCTTTGAAGTTGCACGTTTACTTATCTGGGGTCGGTCCGCCACCCGCTTGTTCCCTCTAGCGTCAGAAGTGGTTCCATGCGTTTTGACGAGCGATGTTAGTCACAACTTGTCCCTTCTCGCCCAGTATTCGCCTCACGCTTCAGAAAGTGCTGTGTTTCCTTGTGTGTGGGTGTGTGTGTGTGTGTGTGTGAGAGAGAGTGTGTGTGAGAGTGTGTGTGTGTGTGTGTGTGTGTGTGTGTGTGTGTGTGAGAGAGAGTGTGTGTGAGAGTGTGTGTGAGAGTGTGTGTGTGAGAGTGTGTGTGTGTGAGAGTGTGTGTGTGTGTGTGTGTGTGTGAGTGTGTGTGTGTGTGTGTGTGAGAGAGAGTGTGTGTGAGAGTGTGTGTGAGAGTGTGTGTGAGAGTGTGTGTGTGAGAGTGTGTGTGTGTGAGAGTGTGTGTGTGTGAGAGTGTGTGTGTGTGAGAGTGTGTGTGAGAGTGTGTGTGTGTGTGTGTGTGTATATGTGTGTGTGTGTGTGTGTGTGTGTGTGAGAGTGTGTGTGTGTGTGAGAGTGTGTGTGTTTGCCTGTTGTTTAAGATTATCCATGGTACCGCCGCTCCTCTGCTAAAAAAAACACGTTTGTTTCTCTGAGCGCTGAAACAATAGAACTTCTTCTTGTGTGGCCGTGCGTCAGTGGAATAATGTTACCAACTGAGCTGATCACATGTACAAACTATCACACATTTTCACGACTGGCAGAGAAAATGGACAAAAAAAAGTGTGTGTGTGTGTGTGTGTGTGTGTGTGCGTGCATGCGTGCGAGCGAGCGAGCGAGTGAGTACACGTGTGTGTGCGTGTGTCTGTGTGTGTGCGTGTGTCTGTGCGTATGTGCGCGTGTGTGTCTGTGTTTGTGCGTGTGTGTGTATATGTGTCTGTGTGCGTGTGTATGTGTTTGTGTGTGTGTGTCTGTGCGTGTGTGTGTGTGAGTGTGTTCTGGAGAAATGTGAAGGTTGTCTTTATTATTCCCAAGGGGCAATTTGATTAGCAGCAGCAGCAGAACACACACATATATAGACCACTCAGAACAAAACAAAACAACACAACACAATTACAGCGACTGGTTCAAAATGCCACTGGCAGCAGGAATGAGAGAGCGGAGCTGAAGGATCTGGAGGACAGTGAATGGTTTGTTGGTTGTAAATGATTTGACGCTCCAGAGGACGGGATGTGAATGATGTCACGGAACTTTTTAATGTCTGGTCATTTTAGTGCCATTTCCTGGAATGTCTTTTTCATGAACATCAATCTGCTACAGGTGGAATTAGCACTTGAGCTACTTCCTGGTACAATGCAACTGTCCTGTTCAGGTTAATGTGTGTGTTTGCACTGCCCCTGTCTTAGATACTTAAATACATAAATCACTTCTTAAGTTGAAACAAACAGGCAATAAACGCCTGAAAGAACTTAGAACAAGATAAGCATCATTTCATTTCTCACTCTCTCCTGCTCCTGTCCTGCTCCTCTTCTGCTCTTCTTCTGCTCCTGTCCTGCTCCTGTCCTGCTCCTTTTCTGCTCCTCTTCTGCTCCTGTCCTGCCCCTGTCCTGCTCCTCTCCTGCTCCTTTTCTGCTCTTCTTCTGCTCCTGTCCTGCTCCTCTCCTGCTCCTCTTCTGCTCTTCTTCTGCTCCTGTCCTGCTCCTGTCCTGCTCCTTTTCTGCTCCTCTTCTGCTCCTGTCCTGCCCCTGTCCTGCTCCTCTCCTGCTCCTTTTCTGCTCTTCTTCTGCTCCTGTCCTGCTCCTCTCCTGCTCCTCTTCTGCTCTTCTTCTGCTCCTGTCCTGCTCCTGTCCTGCTCCTTTTCTGCTCCTCTCCTGCTCCTCTTCTGCTCCTGTTCTTATTATAAATATTACTAAATGTTTTTGCTGAGCCTTGTTTCTACCTTTCAGATCCTGCATGCTCCTCCAAAGTTATGTTTCGATTATTTTCATTTGTACTTCCTCTTTGGGGTATTGAACCTTTAACCACGTTTCTGCAGTATTTGTTCTGTCTATTCATAATTGATGGCTTCAAAGCAGGACTTTTCTTGTGTGTTTGAACTGCCTTGGCCTCAATGAAGCTAATCATTTATTAATGCACATACTGTAGCTTTAGATCAGGAAATCTTCTTGGTGATTCCAGTATGAAAACTTTCAGATATTTCTCTTTTATTCTTATTATGACCCATAACGACACTCATTTCACCAATTAAAATAATGACCTATTTCATCTAAAGTGGATTATGCATTTCTGTGGATTTGATTGGCTTTGAAACATGCTTTTGGTCATGTTGGCATTAGTATTTTAGATTGTATTAACATAAAATGATATCTATAGTGCATTTGGAAAGTCATGCCGTGCATTTCTTGTGAACACAATTGTTTGGATTAGTTTATGGACTTGGAAACTTGGAAACTGCAGGAGACTTTTCGGTTTCTAATTATGTGATGCGTCAATACGGGGAAAATTGAAAGTGAGTGATTTCTCAGACAAGACAACCTTGTAAGGAAAATTAGACACGCATTATTGAAGTGAAATACACCTTCAGGTTTGTTTTTGATGAGAGGACAAAAATAGAACAGTGAATTTGCATAATATTTGTCCTTTAAACTCAGATTGATGGCAAAATTACAAATGTATGACAAAAACTACTGAATTAAAGACAAGACTAAATTAATAGTACTATAACTATAACATGCTTAAATTATAATTTTGCATTTTGGACATTGTAAACTGCCTTATTGAACTAAAACGGCTTAGTAATAGAATGACTTCCTGTGCAAAAGTACAGAACTGATAAGCTCCGCCTCTCATAGCGACATTACCGTAACAAAAGCATATTTTTATGTATATGGTTCATGTTTTTATTGTTGAAATATTGCTTTATCATATTTGAACACGACATATGACCTGGAGTCTAAGTACAGAGATGTGGGGGGATAGGGGGTAGGTGAAAACAGGCTTATGCATATATCCATGGATCAGAATTCAACTAATGATTTGGGAACACTGTTAAGACTTTGAATAATAATAATATTCCCCAAAATGTATTGAGACCATACAGTCAGAAATTAAGCTGATAGTAAGCATGCATCAGGTACGTGAGAAATACGTACATTTGGACTATTGTAAAGAGACTTGTTTTGTTTTTCACGCTTTTAAAAATCAAGTACAGTTCCTCTAATCGTGCATATTTCTGTAAAAGATCACACAAAAAGGAAAATACATTTTAATTGGATGAGGCTGTGCAGTAGCAGGCGTAGTTTGTGACTCCACACCTTCCCCTGCAGGCTGACACCGGAATCACAGGCATTAGTTTTGCGTTAAATCACCAGCCAATGCCTTTCTCCAGAACATATAATTACCTCTATGTCCCTATAATATCGTGTATGATCAGGATTGCACCGATTCATCTGACACAGGCGTCGTGAGCTGTGGTCTGCTTTTATTAGACTCGCATGATCACAGTCGGGGTCAGGCCGGGACAAATCAATAAGAAATGACTCCCTGAATTGGATCGAGCAGTTTGTGAGTCAAGAGCAGTCACTAATGTGTAAAAAAAAGCGTTTGTGGTGCCAACGAGAGCAAGAAGAAGTCGTTTATTTTTTCTGATTAGATGTGACATTGGAGAAGTCTGTACAGTACAGCTTGGATTGTGAATGAATCGATTACTGATTTATTGTGGTCAATGCATCTCAGCGGATCTTCAACATTCGCAGGCAAACGTGATATTAAAATGTACAAAACGGGCTGAAGGTCACAGCAATGCTTATTTTTCCATAGCCTAGAAAAGCCGTTTTCAATGTGCAAAGACGTAAATCACAAGACAAGATGCTGTACACAGAGTTCAAAGTACATAGAAAGGAGTGTATCTTATTTAATCTCACCCCTTCTCCTAATAAAACACTGATATTTCCTGTTAACGGAATCAATAATTATGGTAATATTTTTGGTGACTAATTCTGCTGTACTCTGATCGTAATTTGCTATTGATTTATTATGCCAAGTTCCTAATCCTAAAAGACTACGCAAAAAAACATATACTATTAAGATAGCCAGATTTGTTTATTCTCTAACCTAATGATTTGCTGAATTGGTACAAGATGGTTGTAGCGTTTGCCTATTTTTTTGTCTAAATTATCCACATTTTGCTCAGAACGACAGTTATGTTTCCAAAATCTTCTTTTTTCTAGAGTTATCAAAATATGAACATGTCAAAAGTTACATCAGATAGAAATCTGATTACTCACAAGTTTTAAAAAGGAAAAAATATGCACAAAAAACAAACAAAAAAAGCCCAAAAAATATTTATAAAAATGACTAAAAGTGTAATAATCTGAACGTTATCTGATTTTTTTCTGATTTTTAGAGTTATCAGATCATGGAAATGTCAAAAGTTACATCCAATGTGAGTATTGGATTTCTCTCTGATAAATAAAAAAAAAATGCCTAAAAAAAAAGCCAAAAAATATACATAAAAGTGACTAAAATTGGATTTGTTTTAAAAATACAGCAGTCACTCGAAAAACCCAAGTATTTTTGATAAGTACATCCAATACATAAAGCCATAATCACATTTTATTCTTGGGTTATCTGATTATTCATTTGATTTATTAGCATTTACATTCTGTCTGGCCGTGTAAAATGTACATTATGGTGTAGACCTACTTTGGACCTGGTTTGGCTCTGTATGAGACCCATAATAGTCCTGTTATAAAACTGTTTTGGATCTGTTTGTACAGTCGGTGTTTGGTGTGAAATGTTTACGCGCCTATGCTACATATGGTATTGATTCACAAGATTTATTTAGCCTCTAATATATACTATAGGGCAGGGGTATAGAGAGCATGCAGCCTATATTATCGAATTTCTCTTTCAACCTAAAGAAAACACTCGACCTAAATTAGAAAAAAAAAGTCATGTAATCCCGCTGTTGTCCAGGTGGGTCGATAGCAAAAAGATTCCAATTAAGCTGAGCAAAATAATATGTCTGTTTGCCGCAACCCGACCGACTCGGTATAAAACTAGCCGACTGGAAAAAAAATATTAGCATTTTGTTTAAAAAATGCCAAATTCTTTTATTTTTCAATTATTTCGCAGACTCACTTTCACTCACTTTCCTAAAGCGCTGTGTAGAATATTTTTATAGCGCTGGTCAACCTATCTTTCATCCCAAGGGACAAATTACGCATTGCGCAAAGCATATGTGTCTTCCTTTTCGGCCCTCCATATGCTTCTGTATTAAACAGACCATGCAGGAGGAAACTTATAATGCCTTTAACATGTTGATTTGGTTCTGTCAGCGCCACTGGCCTGGCCACCGCTCATACCGTTCTATGTCATGGTGTGGCATTATTTAAATTTGACTTACGCTATGCATTCTGGGACATAAACACGCCCAGCAGCGTCATCATAACAAACATGGTGGTGCCCGTGTCCCCTGCATGTTCCCCCCGCTCGCCTTCGCTACCAAAATATAAGGATAACGTCATACAAAAGGTCAATTTAAATATCTTAAAATCGGGAGAGTTGGTCTTACGTTTTCCGTTATTGACTGTTGAAGCCTGACCCCTGGTGGTCACTCCGAGTCAAAAAATTGCAAAATTAGATTTTTTGCCTTCAAAGTAAAACAAATTATAATTTGCCTACCGACCGACCCACTTGAAAAATGTTGGGTCGGGTTACAGCAAACAGACAATTTATTTGGGGCAGCCTCATTTAAAATGTTTTATACGTTTGAAGATGCCTGACTCTCTGATTGGCTGCCGTGTTTGTTCTGACGTCAATCTTAAATCTTACATAAAACATGTAGTGTTTTAGGGCAGGGATGAGAATACTGAGTCGTTTACCCTCCACCACCAAAGTACTGCTCCAGGTGTCGGTTCCGTGCTCTTTTCTGTTACGTGTGTCCTGTATAAAATTATACATATACATTTCTGGATATGAATGTCAAGATAGCTAATTTTAGCGTCACAATCATTGTGAAAAGAAACCTATGACATTTGTTATATATCACATTCACGTCATTACAATTATCAGTTTTCCTATAGTAACATCGGGCACGTCTCCATGTACACCAGAATCTGATTATTATCTGATTTGTGAATCTTTAAGGATTTTCAGGCGACATGGAAACTGCATAATCTGATAAGAGGGACCGTGATCTGAATTGAGATTTCTCACATATGATTTTGCAGTTTTTATGTCACGTTTGATCTCATGACTCTGATGATTTTGAATGTAACACTTTTTGGTTGAACATAGAAGAACACAGAACATAAATAAGACACAGAGAGATCCATTTTGGTCTAAAGTAAAGATAATTTGACAAAAACATGAATTAATAAATAAATAGATACTACAGAAATGACTTAATGTTGACTTTTTTAAGACCATGGGTGACTAACAAAATGTTCTAGGAACGTATAATTTCACATCATTAGTTCATTGTCCAAAGATATATTACTCTTCAGCCAGAATGTGTGCATATGTTTACCGTATTTTCCAGTCGCACCAGCCAAAAAATGCATATTAGAAAAGAAAAACAAATAAGTTGCACAGGTGGATTATTCACATTTTTGGGGGGAAATTTATTTGATAAAATCCAAGACCAAGAACAGACATTTCATCCTGAAATGCAGTTTAAAATAATAACAGATTAGAGAACATGGTGAATAGGTGTACGTATGCTAACGCTAACACCTTCAGCTACATGACGCACAGACAGAACTGTGGTAAGTGTCTGGTATGTTAACGTAACATATTAACAGTTATTCAGATAACTATAGCATAAAGAACATGCTAACAAGTTTACCAAAGCATCAGTTTTACCCCAAATCACTAAATCCATTGAATTCTTCTTCCTCTGTGTCACTTCTAAACAACTCCACAAACTCCAGAGGTAGAGGAAGTGCAGATTCGTCGCTTAGAGCCTAGAGCGCCCTCTTGTGGTTGTCATGTGAACATAATCAACATGTGAAATGTGCTTGCCAGTGAGAAAATAACAAATAATATCACATATAAGTTGCTCTGGAGTATAAGTTGCACCCTGGCCAAACTATGAAAAAACACGGTATGCGTATATATCATGACTGAATAACCATATATAGTAATCCTGACATCATTTTTTCTGGCCCAGTTGTTTGCAAAGGCCTAACACTGCATTTTACCCTCGTGCTAGTGTTCTGTTCTGGCCCTCCAAACGGCTGCTGCTCCACTGCTCTTTGATGCATCTAAATTAGACTCCCACTCCACCGAGCACGAACCCCCATGAGGAGTGTCATCTCTTTTACAATAGCGCCATCATCGCCTGCCACTGCTGCTACTGCTGCTACTGCCGCTGCTGCCGGTGCTGCTCGGGCCTCAGAAATAGTGGAAGCGTCTCTCCACACACACAGAACATTTATTTTGTGTTCCGTCAGCCATATTCCAGTGATCACACGGACGTCAGGGCAGAGGAGAGGAGGCAGTCGGCTAAGCTTCGCTGTAAGTACTGCTCCCATAAGGGGATTGATCAGAACGGGCGGAAAGCGGCGCGTTCAAGAGCAAGTCGAAGCTGCAGAAAAACATATCAGCCCGCAATTCCCCTGTTGAAATTCCAGTTCAAAACGTGGTCTGTGTGTTATTTGGACTCGAGCCCCTGCGATATTTATCTTATATACTGCGTTCACGTTCTTCGAATTTGATTTGAGCTTGTGTAACTCTACGGGGGATTGACTGTTTTTGAAAGAAACGGCATAAACAGAAGAACAAACCTTATCATTGTTTGTGTTCAATAACATCTTTAGCTTTGGATCTTTGGATTGATGGACAACTAATTTCACTACAACTCTTACAAATCTTTCATGATTACCCTAGTTTGACAATATAGGTGATTTTATTTAAGTGTAAATGTGTGTATTGGTGACATAGAAGGATTTATCTGTGCTACTTCCTGTTATTTTCAGCAATTCTTCCTGACTTCCTTCAAAATCTGGCACTTGGGTGATGCAAAACGATGATAAATGTTTGCCACAGCAACTATTCCACTAAACTAAGCCTAAAAATTAGAAAAAATACAGCAATTTAGTCAGAAAATGAATGTTTGTCTGTGCATTGTCCCCACAAAGCAGGTGGTTGTGTGCATGTACAGTATGTGTGTGTTAGCGTAGAGTAGACAGCTAAATCACTTCATTTCTCCTCCGCTGCAGTCTCCCCGCAGGGAAAGCAGCCGGGTTTGATCTTTTAAAACTAAAAACAATATTTTATTGAAAGCAGAAAGCAGAACACGGATGAAAATATGGTCAGGGACTTCAGAAATATGGCGGGGGAGAAAAGCTGATGCAATTTGACAGACATCAGCCGGGGCAGGATTCATAAAGTATCTTTGAATTATAGAAAATGACTGGGCTTTTCCGCGGCTCACAGTGGACTGAAGCATCTACAGTCGATCAAGCACTAGCCACAGCAGCTTATATTGCAATCTTTCTTTTGTTTGCTCGGTTTTGTACTGCAAATGCGTGTCTGCTCCTCGGGGTCTGTAGCTTGACTTTGAAACAGCGCCAAGTCTGTTCTGTTATATACATCAGTGACCAGTGAATGTGGCTGTTTATTTACACTTTTATTGGCTTTTAAACATGCATCCCCTTAGAACTTAAGATAATACCCTCATGCAATATATTCATGTGTTTGTAGTGAAAGCAATTTGACATGAGACAACATCAGAACGAGTCGGGTTTATGAACTTAAAAACTACACAGGAGGCTTAGACATTTAAAGTTCAAGATTTGGCTTTAAGCAAACAAATATACCGTATATACCGGGGTGCAACTTATACTTATATTTATACTTGTATACTTATACTTATACTCTGGAGCGACTTATATGTGAAATGATTTGTTATTTTCACACTTGCAACCGCATTTCATACTCCAGCGTGACTTATATATATATATATATATATATTCTTCTTTATTATGAATTTTTTGGCTGGTGTGACTTATACTCCAGTGCGACTTATAGTGCAGAAAATACAGTAAAAATGTAAAGATTCTAGAAACATTGAGATATTGATTGAGTAAAAAATCTGGACAATTCTTTAGCAAGATCACCACATTTTACTCTTTAATATTTGTCAACATTTGCGTGATGCTTTAATTTTTCACTCTAAAAGTCAACATTTTACTTCAATACTTTAGTGAAAGTATTGTATAGAGATTTTTTTTTGTCTGTATCTGTACTTTTCTACTTTCACTTTTTGTACAAAAGTGAGTATTGCTCCACTACTGAACATGGTTAAAACCTCAAATAACTCAGTTTGCACGCCACGTCTCTTTTCAACAGAAGTTTACATTAAATTGTGATGCATCTCGGTCGCTCTGCATTGTTTGCCTGACCCCTGCCGTATCTTGCCCGAGTAAATGTTGTTTGATTGTTTCATGGTGGTCTAAGAAGAAGCCATTTTATGTTCACTCGGCCTCTGTATCTCAGGATGATTCATCTGTTTTACAATTAGCTCGTGTTCTTCTCTACTCAAGCTTAGATATTGTAACATTAAATTACAATTGTACAATGGTAATTACAATGTTTTATCTTGTTTCTGAAGCTGTGAATTTGTGCATTTCAGGATTAGCATGTACTATGCTCTCCTGCCAAGTCAATCTTCAATAAATCCAAATCTCGAATGTTGACTATACTGCAACATTGCCTTTTTGCGTTAGGAGGTGTGGGCATGTCTTGTGTGAATGAAAGTCATCTTTTTCTTACGTTATCAATCATTGCGACAATCGTTCAATCATTTTGTTTCACTTCAATGTTACAAATCCTCCGTCAAACCCTCCAATAATCTTTTTTGTGGTTTCATTTTGTGTTTTTTGCAGCTCGCTACATGGGATCCGGTGCACGGCCTGAACGGGACGCTCACCGATCGCAAACTGGAGAACAACATGAGAGGAGTGGTGCTCCGAGTGGTGACCATACTGGTGAGTACAACACCCTGTGTTTGAAGAGAAAGTTTGTTTGAAAGTGGGCCCCAGAGTGCTTGACTACACCTGTGGCCGTGCTTTGTCTAGCCAGCTCTCGATGGGGGTTTTGAGAGCACATAATTGCAGAAAAACACAGTTTTTTTTAACACAGTGAGAGAAGCAAAAGTGAAATCAGCAGCGGTTAGGAGCAGGGTTGGGCAAGTTCCTTCCAAAAAGTCATTAGTTATAGTTACTTGTTACCAAAAAGCAACTGAGCAAGTAAATGCTTTGTAAAGTGATGAAAGTAACTAGTTACCAGATAAAGTAACTTTTAAAAAACTGAAAAATCTCCAAAAAATACACCCACCACTGCTCATTTCAGTGAAACATTTGCTCTGTTCTGCCTTATTTAGCCGTCAAATCAACTAACCACAACCAGTGTTAGTTATAAACACAATCTTTACGCAGCCTGTACCAACAGAACATAAGGAACACATGCAAGTTACAAAATCTTATTCAAAAGCAAGAATAGCCTATTGACCTTATTCTGCCCCGCCCACTCTTTTTACCACATATCAGCATTTCCACTGTAATGGCACTTCCGGTCCAGCGGGGACTCTACTGGTTTAAATGGAGAACGAGGGAAAAGTCTCGTCGCTAAAATATGTTATAAAGTAGATTTAGATTTATTTTAAGTCAATTTGTGTAAAATATCCAATGTTCTTGTGCAACAACAAGTCAACACTGCACCGATTCCCTGAGCGGCCTGAAAACGGCTTTTTCGTCCGCGTAGAACTTATTTTCTCTCGAAGACGGCAGCCTTGTGTTATGGAACAGGATCACATGGCGGAGCAAAGACGTGCTTTTGGAATAATGTGAATATGAATAACAATATCAGCAGAAACTTCAGACAGAACCCTATAATTCTCAGAGAACAAATTGTCTACTACTTATACCACGGTCAGTGAGAAATTCCAATGCTAACTGCTGTTGTGGAATTTCTGCAAACAACTACCAAGAAATAATTCAATTGAACAGAGTTTGTCTTTCTCAAAAGGTGGATCTTTATTTACTCGTGCACAGTATATAATCACTTTGACAAAGGCATCTGTCCCTCATCCTCCAGAACCATGACAATACACATCCTTTTAAAGGCAGTGACCAAACCAGCTCTGAAAGAGATAGAACAACCATCACGGATGCAAAGATTCGGACGCTCATTCGGAGGTGACCGGACCCTCGAGTCATGTCCTGACGCAGGACTGGTACGATACAGAGGCGCCGGACCATCTTTATCAGGAACTCATATTATCTGCAAACAACAACAGCATAAATAGAATGACATGATATTTTCCCATTATACTGCCACGCTTCCTTTTGTAAAACATGTAGAATACACTTTAATGCATGGACCTTTTCAATGACACGTGTCTCTACTTGTTTTAATACAAACTGTTCCATCCAATCTTCCAGAACCTTCTTTATTTAGACCTCTGACAGGGAGATGTTACAGATTGACGGGGTCTTGATGAGTGTGAATCTTCGGCAGGGTCGATTCTAGAACCTCCCACGAGTACTTTAAAGATTTACTGCTGTAAATTCTTCATACTTTAAAGTGAGATGGAAAAAGATCGAAGGGAGATGGTTGTTGTTGTTGTTGTTGTTTTTTATGGCGGTTGGCATCCAATTGTTGCATTACCGCCAGACTTTATTCCTCAGACTTTTGCGAAGGGAGATGGTGCCATACATCTCCGCGGCGCCCCCATTTTCTTACGCTCTTTGATTTGCATCATCCATAAAAGAACATGCTTGAGGAATTTCTCTACACTGGCTCAATGTGACAAAAAGATACAAGCCTATATATACTTTTTTATATATTATTTTGATCTGATTATTATATTGTGTGCTCAAAATCCCAAACACTTTCTTAATTTGACTCATAATATGAAATGGGAGCAATTCGGCAACATAAAACAGGCCCACTGTCAATCAAGAGCTTATCGTAAACCTACAAATCGACTTTTTCTGTGGATCACTTTGCAAAACAATCCTTCAGCTTGGTACTCCTGACCAAAGACCACACGCTTTGACATAACTTTACAAATACATTTTGGTCTAAAACCATCTCTTGTCTAAAAATGGGTGTGATTGACGGTTGGATTAACCAATTGTGGCGGTTTACAAGTTAAGGGGGTAAAAGAACAATGCATAAGACTGAGAAATGAGTCTGATTACTGCAGAATCATTAACACATTATCACCCAACTTTGTAAATCTGAGGTAAAAGAAGTTGGATATTTTGTCCCGAATGTTACGAAGAGAAGTCTTCCACATTTGAGAGACACAAGAAACAGATGAGTGGCTGTGGTGGAACTTTTGAACTCCACACAGAAAATCATAAACTCAGAACATTCTTATGTGACTTTTATGGTAGCTGGTCAGCCCAGAATGTGGGAAAAAATAAATTGATTTGATTTGATTTGAAAAAGTTACTATATTCATAATTTGTATTGTTATCAGCCTTTAAACATGCTCTTGAGTACCTTTAGTCATGTTTTAGAACTAAAAAAGCAGATTTATAAAAAAGAACATTTGCATTTGCATTTCCCAAGGCACTAACTGTGTTCTGTCGCCATCTACTGACTGCAGAGGGAATAACAATTCTAAAAAACGCAATGTGTGTTTTTGACGGTAGGCGGTGAGAAGACTTTAAACAGGGTTAGGGTTAACCCGCGCTTTACTGTAATGGAAAAACTGAAAGTTGTGAAAAGCACTTATGGAGTAATCGCGGTAACTTATTAGAACGCTAGGAATGAGTTAACAAAGTGGCAAATTATGTTAAAATAGTTCAAAATGAAATGTCTTTCTCCATTTTCAGACTAAAAATCAGGAACAGCGCCTTTAACAAAAGAAAGTAAAGAAAGTACAATATTACGACAACACTAGTTCCCAGTGGGTCAGACAGTGTTTTGAGAGAAGTTCCATCCTTATACCTTCAGAGGTTCCTAATCAATAATGTCTGGCTGAACTAATCTAAGTTTGTGTGACAGACTTCATATCCAGCTTGACCTCAATTGAAGTTTGGACACTCTGGAGTCTGGCTGTCATTCTCCTGCGCTGACATCCGCTCGGACAGGACTCTTTAAGATCCTTACCTCCATAATTGCACACCCAATGTTAAAAACTAAATGCTTATTCATAACGTTCTTAAATAAGTTGATTAAATATGTTAGATTAGATTGTGTTAAAAAGCTTGAAAAAATTAAATACACTGATTAACCAATAGTAGTTTAGTCTGTTACATTAGCCAATAAGGTCCAGGTTGGGCCCCTGGGCTTTGCACAGCTCAGTCTCACATCAGATGCTGAGCAGAGAACTCTGTGCTCGTGCGGGTGGGAAAAATGTGAACGCAGACTCAGAATCAGAATCAGAATATGTTTATGGTCAATGAACAAGATTCAAAAACATAGGAACTTGTCCTGGTGATCGATGCGACACAAAACAATAAAACAATGAGCAAGTCATAACAATAAGCTATCAGAAACAATAAAATACAAAATAATAGAATAAAAATAAAGATGCAAAATAGGCTTAATATATACACAAATTTACAGTTGTATAGATATACTGATGTAGTGCAGAAAGTGACCAGTGCAGTGAGTGATTCAATTATGGATAAAGTGACAGTGTTTGAGAAGTGTTCATGAGTCCAACGGCAGAGGGAAAGAAACTGTTCTTATGGCGGGAGGTTCTGGCCCGGATGGACTGTAGCCTCCTGCCTGTGGGGAGTGGCCTCCTGCCTGTGGGGAGTGGCCTCCTACCTGAGGGGAGTGGCCTCCTGCCTGAGGGGAGTGGCCTCCTGCCTGAGGGGAGTGGCCTCCTGCCTGAGGGGAGTGGCCTCCTGCCTGAGGGGAGTGGCCTCCTGCCTGAGGGGAGTGGCGCAAATAGTCCATGTCTAAGGTGAGACAGGTCGGCTCTGATCCGACCTGCTCGTCCCAGAGCTCTGGAGACATACAGGTCCCTTAGAGATGGAAGTCTGCAGCTGACAATGCGCTGTAGTCTCTGTTTGTCCCTGGCTGTGGCTCCAGTGTACCACACGGTGATGGAGGTGAGGATGGACTCAATGATGGCCGTGTAGAACTGCACCATCATCTCCGCTGTCAGCCTGGCTTTCCTCAGCCGCTGCAGGAAGTACATCCTCTGCTGGGCCTTCTAACTCAGTGGTATCGGCATTCTGGTTTTCCATTGCGCTTCAGAGCACTGTTTTCTTTTTAAAATTAAATGTCAAGTGCAGTTAATTGTCACTTAACATTGTTGTACGGATTTAGAACTAAAAGCCAATGAGTATTTGTAATGCACTTAAAGTTGTGTTAATTTAAAGGTTTATTGACTATACACTGTGAAACATTGAAGTGGTTTTGCTATCTGATTATCTCCAAAGAGATGTATGGTTTGCCTTCATTTTTGCAAAGTATGAAATTTCATAACTGAGACAAGCAGTCAACTTAGTCAAATTATTGTTTCTATTCAACATTTAAGAATTTCAAATATATTTCAAACCAAATTAATGTTGAAATATGCTGACCAAAGACTACTAATGAATCATGAATACATAATAAGTTTTGGGGCTTTTACAAGGTCTGTATTTTTCAATGTGGCGCCCCCTATAGGTCCAAACCTGCTGTTCCTCTGATGTAAGCGCATTTGTCACACGCGTTACCCCAGATGACTGATGCCCAAAGACAAGAATAGATTGAAAACTGTGTGAAATGCCCAGGCTGCTGCCGTACACAGACATGTTCTCCTTTGTGTGGATGTTTGGAGGGCATTTTCCCGTGTGTGTGTGTGTGTGTGTGTGTGTGTGTGCGTGCGTGCGTGTGTGTGTGTGTGTGTGCGTGCGTGTGTGTAGGATCCACATGGTGTCGAGCTTCTTAAAGAACCTTTGAACAGATTGTCCTCAGTTGCCGTGGGCTTTCGCACTCTGATATATCTGTTTTCTGTCTCTATAATGACTTTAGACACTTTAAATGATGAAACAATCAATATACGCGTGCAAAAAGCCTGTAATAATCAAAATGTCAAAAAGCATTTCACAATTTCTGACTTTTATGAACAATATGCTTTATTCGTAAATATTGTACTCTTTTTTTAGAAGCCTTAAGTCACCATATTTAAGCATTTATTAGCAAAAACATAAAAATATCAATGTACAATAGAAATACAAGTCAGAATAACAAATCTTGGTCCGGGATAGCCAGACATAGAGAGAATATGCAAACTCCACGCTGCAACACCCACAAAGTCCAGGAATCAAACTAGGAACCGTCTTGCTGTGAGGAAAGAGTGCTATGCCTACTATGATTTATTATATAACTAAAAGGGGAAAAAAGTTTTTTTTTTACAACCTGCAAGCTGCATATTGTATACAGTGAATAATACAAGCTACTACTTTATTACATGATCGAAAGCGTTCCTAAAATGTCCCTTTAGTGCTAATGTATTTATCCATGGGCTTCAGAATGATGACACTTTATGAAACTTTAGAATTGTCACTATAACAAATAGCTATTTAAAGCAAACTATACTATGTTTTGTAAGGTGAAAAGTCCTCATAATGTAGCCTAAAACAGGAAGATGAAACCCATGACATAACAGACCCTTCCTGGAGTAACACGTGTAGTGTTCTCACACAAACCCTGAAACTGATACTGACGTTTACTTACTGCTGAAACAAATGTAGTTGTAATAAGTAATAAGAGCCCATACCTAACGTTCAGACCAATGTTCTAAAGTTTACTTGTTTGAGTTGGATTTGTCGTAACCATTACATCGTTAACGCTACATTTTGTCAAGCACAATATTAGATTTAAGAAATGTATGTCGCTTGCTTGTCACCATGTTAATAAAGGTTTTTGTCTTTTTTATAAAACATTTTAAACACTTTTTTGCTCATAGGCTTTATTTAACAGTGCAGTGTAGGGCGGTGTAAGGGGGTGACGTGCAGAAAAGACATTCAGAACATTTTCGAAGGTTTTATTTGATCTCGCTGGCATAATAATAATAATAGGTTTAAATAATAGGTTTTTCGGGTGGCGAGTCACATATGTGCTGGTGTTCTGACCACTCGGCCACCTGGCAGCACGCGCTAAACCCTTCAGCATGTGGTAATGTTATCTCATTTGTTTTTAAGGATTTTTGGCCCGTAGGCTTTATCGGACTGGACAGGTGAGCGTGAAAGGGGGGTGAGAGAAGGGAGGACATGCAGTGAATGCTCAGAGTCGGGAATCGAACTCACGACACCCTTGACCACTAGACCACATGTCGTTGCTCGCGCGCGATCCAGTGCTTTTTAGTCTCCACGACAGGCCTGTTTTTTCCTCAGTAAATTAAATGTCAACCATAAATACCAAACCAAATATAGTATGTAATATTCTTCCATGTAATTATTCCAACGTTGATCGAAAGCAACGTTTAGATCTAGTTCTGCAATGTTTGATCGCTGTCGCAGCTAACGCAGCTAACGCAGCTAACGCAGCTAACGCAGCTAACGCAGCTGACGCAGCTAACGCAGCTGACGCAGCTAACGCAGCTGACGCAGCTAACGCAGCTGACGCAGCTAACGCAGCTGACGCAGCTAACGCAGCTGACGCAGCTAACGCAGCTAACGCAGCTAACGCAGCTAACGCTAATCCTCCCACTGAAAATCCAGGCTGGAAACACTGAACAGCTCTGTTTAAGATAAGAGCGCCTGCAGTGGTCCCAGTGGTGCAGTTTATACAATGCAGTGAGTGTGATGTGGAGCATTATAAAAGCCCCTGTATATGAATCTAAACGAGGACGCATTCACTCTATTTAGCTGCTGCGGCTAAATATTTATCGATCGGCTAATTAGGGATGAGATCATACACCTATTACACTTCCAGCCAATGCCATGGATTTTCCAGGGACTTGCATTGATTTGAAAACGGCTGCTACTAATGAATGCCTAAATCACACTAATAATGTGCTTATGGCCCCCTACAGGGGCCAGTAATGGTACAATCTCATCCTCAAGTGCGTGAAGGGAATTGATACGCTGCTGGAGAACCTCACGTGTGGTGCTCAACCTTACGCGGAGTTACTGAAACGTTATGTGCGACGAGGCGGTAATGAGTTATTTTAGAGGGACTAGATTTTTAATAGACTTGTAGAGGTGGGTAATTAAATGTAATGGCACACTTTTCTGGTGGAGGAGATGTTGATGCTCTGTCTGGAATGTTCCACTGTATGACATGACGTGACGTAACAGATCCGCGGTATTCTAGAGTGTAATGCTGTTGATTATTCCAGGCAAAGCAATAAAAAAGAAGAAGAGTTATTTTATTTTTTAGTAACAGTTGGAAGATTTCACAATTTTCTCGTAGTGAACATGTTTTATTGTACTGGAGTTTGGGAATGCAGTATTCTGGAGAGCTCTCGGAAACAATTGGCGTTTGTTGGAGAGCCTAGTGCGTGTTCCTTGGCAGCGCTGCACACGCGCGCGCGCACGCACACGCACGCACGCACACACGCACGTACACACGCACACACACGCACGCACGCACACACACACACATTCCACCAGAACTGATTGGGCCAAATAAGTGGCAAATTAACTTCTTTGTGCACCTGCCACCACTTGTTGATTCCAAACTCCATTAGAGACTTTTTTCTGAGCAGTTTCAAATATCCTGAAACCAGCTTGCTGCATATTTATGAGATCATGGTCTGAACTTTTAGATATTTTCTTGTAAAGATTTCGATTTCCGCATGTATCCGCAATCTTTCGGTCATCACCCAAAGCTCATGACCATAGGTGAGGGTAGGAACGTAGATTGACAGGTAAATCGAGAGCTTTGCCTTTCGACTCAGCTCCTTCTTCACCGCCACGGTCCGATGCAGCGACTGCATCACTGCAGCCGCTGCACCGATCCGCCTGTCGATCTCACGCTCCATCCTTCCCTCACTCGTGAACAAGACCCCGAGATACTTGAACTCCTCCACTTGGGGCAAGGACTCTTCAACCACCCGGAGAGGGCAAGCCACTGTCTCTGGTCGAGAACCATGGCCTCGGACTTGGAGGTGCTGATTTATGATTAGGGAACAGTTTTTGAGTACATTTTTCTTCAAAGCATTATACATCAATATCATATTATAAGTCAGTGGCTCCCAAAGTGTGATTCAACAGTTTGTGCATTAAGGTTGAAATTAACTAATTCAATTAAATGTACCACAAGCGTTTGTTGTTTACATATAATCTTTTAACGCCAACACTCTGATAATAATGAGATGATGAGTGTGCACGGCGGGTGAAGAGTGTTGTACACATGCTGAGCGCCCGGTTCACACAAATGGAAGGTGTGAAAAGTAACAAAACCAAGTTGTTAGATTTCTACTTTTCTCACCTCACACTACATTTGAGCGTGTCAAAAGCCCTGGATTATTGATCGCCGTTGCCACTGAAAGCCATACAAGTTTTTGACAGCAGAAATCCAAAGGGAAGTTGAATCGCCACAAAAAGCAAGAACACTAATTAACCATGGCTTCACCTCCACACAGAGCTAAAGGCGGCGTGTGTGGAGCTGGCAATGAAAAGTTTATTCTTCAAAAGGTCAGAGCCTTCATGGGCAATAAGTCACGAAGAAGACAGTCAAACCAGAGAAGGAGTTTATCTTTCTGTGTAGTTATAAAAAGAGGCTCATTGTCAAGCATAATCAAACATTACAAGGCTGCAGATTGGTGCTTACATCATTATAAGTGACCCTTATCAATTATATTTGTGAACGGTGGTTGTTATATTTACTGGGGCATTGTGCAAGATTCATGAATATTTTTTTGTATTTGTGTCCTCTTTTCCCAAACTCGTCCATTGTCAATTGTCCGAGATTTAGATTAGATTTTCTGACCCGAAGGCCATAGTAGTGCAGCGGGCTCTCTCGCTTCATAGCAAGAAGGAGTAGATAATACAAATAAATACATATAAATACAAAAAAATACAAATAAATACAAATAAATACATATAAATACAAATAAATACAAATAAATACATATACATACATATAAATACAAATAAATACATATAAATACAAATAAATACATATAAATACAAATAAATACATATAAATACAAATAAATACAAATAAATACAAATAAATACATATAAATACAAATAAATACAAATAAATACAAATAAATACAAATAAATACATATAAATACAAATAAATACAAATAAATACATATAAATACAAAAAAATACAAATAAATACATATAAATACAAATAAATACATATAAATACAAAAAAATACAAATAAATACAAATAGTTAAATTATGGCATATATGTGGAAAGAGTATAGACATTAAGGAATTGATTGTGAACCCTCAACGCTGCTGCCATGTGCAAAACCTTAATGGACAGATAATATGCATTATTGTTATTGGCTTTAAACCACTGCAGTACTGGTCCGCGCACAGGTTACTCAAATCTGCCACAACCCAGTAGGTTTTAAACCTCTCAAGCTCATATTTATTCACTCGTTTGTGTTTCTCCCACTGCCCTCACCGTCTGCGCTCGGTCGCACACACGATTCTCGGGTTTGGCCGTCTGGCATGTCACGGTTAGGCTTGTGCGCTTGTGCATGTGTGTCCCTCTAGCCTCTATTCCACTGGAAAGCAATCACTGTGCAATGACGGAGATTATTATTGGCAAAACATAAAGGCAAAATTGAAATTGTGGATGGAAAACTTCAATGTGTCAAGAGGAAGTTCAACCTTTTTCTTTCCCATATCGTCGCTCACAGTATTTCCATGTATTGTAAAGTGTGTGGCTGAACGCTACCTGCTTCTCTCCGCGGAAATGTTATTATTCAACCCGCAATATTCCACCATATTTGACTCTATCTCCATGGAAACAAGCAGGTGACGTCGCCAGGTCATGTCAGTGCTGCGGAGGGGATCTTTTGAGCAATAACACCTGTAATTGACCAAATGCAAGATAGACGTTTAATGCCATAAAATAACAATATCTCCATGAAAGTATTTTATTATTTTGGTCAACTGGTCAACTAATGTGTAGGCAGAAGCGCAGGCTTGTCATGCCTACGCTAAATCATGTCTAACTTAAATGATTACAAGCGCTGATGATGATAAGATTCACAGCTAAATAAATTGGAACGCCTGATATGATCCGAAGGCGTCAAGCTGGACTTTAAAAAGATGGAGGAGCTTTATCGATTCTAATAAGAATACACATACCCGCATTCAGACAGGTGGGGCAGAGCAAATACAGGTCAACACTGTAATAACATGGCAGTCCGTTTAGCATGGGAACCTCAAAGCCTTTCTGAACCCCTTGACGCGTTATGAATCGCCTGAATCATTTTCCTAATATTCACCGTATTCCGCCCGCTCGTATTTGCCTCTTTTTGCCACGGATTGGCGCTTTCATTGTAATGGCACTTCCAGTCGAGAAGTCGAGACTACACTGATTCCCTGGGAAGGCTGAAAATGACCTTTTAGTCTGCGTAGAACTTATTTTCTCTGGAGGTCGGCAGCAGATGTTAACAAATACAACCAGAGGAAAGATTATGCGGGAAGGCAGGGCTCAGTGCAACTTCCAGTACGAGGCAAATATATTATTTTGTTTTTTTAAAATAAATAAAAGGGAATTTTTACTTTAACTGGACTCATTATAACATTTTTGATAGCGTCAGGTCACAACGGAACACTTGATGATGAATGATGAATATGCACTGAAACACATTTTTACCCCCCCAATATTATTTATTTATGTATTTATTTATGCATTTATTTATTTATTTATTATTATCATTTTTAATTTAATTTATTTGTATTTTATTTTAATTACCTACTTACTTACTCTCCGGAGAGGCAGCGGGCATCTCTCTAGGTGTGTGCCACGTTTGATTGATAGATCCTTCTGGTTAGGGAGCGACTTGGCATGCATGTCCAGTCGCTGCCTAATGGCTTATTGAACGGCAACGGCTAGCGCGGATTAGAAGGCGCCGTAGCTAATGGACGGCGAGGCCCACGAGTCGCGCGCGTGTCCTCTCGATGTGTGCTTAATACGCAGCCTTGCATCCGCTCAATAACGCACTGGGCTCGCTCATAAATCTGCGGGACATACTGGCCTGAAACGCTCATCAGTAGGGATTTATTAAAGTGAGGGGAAAACTGTGAGTGAGGGGTGGAGGCTAAAAGCAAGCGACGGAGGAGACGGAAAAGTCGGTCGAAGTGAAGTCG
Organism: Eucyclogobius newberryi; assembly: GCF_026437365.1. Classification (NCBI taxonomy): domain Eukaryota; kingdom Metazoa; phylum Chordata; class Actinopteri; order Gobiiformes; family Gobiidae; genus Eucyclogobius; species Eucyclogobius newberryi. The sequence continues at coordinate 30,659,273 of NW_027316278.1, read as the reverse complement.
GCGTGCAGGATTGGCGCTGTGATGGTTGAGCACGGAGAGTCGATTCCTACACCAGTATCAGGAGTGTTTTTATTACTTATTAAACATAACTAACAGGCAAAGGGATGTACTATTAAAGTGGTTGTTCCCAATTTTGTGTCCATGTTGTACAGATGATATATTGTAAAATCAGCCGTTATGGTCAAAATGAAACCGCTGTGTGCTGTATGCACGACATTATCAAGCATTTTGACGTCCGAGAACCAGGAAGTGGACTGTTGGCATGCTTGTTAGTTTTGACCATGGATCTATTATAATATCTGGATAGGGTATGGCTACCGCATGTCGCAGACTACCCCAGTGGCCACTCCGTTGGTACTGCATCGTGCGTCCAGAAAGCTTTTTTTCCTTAGAGCGCAATGTAACAAAAAACTGCTCGTGTTCGGCTGACAGGGCACGTAGAGCTTTCAAAAAAGTCGATATGGCAGCAATTCTTACTTATTTATGGGTCATTGACTTTTTTAATTTTAAGATTGTTCAATTGTCTTTAAAACGCATTTTAAGCTGTTAGCTTCGGCTACGCTCTAGCGCGCCGCTCTAGCCCAGGTCGTGACCGTCTAGACCAATCAGAGCGCGTGTAGGTGAAGTGAACGGGCCGAGATGCCGTGGATGAGCCCAAATGCCACGACTGAACTACAGACGTAAAAATATGAATCTATGAGTTTAATAACTGAACAAATCATGGAACTAATGACCACCACGGATCTGAGGGCCGTGGATCTATTACTCAGAAGTGATGTCTTGAAATGTTTCTGCCTGAAAAACTAAATCACGTAATAAATGCTATGGAAATGGAATGTTTTGCCAGGTATAAACTAATCGATGTTACGTTTCGTGTCCATCAGTGTTGTTATCTGTAATACACAGACAAGAAACCTAAATACGGACTTAATCATGACTTTAGCATGTTTTGCACGTAGATAAACATGTCATCTGAATACATTTGACATGTTGTAGAATGATATGATTAAAAATCCGTAATTTAAGAAATACATTTTAAATCAAACATTCCATGTACTTATCAAGGACCAGAATTATTTCCATTGACAGTGAAAAAGTTTACTAACTAGACATTTTTTATGGTTTTATATTGTATTTGCGATAAACCACAAAACACTGAATAATAACTCTAAACTATTGAGCCATGACAAGAAATAGATTTACTTTTTTCCGGTTCAAAATCCTTCAGTTTTCTTAAAACCAGTAGTTTAATATTTCGCTTTATCTCACACTGTGCTCTGTGCTGCTCTAGTAACTCTCTCTGATTGGTCAGTACGATCACATGGTACGCTAACCGGATCTTGGCTGTTGGGGGCTTGGTTTTGACATGATGAAAAAAAAACGCGTTGAATGATTTTTAGGATTTTAGGAACGCGCTAGGAAAATTAAAATAACTTTAAACCGCTGCACAACGGTTTAAAATTTGAGGACAGTAAAAATCAGGTACAGCACTTTCAAAACTTTTTCCATGAATGTTTACAAAGTTTTATGTGGTCGTGATAAGCCCGGCTGCCCAGAGGCTAATTGCGGCTACCACTTTTCCTACCCCCACCAACCACATACGCAAGGGGTAAAGTGTCTTGCCACAGGACACAACAAATATGCAGCGGTAACACTTCAAAATAAGGTTTCACAGTAAACTATTTATAATGCAATAATAAGCACTAGGCATTACTAGCATTTATCTCTTAACTCTTTATTTAGCAACTTATGAGTGCTCTTACAAACATTTATGAGGTATTATAAGTATCTACAAATGCTAGTGTCTAATTGCTTATAAACATATAACTAATGCTTATTAACGCCTTATAAATGATTTCCTGAGGAAACTTGTTATAAAGCGTTACCCTTATAGAATATTTAATGTGTATCGGAACGCCGCTATATCGAAAGTGTGAAATATTATTAAAGACATTTCTGCTGACTCTGAAATGAATTGTTTTATTGCAGTCACAGGGAGCTACATCATACACCGCCATATTGGTTGCCTGACCCGCCAGCCCCGCCCACATTCTGTTTGAATGCGTAAGGGTCATTGGGAGGGCGTCAAAAAAACTCTCCAGCATTTACCGGTCCAACCACCGCCGCTAATTTGTGTCATGTGTCTCTCAAATGCGGAAGACGTCTCTCAAATATTTTCGGAACATTCAGAACAAAATATATAACTTAATTTACCTCAGATTGACAGAGTTTAGTGCGTCGCTTGTTGACTCAGCAGAAGTCGGCAACGTTTCTCAGTCTATGTTATTTTTATTCTTTTCCACCATGTTTGTTTAGACACGAACGGACAATGCGTTTGTCTGATTGGTTAATCCGCCTGTCAATCAGCTCCCTTTGGAAATTGGAGCGACTGTGTTGGATCCCAGACCCTCAGGTTTTGTAAAATAGTCTGTCAAAACGTGTTGGGAATGGCTGGTCAGGCAACCATATTGGCTGAGTGTCTTTATCCGTTTGAAATATGACCACGATGACAGAACAACGGCAGATGGACCTCCAGACCAAGTCCCCGCCACAATACGGCACACATCGGGAAACGAATACCGCGCTAACGCCAAACAGACACCATTGGAATCCGTTTCCTCCCTGGTGAAAGTATGGATCGTGTTGATGTTTGTTGCGCTGGGGCGGAGGTAGTCGTGGAAATACAGCGAGCTTTAATGAATTGTCTTAAATGTCAGCCGGAGGAGTGTCATTTGCCCTCGACGGGGGACTGCCCTTTCTCCGGCATTGTAACATCGACGGCAACAAAGTCGGCCATCTCCAGCGCTCATCCGCGGCGCACAATCAAAACAGTTTTAAATGTGTGTTTTTACTCATTCACTCTATTCTGCTCACAAAACTTTATTGTTAACATATTTTTAACGGGCCATTTACCTTCAACGTTCTGAGACTTGCAGGGGTGTGTCCAGAATTTCCTTTACCGCAGAGGCCCACGGGACATTTTCAAGGCTTAAGGCTGCATTTTGTATTGAGTATGTGCTGTAATCGTAACATTTCACCTTGTCTGTACAAAACACAAATAAAGGACCAAATAACTCCGTAAGTGAAAGAGACTCTGCTTATTCCGTTGCGCCCTTCCGTACTGTGAATAATCGAGCAGGAAAAAACAATGCCGAAATACCAGAACGTGTTCAGGGAAGTTCCAAAATCCCTCGTTAATAATAAATAAGACCTTTGAAGGAGCCAGCAGGACAGCTAGAGGACACGTTGTGGAGGGAACTGGAAGCTAAATGAATAAAGGATGTGGAGCTGCTTTGCCAGAAAACAAGGACATGTTTACAGACGGTGACAGATCACATGTCTGAGCTGTGACAAATCATATTTTCACCCGCCGTTCGGAGCAGTGACGCATTCTCTGTGTTAGAGAGGAGAACGTACAGGGATGATGGAGGAGTAAGGCCACTGCTCCAGAACCTTTAACGTTAATGGAGTCATTATGATTCAGTTTTAATTTGTCTCTTTCACTGTTCTATTATGATGTGATGTGTGAAAATATGTGGTCTGAACTGTCTGCAAATGAAGTCCCTCACAGATAAATAAAGTGACTTTGTTTTGATTAATAGTACAGAAAATATCGCTTTATACTATTTATGCTCCTTTGAAGCATTTTAAAAAATATATAGATAAACAATATTTTCACTATTCACAAAAAAAATATCTTCAAAAAAACGTCTCAATTATGACTTTGGTATGTTTGTCAAGCTTGTAAGGCACATTACTATTATAAAATTAACACTAAATTGTCAAAACCGCTTCAGTCAGTCAGTTTTTTTGATTTTTTTGTGTGTGTGTGTGTGTGTATTTTTTCTCGCATTATACAACCTCCCCCGTTCATTTTTTGACTCTTCCCAAAGTGTAATATTTCCAAACGGTTGGGGGCACTTTGATAATTGGCTGAGTTCATGCATAAATGAAATGGCGCATTGATTGGCGGCTCACTGGGTTCCAGACGCTGAGTGATGTATCATTGTTTCCCCTGTAGGAGGAGCCGTTCGTGATGGTGTCGGAGAATGTGCTGGGAAAGCCGAAGAAGTATCAAGGCTACTCCATTGACGTCCTCGATGCCCTGGCCAACTATTTGGGGTTCAAGTATGAGATCTACGTGGCTCCGGACCACAAGTACGGCAGCCTGCAGTCGGACGGCCACTGGAACGGGCTGATGGGGGAACTGGTTTTCAAGGTGAGAACGCGACACGGTTGATACCCCGGAAGTGACGTCACGCTCAGCATATTTCTCACTTTCGTTGCACAAGGCGCATCCGTCAGCTGATTGGGAAGATTTATTTTCATGCATTAAAGTAAAATCTGTTTTGTCGCAGCGAAACCGGAAGCGTGCCGTTAGCATGCTAGTTGTTAGCTTTACTGTAGCGGTAAATTTGGCACCGGAAGTTGTGGAAAGCGTTTAAAAACTCGTATCGGTGAATACTTAGGATGCTCGTAAGGATTTAGGTGACTGAGCAATAACTTTGGACGGCTGCAAACAGTTTATAATGAACTAACCGTTTTTTTTTTCATGTTTTTAAGACATGAAAAAACATCTGATACAACTTATTTAAGGACAGCTTGTCTTTTTAATTATTTTTGTATAGCAGTACCCATTTCTGCAACGTGTTCCTATCCATCCTATCCTCGTTTTTTCTTTTGATATGTATTTTTTAAAGTTTTTTTTCTCCTATCTTGTTTCAAAAGTCTCAAAATTTTTGAAATATTTCCACAGAAACAGTTTGCTTAACGTCAATTCACCTAATACATTTAAGCCACTTCTTTCTTTATTCTTATCCCATGGAAATCAGGGAAAGTAAAGCTTCTCTGTCCCGTTTATATTGATTGCTGATCTATTTGAACTAAAGGGAGCACAACGCTGTGGCTTAGTATCAAAAACAAAACAAAATCATCTTAATAATCCCATAGTTTGCACTCACGGGACATCACCATTTTCTAGAATGTCAATATGTTCAAACTGAGCTGGTTGATGGCAGAATTTTCTGTTTAAGTGTCAGATTTATGGTTCATATCTCTATCATTACTGGGTCTATCCAAATGAAACAAACATTGGCACAAAGTTCAACGTCTTCTCTGTCAGCATAAATAAACAAGAGTTAAATCTTGTTTTCTCAGTAGCATCAGAAAGTGGTGTAATTCTTCAACACCAAGACAGAAACAACAAAACATGATTGTCGTCAGTTATAAATACACAAGATTTACATGACTAAGTTTCACATTTGTAGATTTCAATTTTGGATATTTCTTTAAAAAAACAGTGAATCTCCCATAGTTACAGACGCCCTTTCCCACCATCTGAGGACGAAAACTGTAGCTCTGATTTCCGCCTGCTCCATTACGCTGCTGACTCCTACTTGTCTCACCGATTAAGAAACACATTTAAATAATTGGAGCACAAAGTAAATACACAGCAGTGGGCGTGTCTGGGGGTAGAGGGAAACAGGGATTTTCTGAATAACGGCATGTTTATTGAAATATAAATGACTGCATGAATCACTCCAAATACAACTTTGAGTGGACAAATGAGAAGAGAAAACAATTGTAACGTGGTTAAAAGCAATTAAAAGTTGATTTGGCATAATATATCCCCTTTAATAAAAACATACCTTGAGGATTTTTCCGTTTCATCCACGTGTGTTTAAGTAAGTCACCTGAAAACACTCTTGGCTTTAGCTCTTTGTTCCATATTGTCAATATCCATGCTGCACATTTTCCACTGTAAAATGCTTCAGTCCTCTTTGTTCCCAGCAGGAGGCACAAGACACTTAACCCAACCATTCCCAGGTAGAAATAAATCATTGTTTCCATACAAACACATTATTTTAAGGTGAATGAACCCTTTTTTGCCCTTCCTATAGGTCATAATCACCTTACAGAGGCCCTTATGTACTGACTTCTTTATTGTTGTATTTTTGTTGTGTTTCCCCTGCTCTCCCTGCACTCCCTGCACTCCCTGACCTTGTGTTGCTTTACAGTGCGTTCAACATTTGTATTCTCCCAACACCGCGACTCACAAAGAGTGAACTGTGCCGGGGCAGTGCAGATTTATGTGTACAGCGACGAGCCCCGGACATGTTTGTTTTCTCCATCAAATCAGAATTCACGATTTGATGATGATAATTATGAATAAATAATATGTCAGATGATTATTACCATGCCACATTTGCACACACATTGTGGGTATGGTTACCACAGGTGACCGAAAAGAACACCGCATGTGGAGGTTATGCTGGAAATACAAACATTCACAATGAGGGGCAGAAATATGGGCAGCTTAACGGATAAAATGTGTTTCTTTGCCTTTTTTTTTGCCACATTGTTCTCCATAGAGCTATTGTTTTGCTCAAATTCACTCTATACGGTAAAATGGAAACTGTTGTTGCTACGGCTGTGCTAGCTTGTTCGCTAATGGGGATTGGAGTTTTAGGACACTCCAGTTGCCCCAACACACAGACTAACTAACGACTTATGTAAGGAAAGAAAAGTCATTACAAGGAAAATAGTGAAAATAGAGCTGAATCTAGTGCACACTGGGGCAGCTGCAGGGGGCGCTCTAACATTTATATACACATGTATATCCTGGAGACTGATCCTAACCTTACAGAAATACTTCTTAACTAACCTTAATTTGCTGATATCTTAATTTTAAACCACGTAATCATGATTTACTTCACTTGATATTTGGTCGCCTTTGTCCACACAGCGATACAACATACAGTATTACATTAGTATACATTACTGTTGAGGCAGCGGCTGTTGTGATTTCGGGCGTTACAAAAATTAATGTAATTGAAATATGAATACATACAGATATACATAAATTACCCACATAATGCATAGAGGGAAACAGGAAAAAACGTAATTGGCTGATAATGTTTGAAGATGTACATTTTCTCAGTGATAAACAATATGCAGATTCACATCCGTTCTGCCTTGACCAACTAACACCCTGCTGCGACTACTGCAATGACTTCCTAATGCCGTATCGCTCCCAATTTCTGCACATATAAACAATTTGTCTCCTCAGTCAGCCATAAAATTAGCCATTTAATTTTTCAGAGGGATTTAGATGTCCTCTTTTATTTTGTACTATTGAGAGGCACATAGTGTGTTCAGGTCTTTTTGACTTCTGTTTTTATGAATGATTTAAAATTGTAAACTAAAAAACATTCTATAATAATGATAATAATAATAATAAATATGACATAATAATATAACATAATCATTTTAGTAATACATTTTGTTAATATTTCGCTTTTGATAAAACCCAAAGACAAAACAATACAAAACAGTAAATTAAAAGAATAATCATGAAAAAAAAAGATCAGTAATCAAACAAACTACAAAAAAAAAGACACAGTAAATCATCCTAGGTCCTATTTATTATTAATTTTTTGCTTTTCATTTTGTGCATCATATTTTAAAATGTATTTTGGTGCTTTATTTGCATTTATTGGATTTTCAAAAATCATTCCCTGTAAATTTCGTTAAAGCCGCGTTGATTATTGCTTTCGCTGGTGTGCTGGGGCTTAGCATTGGCCCGTAAAATCACCCACTCGTTAGCGCCATATCCCTCCGAACCAAATGGCATTATGACCGTGTTTTCAGCGCGCCCTCAGTCACAGGCGTGTGCTTTTCAAAGGGCCACTCGTTCACACAAACATCTTCCATTATCTTTATGACTCGAGCAGGTGCATGCAGCTGTTCGCACCGGCACTGGGGAAAACATTTTAATGAGCCATCATTGTCCCCGCACTTAGCTCAAAAACACCCACCATGCTTGGCCCTGGTCTTTTACCCAGTCACTCGTTCTTTTGAGCGTATGTGCGAGATCTGTCGTCGCATGAATGGATTGGAAATGCTTTGTGTGACTTACCATTCACACCGGTGAAGTTAACCATCAACGTATCACCGTTGGACACTGGGTACTTCAGATAACTAGGAAAATCAGACAACCCGTTAATATGATCAGATTTGTTTGGTTTTTAGAGTGAAATTTTAGAGTTTGGTATTTAGAAGACAAAGTGCAATATGTTTTAAAGTAACTTTTTCAATTAGTTTTTGCCCTTTTTGTGTAATTGTCCTTGTCTTGCGGTCTTATTCACATCAGATGAAACTGTTTATGTGACGTTCCAATTATCTGAGAGCTCCAGAAATCAGGGAATTATTTTTTGTTCTCACTTATAATAATTTCCCACAGCGTACAGTCAAAACCGTTTTAAAGTTGAGACATGAAAAACAGAAGAAAACAATGGTTTATTTCAAAGTATTTCTAGACCCTGAACGTTCGAGCTGGGTCGGGCATCATTTGTATCATTTTACGCGGGCCTTGGCTGGGCATTGGGCTGTAAAAGGGTTTAGGCCGTTAAAAACCTTGTGGGGCCGGGTCTAATTCTGCCGGGCTTTGGTCCTGTTGGCCTGATTACAGCTCTAATACATTCAATATTTTGCAAATGTGGAAAACAAGCATTTGCATTTATAAACCTTCTGTATGAACCTTGCATACAAAAATATAGGAACCTGTTTGTGAAAACTACACCTAAATAAAGCATGAAAAAAGACTCAATTCACTATGAACAGTCAGTTAAGAACTATCCAGATTTAGTTACTTAGGTTTGGGTTATGAGTTTGGGTATTAAAGCAGAACTAAGTAACTAAGTAATACCCTATTATATGTTTGATTTCATTTTTTCAATAAGGCAGTCTACTCACAAAAAAAACATGTTAAAATAAGATAACCAGGGTTTTGCAGGGGAGCAAAAAAAACATACTTAACCGGACTCACAAAGATGCTACAACCAGCTTTTTATTACTCCAAAAATGTTAAAACTCAAGGACTTGATTGGCTGCCAGACTGCACAAATAATGTGTAAGGAATAATAATGTTTCCGTTTGTGGAGTGGTGCCAAATTATTACGCACTGAGACAAAAAAACTCTTTATTTTGTTAAATGAGGTTTTGAAGAGCAAATGGATTTACCAAATTAGAATAGAGTATGGCAGAAGCATGATTATTCTTATACTGTTGTAAAAGGGGGCGACTAAGTGTTTACTTGTTCCCACTTTATTAGAAGTACTATTCTCTTCATTGAAATAAATAAGAATTTGCTCATACATTTTATCTATTGGTTATTTTTGGGGGGAATTTAATTATTCAAAATATCTGAATAAACGTTATATCTATATAATATGGTAAAAATGTTATTATTTTAGTCCTTCCTTAAGTAGCATTTGTTCATTATTAATGAAAAATTCTTTATATCATTTTTGTAGTTATTATGAAATGTGACCATTACAACTTGTCATTCTAAATGTGTCATTCTACGTAATATTCATAACGCCATCAGCTCCTCCAATCACATACCTATACATAAATATAACATATGAAGTGTCTTGCTTAAGGACACAAGGGCTCTGACATCTCTTACAATAGCATTTTTGTCATCTTATACGTATTACCCCACAAAGCAAAAGCGCTCGTACATTTCCACGATCTTCGACAATGCATAGAGCGGTGGCGGTGAAAGCTGCTGACGGTCGTACAATGAATTGCTTATTAATTCGCGCAGATGTTGAGCACTCCATTCCTCAGCAGCGACTTATGCTTTCAACCGTCAGCAATAATATCGTCTTTAATAACCCATTCTTTCTTTCATTCGGTGTCACTCCAACGCTTGATTTGTACTGATTAAACTGATTGGAGCAGCAGATCGTAAAGTGTCATTTTGCTTTGGAGTCCTTGCAGGTCTCATCAGCAACATTGTCGGCGCGGCGTCATTAGCAGCTAGCTCCCCGTGGTCTCCGTCGGCTGGCTCTGTAATTAGAGCGAAGGTGCGAGTCTGGCGCGCACGCAGTATGCTTTCAACAAAACTTCACTTTACCGTGCCAGGAAGTTAACTGAGACCAAGAGTAGGAACTTATGTTATGGATTCCAGACAGCGATGGAAAGCAATCGGGTGCGCCGCGTTTATTAGTCAATATTCGAACTTGCGTGACATAAAAAAATTGGATTAGGACTAAACCCAGAGCTAAACATGGACTTGACCTGGTGTTGAAGAAAACCAGCTCAGCTCTTGTTGCCTTGGTTATCAGAGGTACATTTCTCCTTCCAGGCTGGACTGGATCCGACTGGGATACACAATCGCAATGTCTTAGGGTTCATGTCTCTGATGGAAATAAACTTCTCCTGTGTTAGAACTCCAACCTCATCCCTCTTTCGTTCTTTCTTTCTTTCTTTCTTTCTTTCTGTCTTTGTTCTTCTCCAGAAAATGACTGAACAGAATTTACACCAGGGCGTCTCACCATGACAAAACCCGATCTCCTCTGAACTCAGAAGCTAAACAGGGTGTGGCCTGGTTAGGACTTGGATGGGACACCGCTGGGGACGGGCGCTGTAGTGAGGCGGCCGTAGCTCTAGCGCACACTGCTGTTCTCTCTGTACTGTAAGACCTTGTGTGGCATGAATATACGGTATATGTTATTCGGGAAATCCATTCTCTGCATTTGATCAACCCGTAAAATGCTGCTAGGGCATTTTGTCAGGAGCCCGGGGACCCATCTCCGGATCTTGAGCTAGTCTTGGTCAGGACCTTAACGGGAGGAATAGGTCTGTCGTGCATGTTTCGGGTTGATGGGTCGTTAGGGGATGGAAAAAGCCACCCAGACACAAAGAAAATATGTAAACCTATCAACAGATGTCAGCAATATAATTTAGATTAAGGATTAAGCTGGAAGGAAGCACGAGGGGAGAGAGAGTGCACTTGATGTTGGACTCAACCCAAATGCACTTGATTTTGCAGAGTAAAGGCACAGAAAAGACTTAATCCTGTTGAATTATTTGTGTAAGAAATACATTGCTATCTCATTTTAATAATCACATTTTCAAACTGCCCTGATATGAAAAGTCGCTTCGCTTACTGGACCGGCTACTCTTCGGTTGATGTGCAAACGCTCAACTGAAAGGGCCCGTGTGACTCTATGTGGATTTCTATTTTGGATATTGCCTTCAAAAACAGTAAATCTACAAAACGATGAACCTTATCATTATCTCTTCACAAACTTACTGTATTTCATATTCATGTTACGGCGAGTCCTTTCAACCAACCAACAATCACGTCTTTGGAGTTGAACGATGACCCAGTGTCCGGGGCAATCGCGAAATTATATATATTTGTTAATTTGTACTGGCGGAGATGACTTTGACCTTTGTGGCTGTTTTTGTTTCACACGGATAGACTCAATAATTACAGAGATATGAACCGTAAACCAAGTCAACAAATCTGAAATCTGACTGCGTCCTAGAATGTTCTGATTTCACGTAAATGCAACCTATTGAAAAAACACTTAATAATATATACATGTAATTTACTATGTTTTAAAGTGTACTCTTCTGTCCCCACAACTATTTGTCCCACTGCTTGTTTGAAATACAGCGTGTGGGTAAACGTACTGTAGTTTCTGCATCTCCAGCAGACTCTCCTGTACGTCCACCATCACCTCGTTGTCCGTGGCCCTCACACTCCTCTCCCTTTGCCCCTCGCAGCGCGCCGACGTGGGTCTCTCCGCCCTCACCATCACCCCGGAGCGAGAGAGCGTGGTCGACTTCACCACCCGCTACATGGACTACTCCGTGGGCGTTCTGCTGCGGAAGGCCGAGCGCACCGTGGACATGTTTGCCTGCCTGGCGCCCTTCGACCTGTCGCTGTGGGCGTGCATCGCCGGCACCGTGCTCCTGGTGGGCCTCCTGGTCTACCTGCTCAACTGGCTCAACCCGCCACGCCTGCCCATGGGAGGCGTGTCCTCCACCACGCTCTACAATTCCATGTGGTTTGTGTACGGCTCATTCGTGCAGCAAGGTAAGGCTGAGTGGGAGCGACGCATGCTGTTTGGAGCGCCGGCTGTTGTGTAGTTCGGGCGTATCAAGTGATCTAAAAACGAATCATTGTGATATAACCATCACATAAAAAGGGCATCATTGGACCTTTCCTGAATAGGTTTAGAATGGTCTGGAATGGATCTAAATCATAACGTTTAAAATGATTGTTGTTGTTGTATAGAGTATCAAGATTTTTTCTCTACTTCAAAATAGAGTTTGAAATGTATAAAAGTATGGTAAAAACAACATGTGAGAGTGAGCACTACATGAGAGTGCACAGATGTTGGCTCTTACTCAATAAATGCACTGGAAATATGATTATTATATGTTTTTTTTTGTTGTCCTTTTTAAGAAATTACTTGGACAATCAGTCCCAGATTGTAAATGTTCAATAGTGACATTTGTTCTTTCTGAAGAACATTATTATTTTAGAAAATACATGAAAAATGTCAAGAATCTTGATGCCCTTGCATAGAAATGTTTACCCAGGAGCTTGTCATGAAAGACACTGTTAAGTTTTGCAGATGTGTTTTGTGTTTCGTGAGAGTGAATACAGATGGAATTATGTCCATTGCTGGTATTCCATGTTTGCTCATTCACATTCACTGTCACGACCAAGTACAAATAAACAAACAAACAAACACACAAACAAACAAAAAATAATTGAATCCTTTCCCCTAATATGAAACATGAATTGAAATGATGCAATGATTTGTAGGATTAGTGCAGAAGGTCCAAACACCACCGAGGGGGCGCGCGTCTGGAGCTGTGGCTCGTTTCATCATTCAACACAGACTTTATGCTCTGACAGTTTAGAGAATAAGTGTGTTTTATGTGTGTGTGGAGGAGCTGGACTTTGGCAGCAGGAGTCATGCTCTGCGCTGCACCGAGGAGCAGAGCAAAACCCTCATTCACTTGACAAACTTCACGTGACCAATCAACCAATCTCTCACAACCAAACCTAAGCTTGAACCAAAGGCTTAGAGAAATTCTTCTTCTTCTTCATTTGAAAAAAAACAAAAAGACTTTGCAGGTATTTGTTTCCTTTGCCTGTATAAAACACATTATTAGGATCAACTTGTGCATGTGTCCAACCACTGAAAGTCCAAAGCCTGTTGTAAAATGAGCCTCAGAGACTTGTCTTCTCAGAGTAACACTGCCCCAGAAACCAAGAAACACTAAACGTATCCAAATAAGCCTGAACTGAAAAGAAAAATAGCTCCGAGCTGCAGTTTAAGAAGGCAGCCAAACAACAGACGCCATGACAACGGAGCCACGGACATGACAACAAGCACTGTGACGTTTGACATTTCAGCCGCTTATAGGTCAATTTATTATTACATTTCCTTTTATGCACTGCAAGGGAGCCGCAGTAGGAACGTTTTTTTTCTTTTCTTTTTGTTGAAATCATTCAGTTCTGACTCCCAGATAACAGTTACGGTAGGATTTGTGTTTGTGCACAGTTGTAATTCCGATTCTAATGTTACAAACTATGACTATCATCAAAATTATCTATTTTTTTTTCACAATTTAGCTCTGACAAATGCCCTAAACAACTCTTGAAAAAGGAATCGAAAATGAAAATTGACTGCACTTCCTCTTAAAAGCATGAAACTCTTTCCATATAAAGAATAACATAGTTAGTACATGGTTGAGGAGGAGATTATAAAGGTGCACTAACACAAAACTTTTTAAACACGCCATGCTCAAGGGCGATTGCGAAGCACCGGGATGCCCAGGAACCACAGCCCGCTCACCTCATTGTGTAGTGCTGTATGTTTAGAGCGGAGCAAATAATCCCAGTGGTATGGAATATCTCTAATCTGGCAAGGCAGACCTGAGCCCTGCTGCGATACTGCATGCTCCTCCAGCAGGTTTCAGGTTAAACAGCAGCGTGAAGCACCAAGGGCGAAAGGAGAGGAGCGACTTAAAAAAAACATTGTCACTGCGCGGAATTCTTTGGGAAAGTTCGCACGGATCCTCAGCGGCGTTGTTTTGGGGGTTTGTCCACTTTTTACCTCTTGAAAGGAACATCGGGGCACGTGAAGGGCTCGTAGATCGGGTTGTAGGCTCGTCTTGGTGTTGTACTTCATCAGGACGCTCGCTGCAGACTAACTAACTAACATCCTGCAAATATTTGAATGGCAGCAGACAGACATATGGCACGGTGTGATGGACCAAAGCGTAGTGTTGGTACAAAGCTACAATGTTACATGCAACTTTACGATGTTGGCAATGGAAGAATAATACCTACATTGAAGGCATAAGAAAAGAAAATACTTTGAAGCCTTGGCTCAGTTATTAGCTACATATTCCATTTTTATCCCTGTAATAAAAGGGCACGTGTCCATCACCTCCCAAAGCACTGCCGGGCGGACGGTCCCATGGCAGCCGTTTACAAAATCACACAATGCTCATTAACATAAACTATTTAATCAAGGATGTCAGTGTGGCTCTGTGTCGTAACATGCAATATCCACTCATAGTCTTTTTCAAATGAGCGTGGACGATCTGAGCCATACTTTGCCTTGTTATGGTTCCAGGACTTTGAAAATGCTTATTTCCGAGGCGGCATCAATTATGCAAATACTGGGGCTTTTTTCCTTTTTTTTGTTTTTTGTTTGTTTTTTTGCTTCCAAAGCATTCCGGGCCCTGAATAAGCAACTGATGAGCGTTTCTGCATTTGGTAAAAACTCCTCCATCTTGTGCGGTGGCTAATGATGATGATGATGCATGCTAATTTCTGTTTGATATTCACAATCGTTCCTCTTTTTAACTGTAATTAACATTTTAGCTATAGCGTCATTAGAGGGACACAGATTCCTCCAGCGCCTTATTGTAGCCAACAGCGGAAGTGCTGCTAATAGTAATAACTATAGTTTCTTTTGAACAGACCTCAGATGATCAAACGTTCCCATGTGTTCATTAAAATATAAATATATATATATATACCGGTATATATACACACACACACAATTATGGTCATTATGGCAAATAAAGCACCCTTAAATATGTTGTATTGTATTTTTTTTTTTTATTTAATGTGACACACAAAACAGAACTAAACACAGAGAGCAAAAAGATTAGAAACAGGGTAGTTCCAAAGAAAGTTAGTCTGGCATTTGTCCGTTTTGTGTGACTCCCGTGTCCCAATTTTCTGCAGATTTGTCCATTTTCAGGTTCACTGTAAGTTAGTTCATCCCAAAGTTATTTCAGTCAGCGCCATCCCTGTCATCTATGTCCCTGTCATTCATTTCCCTGTCATCCATTTCCCTGTCATCCATTTCCCTGTCATCTATGTCCCTGTCATTCATTTCCCTGTCATCCATTTCCCTGTCATTCATTTCCCTGTCATCCATTTCCCTGTCATCCATTTCCCTGTCATCTATGTCCCTGTCATTCATTTCCCTGTCATCCATTTCCCTGTCATTCATTTCCCTGTCATTCATTTCCCTGTCATCCATTTCCCTGTCATCTATGTCCCTGTCATTCATTTCACTGTCATCTATGTCCCTGTCATTCATTTCCCTGTCATCTACGTCCCTGTCATTCATTTCCCTGTCATCCATTTCCCTGTCATCTATGTCCCTGTCATTCATTTCACTGTCATCTATGTCCCTGTCATTCATTTCCCTGTCATCTACGTCCCTGTCATTCATTTCCCTGTCATCCATTTCCCTGTCATCTATGTCCCTGTCATTCATTTCACTGTCATCTATGTCCCTGTCATTCATTTCCCTGTCATCTACGTCCCTGTCATTCATTTCCCTGTCATCCATTTCCCTGTCATCCATTTCCCTGTCATCCATTTCCCTGTCAATCATTTCCTTGCTTTTGCCGAGAAGTATATTCCACAAATATCCATCTTACAGTTTCACATTCGAGATACATTGTTTTACAAATTGAATGTCTTTAATCTCAGTCCAGTTTTTACGAACGGTCTCAAAGCACATGATAGTGATGAGCCACAGCCAGACACAGTACTTCCCTGTGAATAATGTGTACAAGTACTTTGACATGGTGTTAGAAAATACCATGATACACCGTCTCAACAGAATTATTCCCAGACATTAATGTTGTGTTTGTTTTATGTATTTGAATGAGGACAGTGCATATTAATCAACGTGTCAGCAACAGCTACAACACAAATATGCCAGACTAAGCACCACATTTCATCCGTTGTCCCAAGGCAGGTAAAAGAACACAAAATATCCACTACTCGACATTACAAGACATTAAACATGAAACAGACAACTGACACATAGTATGTCCCCACATCTGAGGGATTACAGAAAAAAAACACATTATTTACTATAAAGAAGATGAGATTTTGTGCTTCTCCATTGGGATGTGCGTGCGGAACTAGTTCTCAGCTCTCACAAACACTTATTGTATCACATACATGTTATTTTTTGGCCACTGCTGCATTTTCAGACTCAAAATCGAAGCGGGGGGCTTGATTAAACCCACCCACAAACCAGTGCATTGTTGTGCTATGTGAGCATGCTAACCGCGCTTGTTTCCCTGCTTATCTAATGCATTTCTAATTTAGCTAGCTGCAAATATTAGGGGCTAAACGTACCGACCTTTACTGAAAAGACGAGTCGAAATGACATCGTTAGCCTGATAGCTCCTCCTTTGAGTGCAACACAAGCAGAGCTATAGCTAAAGGTGCAAATGCAGTATTCAAATCTGACACGCGAGCTAAAATACGCTTGGAATATGAATACAAATATTAATGGAAAGCTGCGAGGTCAAAAAGGCGGAGGCAGAAGAGTTCTGAGAGACACCCACAGTGACATTAGCTGACCCCCAGCGATGTTCCGCCAACGAAACGCTCCCGAAATAGACTTTGCTCTCTATGCTCAAACATCACTGGGTTTTCACACAGAGGCTCTGCACTAAGTTATGTGTGGATTATAATGGTTTACAGACTGTTATATCATCCATAAATATACAAAGATCTATCTGCCGGTCTGTAATCTATTATTAGGTGAATCAGTGGAATAGTCCTGTTTTAGTTCTCGTTTATTTCTGGGTTTTGTACTGGTTAGACCTTTTTTAGTCCTTCTTTAGTCCTGTTTAAGAACTGGTTAAGTCCTGTTTTTGTCTAGATTTTGCTGTGTTTTAGTGCTGGTTTAGTCCTGTTTGAGTCCTGGTTTAGTTTGGGTTTAGTTATTATTTAATTCTGGTTTTGGAACTAATTTAAACCTGTTTTAGTCCTACTTTAGTCCTTGTTAAATTCAGAGTTTAGAACATTTTAAGTCTTGTTTTAGTTCTGGTTTAATGCTGGTTTAGTCCTGGTCTTGGCAATAATTTAAGCCTGTTTTAGTCGTACTTTAATCCTTGTTAAATTCTGTTTTATTCCTGGTTTTGACACTGGTACAGGCTCATTTTAGTCCCTATATAGTCACAGTTTAGAACTGGTTATGTCTTGTTTAGTTCTGGTTTAGTTCTAGTTTTGACATTGTCTTGGCAGTGGTTTAAACCTGTTTTAGTCCTTCTATAGTTCTGGTTAAGTCCTGGTTTAGCTCTGGTTTTGTGGTGTTTTAGTCATGGTTTAGTTCATGTTTTGCACTGGTTTTGGCACTGATTTGGGTCTGTTTTAGCCCTTCTTTAGTCTTGGTTTAAGTTCAGTTTTAGTGCTGTTTTAGTTCTTGTTTAATATTATTTGCATAGTTCGAACCTGATTTAGTGTTGTAGATAATTAAAGATGTTTTGATGCTAATTATTGTGTCTTAAACCTCTCAATTGTTGTAATTTGCAGCTTGTTAACGTTTGTAAGCGTCATTTAAAGTGCTTTTCCAGACAAGACACGTCCAACAACATGAAAACTGCTTAATTGTCCGCAATATAATGATCATTCATCAAACCGGTGTAAGGAGTTGGGTTCAATCACTACCTCTTGAATCCTCTCTTGTTCGATAGGATGAAGCTGTTAAACCTTATTCCCAAACATAGCATTACCTGGCACAGCACTTCAAAATGCAAAACTACATGGTGATTGGTTGAGTGAGTAATTTACCAAGCGAGAGACAATAAGGAGCCTTAATCCCCCCAAACAGTAGTGAATCCTTCCCAATGGCACTGAAATCCTCAAGTCGTTTGATTTTACCTTACTTTGACACCATTTGCTTTATACTTTTGTACTATGGCAGTCCCCGATGATCTTCCTAGTCCGCTGTAGTCGTGATACTGGAGGACAAGACAATTGCCATTCTGCCTAATGCGCCGTACCTCTGTGAATGTTCCCCTCAGGGACTGTGACTCACACCGCACTCTCTGCCTCCGTCGTTCAGAGCAACAGGAGCAGGCTGGAGATGCTACAAGTCTAACACAAGGATTGCTTCGGGCCAGTTCTTATTTAAAAGGAGACATGTTATTCCAGCTTGACTTTCAACGGTGTTATAATGTTTTTTTCTCATCAAAAACATTTTGTTTGGTGATGTTGACTCCCGTTTTTAATAAAAGTGTTTGGTTTGCACATTAATTAACATATTTTTTAACCTGTGCAGTTTTACACAGCCCTGAAAATAACACTCTTATCATGTTAATTTAATCATTTAAAATGTCCTTGTCTTAGCATTGACATTGTTATGCGGTTCATGCATGTTGTGTATGTGGCTGAACATGAATTACACACAAACAGATGCCCTTGCACATTCACACTGTACACTGAAGCCAGCCTGTGCCTGTGTACCATTACAAATATAAGATATATAACACATTGACATTAGTATATGGTTCATTAATAATTAGAATGGAATACAATCCCTTTGTTCACTTTGTCTTAGGATTTTCAACAATACAGTTGATAAATATTGAAAATGACGCGTGCGCCTGGGAATGGCATGTATTCAAAAGCTGCCACATAAACAAACACATGCACTTGCAAAAAGGCATGTATGTGCCTCTGTATGGACAAGTCACTAACAATGCATAAACTATGGCACATCAACAATTAGGAGGGGGAGGGGGGGAGGGGGAGGGGGGGATGATGACGCGTGTCTGTGATTATGACGCGGTCTTGTAGCCACCCCCCGTCAGTTTGGAGATTGGAGGAAAGGAGATAGTCTGTAATATAGCTAAACACTGCGGGAATCAATCAAAAAAACACTCTGGATACATATATGAAGCACAAATAGCAATGTAAGAAGGTTAAAAGCTCTGAAAAGTCGATTTTGCATGTTATGGGACCTTTAAGGAGTGAATAATAGTTTTGTGTGTTTACTCTACAGTCCTGCTTGTCCTGCTTGTCTTTCTTGGCTTGCTTGTCTTGGTTTGGGGTAGGTGTCCATACGCTATTGCTTCAGGCTACTTCCTTTGGGCGTAATGTACAATGTATAATAATGAAAAAAAAAAATAATAAAAAAACAGACCCCTTCTTTTTTTTATTGAAATACGACATAATAATAATAACATACAAAAACATTTTGCGTTGCCAAATATATATCAGAAAACTGTTTCCAAGGATAGTTGTCTTCGGGTCATGTTGAAAGGCTGGTCTACCTCCCACAGACAGCAGGGGGCGACAACGGACACTTAAAACACCCTGAAAATACATATTTCACCATGACAAGGTTGACTTTATTGGATTGCGCAGTGTGAAATGTGCGAGAGACCGTAAGACCAATGTTAGAACAAACCCCTCAGCCATAGTGCGCCAATGTCTTTTTAAAAAGCCAGAACTAATCATTGGTTTGAGCTTACACCGTGTTCTCGCCGTCATCTCTCTGCCTTTGTTTGTCTATTACTCGTCATCCTCCCTCACATTACCGCGTGGATTGTCCCCAAATTCACCCCATCCTTCCTCGTTCCTTATTTCTCATTTTCTCGTATGCGACTCCAGAGGGCTGTTGGGGGCACCATCCCGGCCCATCGGCTAACTGGATACGGAGTCGCTCGGAGGCCTCTTAGCGCTTGTGTTAGTGCGTAATAAAGGCCTGCGAGGGAGGAACTCTGGATTCCATAAACTATGTCTAATTGGTCTCAAGGAGAGGCAAAAGCCAGCGAGAGGCAGAAACCAAGGCACATCGGCTGGATGGCATCGGCGACGGGAAAAGCAAGCCAAGCAAGCAGTGTGCACCTAGCATTTATTTAATGTGCTTTTAATGAAACAGCAAGCAACTTTTGATGGCAGCATTTGATCCCATTAATCTCTCCAGTTATAAAACTTTTCAGCAACTTTGTATTATAACTCGACCAACCAATCCTGCCCGGACCATGGCCAACTGCACCACGGCTCCATTTTAGCCTTTTTTCTACTGCGTGTTTTAAAGTCATGGTAATCCGGTGTACAAACGACAGCCGGACACATGCAGGACCAACTGGACACAGAAAGGCGAGATGAAATACTGAAAACCTGGGTCCTTCTTGCTGTGAGGGGAGAGAGTTGACCACCAGGTCGCCTTACAGTAGTGACCGTGGTGGGAAGAATACTTTTGAAAATGTGTTTGAGTTGCAGAACGTTGAATCCCTGCGTTAAAGTATTTTGTAACATATTCTGTTACACGGTCCAATCTGTGTATTCTGAGTACTTTCACGTTGAGTTGCATCATATTATTGTGTACATAATATTAAAACAGCTTCACTAATTAGAGAAGGAAACATTGCACATGCCCTCACCAAAAGAACAGCGTGTTCTATTGTTCTCACTGATACTGTGGCATTTGTTAAAGCGCCACAACAGCAGCATCAATTATCATCAAGCAAACTATTCATCTGATTTTAGTTTACCAATGAAAAAAATCAAAATAAACCGTATCGCAATAAAGATACTCATAATTACTATTCTTACAATGCACATATTGTGGTACTTTCCGGTGCTGAATGGTGAATATAAGATGCATAACAATTCAAATAACATTAATTATGTAACAGAGGAAAAGTAGTGGCAAAACGTGATGGATGGGAGGCGGCCAATCAGCTCCATCGCCCCCTTTCACCACCACCAATCACACACCACGTTCATACTTAGACAAGGAACAACTGTGACATAGAATACACATCAATATGCCAATCTCGTACTTCAAAATGACAATGAACCTGACTTTTGCGCTGTGCTCATGTCTTTCTTCTGCATCTGCTCCCCTCCACGTCAGCCCACTCTTTTGTAAGCCTGTTTTCCCGCCGTGCTTAGTGTTTTATTGTGCAGAGGTGAGCCTGGCCTTCCCCTGCGGTTATACTGGCGCTGTGATGCTGTTTGTCCAGACAGCATGGCCACAGGCTGGACACCCCGTCTACCCCAGCCAGCGGGTCATCTTTGGTCTCTCCACTCTCTTCAAAGACACGTGCACTGTCCACTGGAGCACAACAACAGCCCTGGGTTTACTCAGGCTGATCAGGTGCAGAGGCGTGAGCAGTCGGCGCCTTCATTTAACCAGGAATGACTCAAGCACACTGCAAATAGCAAGTGCAGTTTGAATGGTTTAGACATGATTCATTAAGTTCCTACAGATAATGAAATCTTGTTGTTGTTGTTGTGGTGGCGGTTGGCAGCCAAATGAAAAGGTACATTTACTGCAGTTGTACGTCTTTAAAGTATGTGTTTTACGCTATATCATTAAAAAAAAAATGGAGAGAGAGAGAGAAAGACAAAAAACACAATAATAATAATGAAATAATGGCATTTCATTAAATTACTTGTCATTTTATCTACTTGAGATATATTATATATAGGGACACAATAAATATTGAAAGTCAGTAACTCATTTGGTGGACTATATGCTACCTGCTTATTCCATAGAAATGTTATTGCTCTACCTAGAATATTCCACATTTGGACATTTTTTTACCCATCTCCAAGACGAGCAGACGGCACGGTTCAGTCGCAAGTCTGTTCCCAGATTTGTGAAGTTAAAGGCAGTGATTTAATGTTATTCAATTAATGTTATCCATTCAATTAATGTTCATTCATTCATTCATTTTCTACCGCTTGTTCCCTTTCGGGGTCGCGGGTGACTGGAGCCTATCCCAGTGACTTTGGGCCTTAGGCTGGGCACACCCTGGACCGTGGCCAACTCGTTGCAGGGCCAACACAGAGACATAAACATTACAGACCATTCATTCACTAAGGCCAATTTAGAGTCACCAGTTTTTCCTAACACATGCATGTCTTTGGACGGTGGGAGGAGCCGGAGAACCCGGAGAAAACCCAAGATAACGGGGAGAACATGCAGACTCCACCCAGAGAGATCATGTGATGTTGGTCTGGTCCGGGAATCGAACCCATGATCTCCTTCTTGGGAGGCAAGACCACCCTTTTACCACCCATTACCAACCTTTGCACCCTATTCATTTCATAACATATACAATACATTGTCAGTGACATACAGCTACACAAATGAATGAAAAGCAGCAGAAAAAAGAGCAATATTATGTTAGCTGCCCCCTTTTTTACTTGTACTTAACACTGATATTTTAAATACATTACAATAATCATTTGCTATATATATATATATATAGTGTAAATCACTGGTTTAAGCAAATAAATCATCGCTCGATTTATTCAAACCATTTTTGACGGCAAATCCTTTTTATTTCAACTGCACGCTTGTATTAGTATGTCGGGTTAAGCTAGCTTTTGTATACTTGGTCTTGATAGTTCCCTCTGCTGTCAGTAGATGGCGTGCTAACATCATATCCCTCACAGATATAAAGTATGCTCTCAGTAGATACATTATTTTAAGTAAGTAAAGCTACTCGAGAGCATATTTAACGACCATAAACTGTACAAATAATGTGTAATAATGTCACGTCCAAACGTATTACATGTTCTCATTCTTTCTAATGTTTATATCCGTCATATTTGATCACAATCACAAAGCCACAAACCATCAACTCTCACACGGGCCCTGATGACTTTGTTTGCCTCGTGTCTTGGTCGGTAGATTCTTACATTATCCATTTTCAAACTACAATCTGCACAGTAAGCTAATACACCCCAATCCACTTTATTTATAGAGCACATTTTACAAACAAGATTTCCCAAAGTTGAACGCAATGACGCTAATAGTACACAATGTATCTTCGCCCGTCTCCATTATTCATTGTTATTAGAGCGTTGAGTGGAGGAAGAGGGTAATATCGGGGTGATGTGCTCTCGTTTTTGTCATGGTTAATCCTACAGCGCCCGTTCCCCTCGCACGACTTTGAATCTTTGAGCCACTTTGCATTGTGCGGCGAAAAGAACAGAGGTGTCACTCCCTCCCAACACGCTTTGTGAGAAAAGACACCGGCTGCCGAGTTAGATCAACTTCAAGTCAGTAAAACGCTTATTTAAAACTATATTCCACGCTAATTAATATGACAGAAACGGCAAGCGAGCTATTATTATTACATTTGAGTTCTTGTTTTTTTTAATTTCTTCGTGATTTCTATAACTATTAAAGCGTATAATAAAGGGAAGTCTGGAGCGCTTGAAACATTGGGAACAAAAGAGAATTATGGATGACTCGGAAGCGACGCTATAAGAATCAAACGAAACGGTTCAAAAGGATATAACTTTGTTCCACGCGGCTGGTGTTGAGATTCAGTCAGGTGACATTTTTTCTCAGAACTTGGAAGAACCAATGGGCTGTAAACCTTTAGTAATTGAAATGTGCAGCCAGTGAGGAACAGTGTGCTAGATTCAAATTAGGCTGGAAAGAGGATGAAAGTCAGGCAAAATGTATTAGAGGAATTGGCTTAGGTGTTGTGTTGGTGCTTGTACACAATCAGCAGAAACAAAGATGTTTTGTTGCGTTGGAGTGATGCACGGGTATGTTTTTTTCTTTCCAATCTTTCTTTGCAATCCTTTGACGTTCTTTGACCCACTCCCGCACCAATTTGATCTGCCCCGCCCTGCCCCCGCGTCTATTAAAGCGGCTGCGTGTTGTTGGCGTGCTCCTTTATGAAAGAAAGGGCAAGAATCAGAAAGAGTTAGAATGAATGAAATGTCTAATCCCTGCCGTGTACAACACTAATACAGATAACCAGAGCGCTTACCTAAAATGTCCCTAACGAATGTGAGGCGACTTACGCGGGTGTGGTCCGGACACGCCCTGTCCCTGTGCGTGCGCTCAAACAATTTATACATTTTCATATGGGGCGTGATATGCAGGTTGTATTCTTCTATTCGCTGTTCCATCGCACAGAGATGTCCTTGGGTCTGCAGCTTTCTCCTTATCTAGGAATGTGGTGAGTGGTGTGTGTGAGGCCAGTTTCAGCACAACTTAGAGTGACTAAAATGAATACAATCTAAAGTTAATATACTTGGAATTCCCTTATTATATCAAAGTACAGTTTAATACAATTAAGTAAAGTGAATATTTGGTATTCCCTTCAGTGTTGAAATGTCATTTGGAACACGGTATCGGTCTGAGAAAGAACCTGAAAGCTTTAAACTGATGACAACATATAGGATCTGCACTCGGAACAATAACGCATTAGCCCACTACAATAATCACGTAAACCTTTCGCTTGCTTTGGCGTAACGAGCGAGGAAGCGGACGCAGGTGAATCAGCTCGCGTAAAAGGTATCGTGGATGTTTTTCTAGGATGTTAAGTACGTTTTATTACAATTTTTATTCATGAAGAAACAGGCAGAAGAAACACGATGAACTGAATTTGGACGCGGACGTGCGATACAGCGGTCAGCACTTTAGAACTTCTTTATACATTCTTGGCCGAGCCCCAACACGACCCACGAGTAACCCACATCACTATTGCGCTCTCATTGTGGATCAGTTCATATATATAACTCCGAACAAACTATTTAGAAATGTTAAACCCTGACATTTGCACCCCGAACTTGCCATAATAATCATATGTCTTAAAGTTCTGAATATCAGCACTACTTTCTTTTGTTTCTTCTGTTTTTGCACAGACATAGTAAACAATAACCACATCTGCAATCTGACAAATTCTCCCGTTGAATTTTGACCTCTTTTGATGTCAGGGGAACACACCCTGAGATAGTTGTCGTCTAATTTGACAAAAATGGACCGAAACATTATTGCATTATCCCTAAATTGCTAAATCTACTGTATCTGTATCTGTAATTGCCACGCCGCTGACATCTCAAAAATGCTTTTCTCCTTTTGTTGCCATCACAGCACACAAGCAATCAAATGTAAAGTGAAAGACAAATGCACAAAAAACACACGTTTAAACTGTAACACATTAACCAGGCAACACAAAAAGCACAATTTGCCCTCCTTTGGTTTGATAAAAAAAGACCACAAACTGCCAATGTGTTGAAGCGTTCCATGCGGGGCACATGCTTGCCACAATAACTGCATTTGATCAAAGGCAATAGTGGTGAAAGCCAAAGTCTGTTGTCACTTTTAATTTAAGTCTTTGCCTAATCTCTGCAGTAGTTCTGTGCGCGCTTGATGTAGCAAACAGTGGGGCGGAGGCGGGTGCTGCGAATCTCTGCATATGTGTTTTTGTCGGTCCGTGCGATATTGCAAAAGCAGCACGTGTTTGTTGGCGCTTTGTCAAAAAAGCAACTTAAATAGCTCCACGGAGAGAAAACGTTACATCTGTTTGGATGAAAAGGCAATAGGGGGGGAAAAAACATACTCAGAAGTCTTTCTTGGGTTGCAGTTCATCATCAGCTTTGTATTTTTCCTTTTACTTCAAGACATGGGGACATTTTAGTTTTGTCCACCTGCGTCCACTTGTACAACAGAATCGTTCTGAACCACTTAACCTTCAAAAACAACCTTAAAGATGTCACGTTGGGCGTTTTTATCCATTATACTTCAACATAAGTAGGGATAAGCAGGGAGAAAAGATGGTTTGAAAGAGGAGTTGAGGAAGCTATTTTTGTTAAAAAAGAAAAACCTTCTTTAAACAGAAACGGAGGTCTAAGGTTCAATCTTCCTGTAGTCTACAATGGGATCCTGAACCCCTGGAGAGGTAGAGGACCAGTACCAGGACATTTAGATGCTAATCAGGTACTCAGGGTGGGTGAGCCAGGGTCTCACAAAGACAAAGGGGAAACTAATAGCCCATTAAAGGGTTGAATAGGCTCGGTAGATACCAAGAGAGTAAGTTTCTGTTGAAACAAACAACTCTTTCCACTTCAGGAAGGTTCCTCCCAATGGGCTGGACTTACCACAGAATAGTATAAATATCGGAGTTCTCGACCTAAATTCTTTTATTGACAATGACTCTTGGATGAGAGTCGAAACGTCTATTTTTCTAACTGAGTCCAGATGACTACAACTGAAGCTTTTTCTACTTCAACATAAGTAGTTCACTTCACATGATTAATGCTTAAATGCAATAATAACCTTAAGAGAAGTTGGACCATTGACTTTCTGTTCAAAACTCACCGCTCTACATCGTGAACGCAACAGATTTTCTTTTACATACACTTTTATTTTTGGATATTGACTTCTGAACATCACAAGTACGAACAGGGATGTGGGCAGGGATAGGGGGTAGATGCACTTGAGCCTCAAATACAATCACAATACAACTTTGTGTAAAATAAGGGATGAGGGAACACCATTGTAACATGATTAAAATTTTGGGTGGTCAGATTTTTTGAGCCGATACCAATATCCAATATGTAAGATCGATATGTATCAATACAGATATTATGATTTAGCAGTTTTTTATAGTTGTGGTTATAGTATAGATAAGTTCACATATCAACTTTTTGCTTTTGTAGTATTACATAGTATTTATAGAGGGTACAAAATAAATTGTTACATACGTGTGCAAACATTCAATATGTTTTAGCCTAATCGTTCTTCTTTTTCCATTTTGACTCATTTGTTTGTTTAAACTACTACTACTACTACTACTACTACTACTACTACTACTACTACTACAAAATTAAAATAAATAACATTAAAAATAACAATAACGCACATGATGCACTGAGGACAGACTATGACTGACAAACAGGCACAAAGAGAATTGGACATAATTTTCAATATCGGACCGATACAGATATCTGGGGGAACTCACGATATCACCAATGTGCCATGCCTCGTTAAAAGATCATAAAAGTCGATTTTGCAGAATACCTCCCCTTTAAAATAGTTAAAACGAAGAGTAACCTTCTCTGGTCTTGTTTTTTTGTTTTTAACCTCGACCGGTTCCTGAGCTGTGTAATAGTGTTCGTCTTTACGCATTTGTATATGTATTGCGTACATACAAGTAGCGCAATTACAATAACGCTTTTTACTGGCAGCTTAATTCATCTGCATAAAAGAAGCAAGGAGGAAAAAAGAAGGAAATTTGATTCGTCATTACTTTCCCAACTTTCCCGACCGCTACGTTTTTTTGTGCGTGTATGAATCGCCCTCTGTCCGCTCTATGCACCTCACATCCTCTTCGCCCATCGCGCCGTCATTATCTCTGCTTGGTGCTCGCTCCACTGCTGGGAATGGGACGTTATCGCTGTTCCCCTGCCCTCTACCCCAGCCTCTTTAAGAGTCCCGCTAATCCATTATCCCAGTCGGGTCGCGCTGTTTGGCTGCTGTGAAGTTTGCGGGACCAAGCGCGCACCCCCCACCCCCGTGCGCCCGCTCTATCTTCTATCTCGTCTGGCTGCTCTTCTTTTCCCTTTTGAGCTTTCTTCTGGTCCTTGCTCTCCTTGTTTTGGTCACAGCGGCGAAGCTAAAGTTGCATTCTGTCCATTCCTCCTTCAAGCTTACTCTTTTCACAAATACTGACCGTTAGTATTTCCGGCAATTTAAAAAAAAACTCCAACAGGGATAAGCAATATTTGGACAAAAATCTTCTTCTTTTGAAATGATTAGTAATTTGTAGGTATCATTAATAGACAGGGAGTATTTAAATCCAACGAAAAGCAATGACATTGGAAGGACGGTGAATTATGAACCGCTTAACAATAATCCATATAGAGCGGTAATGAGTGGCAACGAGTTTATCTTTGTCATTAAATGAAGCCGTACCTTAACACATCTTCAAAAAGAATCAGATAAAACATTAGCGACCTTTATCTGCTGTGAGTGTGCTTTTAAAGAGAATAAAACGTGTAAATTGCGCCCTAAATCTGCAAAATCATATTCACTTTCACACCTTCTAATATAATCGAAGTGTCTGTGAGAAATACACTCATTATAAAACCCTGTACATACTACGCTTACTGAAATTTATATTTAAATGTACGTGATATTTTTAAATGAGTGAAAATATGTTGCACTAATGTAAAGCTGGTCGGTTTAACTTTAGTCTGTGGATTTATGCAACAGTTTATTATGCAAACCATGTTTTTGAAAAGCATTTTGTTTTTCTCTTCAAATTACACCCTCTCGCTTAATTAATAGATTCATTTTTAATAGAATTGCCAATGCTCCAAATATTTTAAATTATTATGAGACAGTAGTTAAATCGTTTCTCGAATGAAAAACCCAAATTAATGCAGAGTTTAGTCGCCAAAATCCACTTCTCACGTCAATCTGGCGGTTTGTCAATCCGATGGAATCCTCTTCTTCCTTCTTTGTACATCGTGATGTGCCAAAAAGAATCCGCAATCTCTAAAACGCCAATAAAGTTTATTAACCGTGGTTGTTAATTTCAATGCAAATTCCCCGTCCAGTTTGTCGTTTGGCGGTGCACGGTGGGACGACGAGACTTCAGGAGCTCTATTCTCCCGAATTAGTTTGTCGCGATTTGAACCGTTTTCCCCGCGAAAGGACAAACCTCTTAGTCGTTAGTTGTTACAGTAATTGCAGCCTTCCCGATGTAATAATCTCACATTTATCAGAGCTTCCATCACTTTCGCGCAAGGGAAATTTCAAATTTGGTTATAAAAGCTTCACTGGTAGAGTTGTTTGTCCTTAGTTTGAGGGTTGAATCCTTGAGTGAAGAATACTGGATAGAGAAATTATGCCCTTCATCCAATTCGTGTTATTTTTGGCTTTCAATGTTGACCACCGCGCTTGAAAACACAAGGCCTCGTCCATCGACCCGTTGACGCATTTCGAGTTTTGTTTGAGACTGTAGCTAGTCGTACAGTATGTTTTGTGTTGGGTACAAGCGATGGCCTTCACTATAAAGCTCCTTCCTGTCATCTGTCATCGACTAAACGCAGCTTGAATACATACCGTATATGATAGCAAAGTGTGGAACGTTTCAGAACGTTTCAGACGCAGCAACACCAGAAAAGTTGCATAATTGACCTTTTAAATGACCGTTTTAACGCCAGAAGAAGAGCGTGCGGACTGCAACGCTTGAATACCAAAAGGCAGCAAGCAAACTATTGATATATCTCCTGAATTGTGGTTCAATAATTCAGCTTTAAAGGTATAAGGTCAGAGTCTTTCATTAACTCCTGTCTCATTTCTAGTCTATCTTTCAGTGAGAGCGGAGCAAATCTATTCCACGTTGCTGTTTGCTGCAGAAAAGAAATGGTCAAGACATACAGTATAAATCACTTGGCTTTACTTGTTACCGAGGGGACAGAGTCGGTAGCAGCGACGCAATTACAGCTCTGTCAAATGAATTGAAATTGGACGGTCTTGTCTTAGCCGTGTTCCTTCATTTGGGAGTTGGAGAGGTGTTATTAAGGCGTTAATGAGGAACATGTCTTCATTCTAACGTACAGTATCTGGATTTATTTAGCCTTTCTCGTGCGGCGGTTGGAAAGCACAAAGAAGCTTCGTTTAGCTCCAGTTAGCAAAACTTCTCAAGTAATAGTACAGTACAGTTACTTTTGAATAATATGACTCAAAGTACAAAGTAGTGATACAAAAAGGATATCAAACTGGTGCGTGTTTAAAGTTTATCAGAAAGGGAGTGTCCACGCGCTGCGGCTCCTGAAACTGCGCCGCTATTTGACCGCGTTTCAGTGCCGTTTTAGACCGTGCCGCGTTAAGGTTAGGGTTAGGGTTAGCCATGAGGCTATAACGGGCTATAGAGAGCACTCACCGACGTCACAAAACCACGTGATACGCATACGTTGCCGCCCCCTTGTCATACGTTGCCGCCCCTTGCCGTCACTTGTTGCGTTCCTTTGCACTGATAGAGCGCGGAAAGTGATCTCAAACGTACATCATGGAGCCCCCAGAGCTTTCAGAGTCCACAAACTCCTTGGATGAGCTACACAGAGGTCAATATTTAGAAAAGCTGCGATCAATTAACTCAGATCCATATGTTATGCCTAAATCACAACTCTTCCAGATATCTCCAAGCCCACCGGTCCCATGGTTCACAAGTCACAATTTTGATCAAACGCTCTACGGCTGAATAAAACTGAAGTTATTCTACAGCGTTTATGCTCCGGAGCTCCAGCGCAGGCAGGCGGCGCGTGAGGCTGCATGCCCGGGGTTCGGTCACCTGCCCCAGGCTGATCAGCTGTCAGCTCCCTGTGCCGCGAGCCTCTCCCGCCGCGCGAGTGAGTGACAACCGATAAAACTTCAGATTAACTTCAGATCTACTTTGAGCCTAAATAAAACTGAAGTTAATTCTACAGCGTGCGCAGAACAGATATATCTATAGATCTCTCTCTCTCTCTCTCTCTCTATATATATATATATATATATATATATATGAGTCTATGTCCATCACGCTCTTATTTCCGGGTTTCTCGGTATCGGATAGAACTTCTCTCCGTTTATTTTCCCGGTTGCTGCATCATCTGCCACATCAACCTTCACCATTGTGATAATAGTGAAGAGTGCGATATCTTTAATGAAGTTTTGGGCCTCTTTGAACCGTGTTTCGTCGTAAATCGAAGCAGACAGACTGCGGTTTAGAATGGGATTGTATAGGGGGACACGCACTGATGACGGCCAAGAGCCTGGAGGAGCCTGGGGGAGCGTGGAGGGAGCATGGGGGGAGCGTGGAGGGCGGCCGTGTGACGTCACGTGAATGCTCTCTATAAGGGAAATGCCGCGGTCCCTGAAACTGCGCGGCCATTTGACCGCGCCGCGGCTCTCCAGCCACGGCCTATCAGAAAAGTTTGATTTAGTCAAAAGTAAGAATATAGAGAGAATAATGACTTCTTTTGACCTGTAACTTAAATTAGGAACCCAGAGTTCGTGTGGAACTTGATGTGGAACGTGTCTTTTTAAATATGTGATTTTTCATGTCACATCGCAGGACACACTTGCAGAGTCATATCTTTTTAGATTGATCTATTTTAGATAAAGTATAGTTTTAATAAATAATGTATTTATACTTATCTGTAGACCATCACTCGATAACACTTTTATTAGGTGTTGCAGCACATTTTGTTGTGTGTAAAAAATACAACAAAATGAAAACAACAAAATTTAAATCCAAAACTTTGCATACTTACTAGGGGTTAAACAATTCAGGAGTCTCAAGATTCGATTTGACGCTCGATTCAGAACCTATTTAATTGATCACAATTCCTTCACGATTTGTACATTTTTGTGAACTTTTGGGTGGAATTTTGGTTGAAGAAAAACATTATTTAGGGAGTAATCAAGTGATAATGCAAAAAAAAAAAGATGTCTTATCAAGTACCCATTTACCATGTGACCAAGCTATGCATGTCTATGGACGTTTGGCTCATTCCGCTTAAGTTTTTTGCATTTAATATCGAGCTCCGTAATCAAACCAAGAAACTTTAGGATACCAAGTTTTGAAATGACAACTTCTTCTTCTGTGTGTGGATCCACAGAAGACCACTGTCTCTAAGAATAAGCGTTGTGTCTGTTTGAACTGTGATGGCAGTGCTTTTATGAGAAAAGTTTCAATCACACTCAATTACCAATTAGACCTTCAGCTGTTCCATCTCTGATCAAATTGTCCAAAAGACCATTACTGGAGACTGACCGGAGATTCGGTTTCTGCATCAACTCTGGGTCACTGGACTTCACCCGGCTGTCGTTGTTCACTAGTCAAAGCCACGATGAAAACTGAAAAAAGAAGATTGGGCGACACCAGGCAGAGGAAGAGATTGTCCAAAGAGATAAAACGCCGAGAGTTGAGTGACGCACACCTTATTAGCGCTCACTCCGACATTAAAGCTCATGCACAGCGTAAAACAGCACAGCACAGCGACGCGGCTAAGCTAACATGACAGCTGAGGTTACGACCACAAATAACAACACAGACAAGGAGACGGGGGACAAGCAGCAGAGACGGCGGACACATGCTTATGAGTGTTTGTGGTAATTGAGGCATGGTTATCCTTTAACACGCAGCGCAGCATCCACAGGTTTCAGGATGGTGAGAAATTAGTGCCGTTGTCATGGTTATTAACCATTTCAAAGACAAACATTATTTGAGCTTATAACCGTGTCTGACATTGTTCCCATAGCAAAAAAATAACTGGCGATGTATTTAGCTTCAATCATGCTTGTTTGATGAATCTTCTCCACTCTGAGCCTCAGAAAACACTGTTCCAAGTTTCCCAGATTTGTGAAATTACATAAAACTGCTCATATTGTCGTAATTGAAATGATTTTTTTGAAAAGGTCCTGTTCATATGTAGGTATAAACTGTAGAGTGAAACATGAAGTTGTTTCAAGTAATAGAACTAAGGCTTAGTCCATTTTATCAAGTCAAGTCTCAAGTCATCAAAATAATAACAAGTCATAACTTGCAAGTCCTGATTACATTTGTTTTTATTGTTAAAGATACCTTAAGTTTAAGGGGCTATTTTTCCTAAAACGCCTGAAAAAATTAACCCGTAGTTAAAACTGAAGCTGCTCCTGAACCTTTGGAGCACAAACTATTGGCTGGAGCCGTTGTGAAGATGAGAGTCTGTAGTTTTGAACTCTGATGTCTGTTTTAGAAACGAGCTCTGCACAGAGGAAAGCTGATTGACACTAAAATGAGCATCTGTTGGGTTTTTCAATTATTTTTAAAATCTGAAGGTAAATTCACTGCTTTATTAGGGACTTGTAATGAAGCAGAAATGTCCAGGCGGAATCCATATAAAAGTCCTATTCATTTTATTTTGGGCATTTTTGTGGGTTTAGAGTTCAAACTGACCCTGATGTTTCCCAGAATTACTGATTTGACTGGAAAAAGTGAGTTAAAGCTATATTTTTATGTACAACACATCAAGCAGCTTGAGAGTTCCCTTTTACAAGATGGTAGACAAAATGGAATAAACGCCCTAAGCATTAAAAACATGCAGTCTTACTGTGAGTGTTATCTGCATACACTGGTGTATAGGGCTGTGCTAAGATATGGATACCTAAATATACATCAACATTGATTTAAATGTTTCGGTATCGATTTTCTAGCACTCAATATCGATATTCCGCCTAGACTTTAGGGGCAGTGCAGCGGAACGTCTGTTGAACGTATAGACGAGTCAAACGAGTCACATCAAAATATTTCAAATTGTATCAGGACTGCACTTTATCGAGGTACGTATCCTATCGTGGACCAAGTATCGAGGTACGTGTCGCATCGCCAAGTTCACAGTGATACACATCCCTACTGGTGTGTGAACGTGTGTGAATGAGTGAGTGGTTCCTTGATGTAAAGTGTTTGAATGTACAAAAGCGCTGTATAAATATAACCTTTTGGCATTCTACCTTTTAGTTTAATGCGTTTAGTTTAATGCATTTCCAATGAAAGATCCAGGCAAACAATAAAATCTCCATGGAAACAAGCAGGTGTTGGACCCAAGCAGAAAGTAAGATTTGAAAAAGTTGGCCAGTTGACTAATCATTATTGGTGTTACCATATTTAACCACATTAGACTTTTGGTTAAACGCTCACTCTGACATACCGTAGTCACTAAACTCCTTACTTCTTCAGGGCAAACTCGAACAGGAATAAAATCGACTCGAATCCTATAAGTTGTACAAATGAATAAGATAAGAGCCCTGAACCATTTCACCAGGGAGTAATAAACGGACCAAAATCCACGTGTGAGGGTTTTCTGCAATAGCTCTACGCTTTAGGGGAGCATTCGTTTTCATTAAAACTATGAAGTCGGTGGAATGTTGCACCTGGGTGATAAGAGAGCGAGAGGAAAAGGGAGAGGAGAGGGCCCACGTGGCTAGTGCTGCTTTTGTCATGGGCAAAAGAAATGGTGCAAAAAGACAATGGCCATGGAGGCTGAAGTGAGTCCACTAAAGAGGGCGAAAAGCACTGTCAACAATGTCTAATGCCTCCCACTCTTTACACTTATGGGATTTAGAAGTTGTAAAAATGAGCAAATTTGGGGAAATAATATAAGAAAAAAAGAAATCTGCAGATTTCTTTAACCTAATTAAAACGCCTCATACTTTGGAGTCAAACTGGAGATAATGTTTGTGTCGGTAATATTGTTAGTTTGCAAAATTAAAAGACACATTTTAGGCTTTTTTTTTGTCGTAATTGGCCTTTAAATGCTCTGTACCTTGCTTTGTCAATACCATTTATAACTTTAAAAAATATATGCATAAAAGCATGCATTCGTTGGGTCAGGCTTTCGTCCGTTTTTGGTGTGAGCACTCCATCTACAGACATGAAAGGGAATTACAATGGGAAAATAAACAAAAGTAACTGGCATGCTAATCTTTGCAAGTAGTTGTAATGAATGTGAATTGAAGCAGAAGCAGATTTATGGACTTGAAAACAAAACCTCGGGATTGCTGCCTATGCCATAATAACTCTGCGGAGTGTTTTCATGAAGCTCTGAGAAGGAGCAGAGAAGAAGACCTTGTAAAATGAATGAATGAAACAAGCGGTAATTAAGCGAAAATACAAATCCAGGCATGTTATTGATGAGAAAGATGTTTTAATAAAAAAAAAGTAGTTCTAGTTCATTCACTTTCAGGAAAAGGGACTGAGATTACTGTTCGTTATTGTTAGATGTAAATGTGTGCGTCATTGAGGTTTGGGTCAAAAGCCTCACCTCAGTTACCAATTACAAAAATGATGAGTATTTTATCCTCGGTTAAATAAGTGATTATTACCTTAGCCTTCTCCATAATTATTTTTTTTAACAGTGGCTTTACTGTAGAGACGGCAGTGCATCATCAGCTGAAGGCCATGTCCGCAGAGAGAAAACATTCTGCTGCTGTGTTTTGCTCTGCAGCATCTGTTTCACTTTGCATTTTTCAGAAAATTGCCTACGCGAAAGAAACGTGCAGATTTCTGAGGAAGGTTACAAAATTCGAATCTAAAATCTAAAACATAGACTCACTTTGCAAACTGGGAACAATGCACCTGTTTAAGATTATAGAAAGCTTATTGACTTTGCATGTTCTGCAGTAATATTTAATCTGTGTGTCAGGAAAAGACTAGAAGTTTGTGGTCAGAGTTGTTTATGAAACGCCAGTAAACTTCATCTTCTGGTGCGACATGTGAAGTCTTTTGTACGAGGCTAAAATCTGTGGCAGCAAAGGTCTAAATTGCACAGTTAAAGTAATTTGAGCATGGACACTCAGCACAAGTCGGGTGAAGGCGTATGAAACATGGTACTCTATAGGAGATTTACTGTCTTCTGAAAGAAAATATCCAAAGTTATGATCCACAAATGTTGAGCCTTATCATTGTTTGTTCACAACCGACCAAAAACGATGTTGTATTAAGTCATTTTAACTAACGGCAACCACAATGTATGTATGCATGTCTGTGAAGGTCAGTTACCATGGTGACATAATGCACATAAACATTCGAGCTGTGTCCGAATGTCCACACTATCTATCGATCAATCCAAAATTATTGAGCACAATTCATGCAAGTGCTTTACAACCATAAAAACACATATTTAAAAGAGTAAAAGCAGATACAATTTTGCTTCCCTAGCACTATGTACACTACTTTTCAAGGTGCATTGTGGGAAATTTTGAGCGTGTTCCTTTCTCACTCTCTGGACTTTCACACTACAAAATGGCGTGACCCCTATGTAGTGACCTAAGAAGGGAATAGTGTCGACATTTGGACACAGAACATTAGAAAAGTCTGAGTTTTTGGATATTCTCAAAACACAAGAGAAATTGTACATATTTTCAGGAGCCTTTGATCAATCTGAGCGTCCGTGGTCCGGTTTATTTGTTTGAATTTCAGCTAAAACAGGCAAGTGTGACTAACTGAAAAACTTGCTTAAATCATCTCTTTATGGTCAGATTGTGTTCAAGGACACATGTGACTATTGCACAAAAGTGTCTGTTTTTCCCAGCTTTTAACCATGTTATATAATTATTCTCTAATCAACAATATACCTGGAATAGCATTTAGCTTCACTCACGTTTCTTTGATGAATTCTGCATTCCAGATTTGCTGCATCGTACATCGAGCTCTGAGATCTTCTGTGCTATCACGATCACAACTGTGTGCTAGATTAGCATGTTGGAGGAAAGGTAGCATATGTTTACCTCTGCTATGTCATTTTCTCTGCAGCAAGTCGATGAAACCAAAAGTCAATGCATGTTTAACGTCACTGCATATGATTTGTGCTGTAACGGTTCCTTTATATTTCCTATACATTTAGTTTGGCATCTCATCTTTTAGAAATAACTTTGGACCTCTGCTGTTTACCTGCGGAACTTGCTGTGTTTTGGTGCCATCTACAGGCTGCAGAGTGAATTACACACAGTTTAACACAAACATTTCAGCACATTTCAAGATAGCCTCTGACTTCCTGGTCTCAGCACGCAGTTGTACTGATCGTGATTAGACGGGGGAAATTCACAGAACGAGTCTGGCGATGATTTACAGACTTAAAAAACAGCAGAGAGAGCAGAGAGCCACGTCACAGATGGAGAAAACGTCAGTTATTGAGGAGTTACAGAGAGGACTATTTTTGATGCTCGGAGGGGAGAGGACATTCTAACAAGGATTCATCAAACTAGTATGAATTGAGCTAAATGTAAATGTGTGTTTTTGATGAGGGAACAATGTTAGAACAGGGTTAAAAGCTCAAAAAGGTCAGTTTTGCATAACATTAACACAGATTAAAGCTTCAGACATAGCAGTGCCTCCAGATAACGTCACCCCCCCAAAGAATGTTGATGACATCATGAAAAGGTAACAATTGGGTGGATCAATTCCTTTTCCTTGTATGCAGCCTCTTGAATTAGGTCCAGTATTGTGATCTTTGTCATTCTTTCTTATGTTTGAATGTCACTGTGAGTACTTGGTGGTAGTAGTCAAGGTCACAGAGGCCATTGACACAGATTGGCAGCTACTATTCCATCAGTTTTCCCCAGGACAGCTGAGGCTAAAGACGCACAGTATCTTACACCACCAAGCGCCTTGAAAATGTTCCACGGACAACACAAGAAGAACCCAAACCCTGATCACTGTTCATTTACATCTCGGGAGTTCAGTCCAAACGCCACAATGTTCCCAAAATGTAAAATATTGTGCCTCGGCCGTCTCCATAGCTGCAGCTTGTCTCACACTGCCTGCTTTCTGGACGGAGGTAGAAGTGTTGAAGATGTTGCCGAGGTCTGACAGCAGGAGAGAGGCTGTGGCTAAGGCGAGGTGAGGTGAGGCATAAAAGGAATGACAGTTCAAAAGAGCCCAAGTGACTCAGGCTGCACCGGTCTGGAGAGAGAAAGGAAGAGAGAGCAAAGAAACGGTAGATGAAGGGTAGAGAACATGCCTGAAGTGCAGTTCCTCGCAGTAGAAATGTCACCGTATCAAATTTTAGAGTTGTGATTTGGTGTGAGAAGAAAGCTCTATCAATCAGGGTTATTGACAACTGTTTCTGTTGCTTAAATCCACAATTTCGCAAAGCTCTGTTAGGCTCTGCAAGTATAAATGTAATTGAAAAAAAAAAGGATCGTTGCTGTTCAGCTCGTATGTGACCAGCATTATGGAATTAGACTTTTCACATTTGAGTAAAGGGAAAGTGATGTGAAGAGCAAGATAAAAACAGCACTTTATGTTTAAGTCTGTCGTTTTGGAGAGGAGATGGAATTGATATATAGATTTTTAGCATCAAAATGTGTCACAATATTATTCATTTTAATTCATTTGTACTTTTTGACGATTATTGATCTCTTGTCTTGAATCATTCGTACTTCATTGCAGCCATTTTATAATCCTTGTAAACGTGATGTGTTTGTAAATGCAGTACAATGTTGCTATTATAGGATTGTAGGTGTTTTCTTCGGATCAATACGGGAAAACTGGCCCCTGTCCCAAAGTGAGAATAGAGAATCTACAAAAGAAAATGTTCTGAGTTGTAACTTCTGTTTATGGATGACAACTCACTGCTGAAGGTGACATTGTGAGGACTTTTGACCCTTCAAAATAAATAATATATGTTTCTTCTTAAATCACTCATAATGTTAAAGGTTCTGCCATCTGCCTGTCTGTAGGTGGCATCACACATCCTGGAATGTTCCACAGTATGGCATTAGCACAGGTGTTTTTACTACAGGAAAGTTACCTTGGAAAACATGGATTTCTACAGGAAGTGTGGTGGCCTCTCCTTAGATCTTACGTGTAACTTTAAGATGTAATGACCGTATTAAAGACATGATTAAATGTCATTAATGCCATTCTGTGTAACGTTATAGTGGCAGACCCTCTACCAGAATGTTACCCAGTGCACCTTTAGATTAAGGAAATCATTGCAAAGCGTTTTGTAGAGTCTATTTCTTTAGTTTTTACCTCGACATGCTTTGGCTGCGAGCGGCGAGCCATCTTCAGAGTCTTGGTGACAGATCCCATATCAGCTGTTGTTACTTCCTGAGGCACAGTGAGTCCGAGCGACCTGCCAGGGCCATCAGGCTGCTTCCTGGTTTCAGTGGACTTGATCTTCAGCTCTTACGACCCCATTCAGTCCATGATAAGATTAGAACTCTTGCCGTGTCTGATATTGCGGATTTAAATCTTCTTGTTCTGCTTCAAACGCCGGATTGAACAGGCGAATGAAATTAGGAATGAATCATGATCTATTTAAGACAAGATCAACGCCACCAATGTAAATATTGAGTTTTATTCCATTCAAGCAGACAAACATCCAGCCTTAGTCATACCGGCCTCCGCGTGCCCTGGCTCGGACTTATGCAAAAATAAATTCAAATTCACACATTGTTTTTGCTTTGCTAAGTAAATGTTGCCTTTTGCCCTTCAGAAATATGCACATGGATTCCCTTCTTCTCACGTACACGCTGAGTCCATGTTGTAACTTGCACATTACACAGACTGTATTGATCGAGTAGAAGCAAACACAGCCTGTAAATAAGCAAAGGGAAATGAGCGCTGACTTCATCATTTTCTACAGTTTTTTTTCAGCTCTGAACAGGAGCTAAAAGTGCTGATGAAGACTGCAGGTATTTGCAAAGGAAAGTATTTCAACACAAATTGTATTCCTTACTAGACAGACTAGTAGGTGAGGAATGTGTTTTTCATTAAAGAGTTCATTGCACTGGGAAAATACCATCTGAAATAAGGAAACAAGTTAATAAAGACTTACAAAACTTACTTTGTTTTATTGGTAAATCTCAATGTAAGAAAGTCAAAATACTGAATATATTATATTCAAATAAAGAGAAATACAACTTAATGTAATCACTTTTTAGTGAAAACTTTACTTTTTTCCAGTCTAGTACTAGATCATCCACCAAATTCTTGATGAAAATCTGAAATAGAAAGAACATGTTGACTCGGTGAACGGAAACATAAATCTCT
Source organism: Eucyclogobius newberryi (assembly GCF_026437365.1). NCBI lineage: Eukaryota > Metazoa > Chordata > Actinopteri > Gobiiformes > Gobiidae > Eucyclogobius > Eucyclogobius newberryi. The sequence goes on along the minus strand of NW_027316278.1, from coordinate 30,619,823 downwards.
TATTATGAGAAAAGTTAGATGGACTCAAAATCTGAATATAGATTGTACTACAGTTACATTTACTCCCATTTAACAAATGTAGGTATTTTGTTTGGCTCGTAACGATCTGTTCTTCTGGATCTACCTCTGTATCTACCTGCGTTGCACCAATGAAATTTCCCCATGTGGGACAATAAAGGAATATCTTATCTTATCTTATCTTATCTTAACCCATTCTAAACCACAATATATTCTGTAGAAATATTTATCAGACTCAATATTCTTTATATTTATGATATTAATATCCATCAAATGTATACAGTTCTGTTTAATAGAACTACCATCCCAGAACTTTAAAACTAATGCAGAAATGCAACAATACAACACTCATCAATGTATAGGCTGTAGTTTCACATCTGGCAAGTGACAACGAATCAGAAATGCCATTTAAAAAGCGTTTAAGGAAATGTTTGTTGTTTTGATTTAATGAAACTGGGATGGTGTATATGTTTATCTGCGCATGGCTATGTTGAAGGTGAATATAATATAGATAGAAAATAATGTAGAAGCAGGAGGTTATAATGCAAGCCATTTATCTTTTTTGCCTCTTCCTGCGCCTACTTTCATTTATCTACTGAGTGCTTTTTGCTACATGCCATATACGTGCACAAGAAAGTTATGGCGATAAAAATGTGATGTAAAATTGTAATGTTTAACCGTTTTGGAGTACTGCTCGCGGGCTTTTCCCGGAAGCATCTGTACAAGACTGTTAAGAGGCCGGCGCTCCCCCTTCTGCACGCGTACACACACCCTAATGTGCTGCAAGAGGCTTGGAGTTTATCACCAGGCTGCACATCCCCAGCGCGGGCACGTTCATTCAGTTCAGGGAATAAAAAATAAATAAATAAGAAATGAAAATGCAGCAACTTTTTAATCAGTGTTTACAAGCGATGATGTGGCAAGTTTGTCAGACTGTCTGCTGCATGAGTTTAAGTCACCTCATGTGGCTGGAAAATCCTTTATAATGCGTGGTTTGAAAGTTTATTTATTTATTTATTTATTTGTCTATTTCATTCAAAAAGTCCAAGTCCATGCTGAAATTGGATTATTATCTCATTTTTTGACATTTTGGATGACTTAAATGGCATGCAAACTGTAAAATTTGACGTGACGGATCAATCAGAGGGACCGTGATTCGATTTAGCTGTTTAGATGCCGTTTTAATAATCGCATAACTCCACAAATCTGATAATAATTTGATTTTAAGCGCGAATATAACCACAGGCGGCTTAATGTACAATAGTATGACATTTGGAGTTGCTTAATACAAGATGGAAATAGTGGTTGAATCATGTGTGAGACTTTGGTTGTCCAGAAAAGCACGAACAAATGCATCACCCGCTGTTTATAATCGTAAGAGCCAAATAATAGTAACCGTGGCAATTTTAGAGGCAGAATTATGGCTTTTTAGTTCAGTATCTATAATATGTCAAAATATGTAAATAACTTATTTATCTGGCTGTTTTTGTCATATTTAACTTGATTTTGTCTTTCAGAAAGTTGAATTTTGTAAAGCTGGTCACAAACTTGAGGAATAGTATCATCAAAAATGAAAAATTTCACTGTTGTTTGGTCACAGTCTGAACAACCGTGAATAACCGTGAATAACCGTGAATAATCGTGAATAATCGTGAACAACTGTGAATAATCGTGAATAATCGTTAAATCGTGATGTTTTTTCTCGCAATAATTGTAACATTAAAAGATGTTGTGACATCCCTGCTTCGGAATGTTGATATTTTTCTGTATAAAATATTTCAGATCAAAGTTGTGAGAGTGAGAAACAAAATCAGATGACAGTTGCACTTTTAACACAGTTTTTAATACATTTTTAATACATTGTGTGCAAGTAAAACCCACTTAGCTTGTTAACTGACTAAAGAGGATATCAATATTGCTACACTACACTACAGTTTCAATTGATTGCCAAGTTTTGTGCACAACAAATCAAATTTGAAGCCAGTGTTACAGATGGTGCTTTCATTTCTGTAGATTGTAGGAACGTCTTTTGTCTTTCTGCCTATCATCTATACATTTCTTAGTTGTATGAACCCATTTTGAGTGAGTGACGGATGAAGTATGCTCAAGTATGAGGTTATACTGCAATAAAAGCACAGATGAGCCAGAGGATTCCATTATTTCCACTTCATTAGCACGTGAAATTACAATCAATATCACAGACAAAACATTGATTGAAAAGAAATGTTCATTTTTTTTTTTACAGTAATATGGTACGAGTTATATTATGTGAAACTACGGCACGCTCCAACACCGTCGGACAAGATCTGCTCTGTATCCGTTGGCGCATCTAATTGCCTTCACAAATTGAAAATAAATGAACAGGGATGTCTACCAGACTCCTACATAAGCTGTTCAAGACCTGCATTCGGATGTGTTCCACCGTCAAGGCTCGGACTCCATCTCACATACAGTCAGTTTCACTATCGGCCGTCAAATTATGCAAAAGCCCACACGCAGTAAAAGCCCACACGCAGTAAAAGCACACACGCAGTAAAAGCATGTGCAGTACATGTATGTGCGTCGTGTAGTTCTCTGAATGTCCACGTGACCTTGAAACGTTCTTGGGACCAAATAGGCAAGGCAAGGCAAGTTTATTTGTAGAGCACATTTCATACACAAGGCAATTCAAAGTGCTTCACACAGAAGGAAAAATGCATTCAAATCACAAAGAAATTACAGAAATACAATAAAATTAACAATCCAACTGATTTTCTAAACTAATAAAATCACAAACAAAAGAGAAGAGTGCAAAGAAAAAATCCCTTCAGTCATATGCGCAGCTAAACAAAACTGTTTTTAGCTTAGATTTGAACATTGTCAGAGTAGAAGCCTGTCTCACATCTTCAGGAAGAATGTTCCAGATTTTAGCTGCATAAAACTGAAACGCAGATTCCCCATGTTTTGTCCTGACTCTGGGCACCAGAAGGAGGCCGGTCCCTGAGGTCCTCAGAGTCCGAGATGGTTCATATGACACTAACATATCCAAGATGTACTTTGGTGCTAGGCCATGGAGAGACTTGTACACGAGCAGAGCTGTTTTAAAGTCTATTCTCTGAGCCACAGGGAGCCAGTGCAGAGACCTGAGAACAGGACTAATGTGATCATACTTCCTGGTTCTAGTCAGGACCCGTGCAGCAGCGCTCTGGATGTACTGCAGCTATTTTACAGCTCGTTTGGAGAGGCCAGTGAGCAGGCCGTTACAGTAGTCTAATCTACTGGAGACAAACGCATGGATAAGTCTCTCTAAATCTGGTTTTGACACTATATTTTTGATTTTGGCAATGTTTTTTAGATGGTAAAAAGCTGCTGATGTTATTGATTTGACGTGGCTATTAAAGTTCAAGTCTGAGTCCATTATTACCCCCAGATTTCTAATTTGGTTTGTAGGTTTTAGAGCGAGACTCTGGAGGTGACCGCTAACACTTTCTCTTTGTTTCTGTGGGCCAAAAACGATTATTTCAGTCTTGTCTGAGTTCAGCTGGAGAAAGTTGTTTTGCATCCACAAACTGATCTGTTGGATGCAGTGACAGAGTGAATCTACTGGTCCATAGTCACCTGCCGATAGTGAAACATAGATCTGAGTGTCGTCTGCATAATTGTGATAGGACACATTTTCACTGCGTATCAACTGACCCAACGGCAGCATGTAGAGGTTGAACAGAAGGGGACCCAGGTCCCACTCCACAGGTCAGGGTCATGTGGTCTGAGACACAGCTACCAATTTCAACAAAGTACTTCCTGTCTTCCAGATAGGACCTTAACCAGTTTAGGGCAGTGCCAGTGATGCCCACCCAGTCCTCTAGTCTCTGTAAGAGGATCCCATGATCGACAGTGTCAAAAGCAGCACTCAGATCTAACAGAATTAAGACTGAGGCTTTGCCCGTGTCAGTGTTCAGGCGGATGTCATTTGTCACCTTGACAAGAACAGTCTCAGTGCTGTGATGAGGTCCAAAACCTGACTGAAAAACATCAAATGAGTTGTTTATTAAGAGGAAATCTGTGAGCTGTTGGTAAACAACCTTTTCAAGGACTTTGCCCCAAAATGGCAGATTAGAGATGGGCCGGTAATGACTCAGTACTGCGGCATCAAGACTGCTCTTCTTTAGGAGAGGCTTTATGACCGCAGTTTTCAAAGACATTGGGAATGTTCCAGATTGAAGCGACATGTTAACTATGTGAGTGAGTGGTGCTAACAAACTGTTCAGCACAGACTTTAGAAATTTGGTGGGTAACACATCAAGGCAGCATGTAGATGAACTCAGACTGGTGATGATCTCATGGACAGTTTTGTCAGTTACTGGTGCAAAGTGAGTTAGCTCTAAGTGTCTTGGTGGTTTTAGGGTAATTTTTTGCATTGTGGGATTTATAGCATTTTTAATGCCCTGAACTTTGTCATTAAAGAATAATGCAAACTCATTACACTTGGATGTGGAAATGAGTTCTAACGGCAGCTGAGCTGGAGGGTTTGTTAATCTGTTTACTGCGGCAAACAGGACACGCGAGTTGTTACTGCAGCTTCCAATTATTTCAGAAAAATATCTTTCCCTAGTTCCACATAAGATTAGGTTGTACATGTTCAGCTTTTCTTTGTAAATCTCTTTTTGAACCTGGAGCTTTGACTTGCGCCATTTCCGTTCGGCCCTGCGGCACTCCCTTTTCTGTGCCCTGACCGAATCATCATTTCTCCACGGCGCCTTCTGCTTATTTTTAACCATTTTAGCCTTTATAGGGGCGATGGTGTCCAGAACATTCAAAACACTAGATGTAACAGAGTTCAACAAATCATTTACATTAGAACATGAGACATTTTCAAAGTTTATCATTTCCATAAACAGTGCACCTGTGCCATCACTTATGTGTCTCCTCTGAACAACTGCAGGACCAACCGGAGGTTTGGGAGAAACAGACAGGTCAAAGAAGACACAGAAATGATCAGACAGAGCAACATCGATCACATTAACATTTGAAATATTTACCCCCTTTGTAATTATGAGATCTAGAGTGTGTCCTTTGCTGTGGGTGGGTCCTCTCACATGCTGAGTAAGACTGAAGGTTTCAAGGACAGCATCAAGCTCTTTAGCGATTCTGTCACAAATATTATCAACATGCACATTGAAATCACCTGTAATGACCAAACCATCAAAGTCTGTGCATATGACTGAAAGCATCTCAGTAAAATCATCAATAAAACTTTGGCAGTGCTGGGGAGGCTTGTATAAAACAATGAAGAGAATGGATGGAGACCGTTTTAGCTCCATTTTAAAGGATACATACTCAAATGATGAAAACACCCCAAAAGACAACCTGCGGGTAATTATTTCATCTCTAAAGACAGCACAGACTCCACCCCCTTTTTTGTTTTCTCGTGTTTCAGATTCAAACTTAAAGTTGGGTGGAGCAGATTCTATCAGAACTACATTTCCTGTGTTTTTGTCAAGCCATGTTTCAGTTAAAAACATAAAATCAAGATTATAAGAAGAAATAAAATTATTAATTAAGAGAGATTTGTTACATAAGGATCTGACATTTAGCACAGCAAGTTTCAGACTAGTTTCAGTGAGACTGGGCTTTATCTTTTCACAGGGAATATGAATCACATTTCTCAGATTGGGCCTGACTCGCATTTTGTTTTTCCATCTCTGTGATGATGTGACTACAGAAATTGCACTAGGGGGGGCTCTTTTTACATAGGGCCCCGGGTTGGTTTGATTTTTAATGTGACAATAAGTCCCGGCAACGCTGAGACCCAGTGCATCCTAGCTATGGGAGATACCAGGTGAAAGGCGAGGTTGGATGGGTGGTGGGGCTTTTGTAGCCAAGGAGATTTTGAGACCAGGTGAGAGGCGAGGGGGGATGGGTGGTGGGGCTTTTGTTGGTGTAGTCGGTACTGACATAGCCCTTGCTATATTGGACGTGAGTGGAGCCATCTTAATGCCTGATTTGATCAGACTTTCAAAATGGCTGGCAAAATATGACCCCCGGTAATAGCTTCTGCAGAGAAAACTCACATGAATTTATTTCTTTACTGAATTTACAATGTAGTTGGTTAGTTGGTTGGTTATCTGGCTTGCAGCTCTTGTTTTTAGCCTGATTTGAATGGCTGTAGATGTAATGGTAGTAGTTTAACGATAGAGTCCTTGCACTTCCTCAAACTTGCTCTCTTCTCGTCATTCCGGGCACAAATCGCCGTCTTCTCGCCTGTGAAAGCTCCTGTAAGATTTTTTTTGGACTCTGCTGCTCTTTTCTACATTAAGTTGTCTTTTCATAGATCACAAACTTGTTGTTGTGCTTACGCTTTCGAAATGAGACCTCAGATTCGTGCAGCTCACCAAAGGAATCCATGTTTTTCAAGGTATGTTTTCTACAATAAAGACACCAGCGAATAAATGCAAGATAGATACTTTATAGGGAAAAACGTCTGCTCGTTCGTCTCAACTGAAAAATGATGTATAGTGCGACTTTAAATACATCTAAATCTTTGCGTTTCTTCCCGACTTTCCTTTGCAACACAACTGCAGACCATGTGTCATTTACATGGTCTGCAGTTGTGTTGCAAAGGAAAGTTCCTCAGTAATTTCAATTATGCAATCGTCAAGTTGTCTATTTTATCAGACCCAGAGTTCACCTTAAATCCTCGACATCTAGAAGCATCCAGGGAATTCTATAGCTACTACCGGAGTGAGCGCGAGTGTGCCGAGTGTTTTGTGTTTGCGGAGCCTTCGAGCGATGGACGCAGAGTCGAAAAATCGCTGTATTCCAGCTGATGCAATGTTTATGAAGTTCCACTCTGACTCATCCCTCTAATGATCAGCTCTCGTGGCCAAGGTGCAAACAGCCTGGCACTTTGTAAAATGCGATTAGAATCTGCTCTCAAATCTAATTAGAACGCATCTGTAACAAAGCTGCAAGACATTTTGAGACACCAAAAAAAATATATACAAAAATAAATGGAAAATCATTGTTCGCTTTAGCTGCTTTGGCAATTAATTCAAAAGTATTATGCTTTGCTCTCTTTTTGTCTTGGTTTAAAACATGACTTTGTCCGTAATTCAATTAAAATAAGCTAGCATGCGTTGTTGAGATTCACTAGACATGGAATTATTGTGTAAAAAGCACAAAATATGCGAACTGAGAGAGCCGTTTGCAATTCTGTATTTAAAATGGACCCTTTCTCCAAATTGAAATAAGGGCAGATTTCTACCAGCGTTTGCCGAGGAAGTTCACAAACCCATTAAACATCCTCCCTTAAGGCTTACTGTACAATCTGAATTTCATTTTTTTCTATTGAATTCATTGAAAGCTCAGTTCCCGTTACACACACATTGGACTACGGCTTCCTGGTTCATAAAATGGCCCCGAGATGTTTAATTTGGACAAATGTAATGTGGCTTTGGCGGTGGAAAGGTGGCTGGGGCTTGAGGGAGCGGCGGAAACAGTGGAAACAGTTTAAAACAGGACATACTGTGTCTACGTAGCGCACAATTTAGCACTGAACGGTTGGAATGAAACTGGTGAAGGTGTGTGGACTTCAGAAACGCAGAGAAGCACATTTGGAGTCCCGTTAGATGACATTGAGAGAAGAGATTTTTAAAGGGTGCAGGTTTGTGTGCTTTTACCCATGTTACACCTCATAAAGAACATACCCGGAGTTGTATTTAACTTCACGTTTGTTTGCTGAGTCATGTTTATTCAGTAAAAAAAAAAAAAAAAAACACTAAAAATGTCCCGGATTTGTGATCGAAATCCGGAGCTGTTTTTCTAGTCCATAAATCATTGTATGAGCATTTCTGCCATTACATTTAGCTAATTACGGCTGCTTATTAGCATGTCGGGGCAAGCTAGCATTCGTTTATTTCCCCATGGTGATTCCCTCTGCTGTCAGTAGATGGAGTTCTAACACAAATCTTGGCAAGGGAATGCCTCTCAGATATAATGGTGTCGTCAAAGCAAGATCCAGAACATACACATCTTTAATTCTTTAGAGAGTCTGGACCTTAAGCCAAACTCAAACAGAACCGTGCAATCAGATGAGTTCATTCCCGTGACACGTGTGAACCAGAAGAGCTCACTGGTCATCAATTATTTACGACAAAACCGATCTTCTCTCACCTCAGATTAACGCTTTGTGCTTCTCTCATTGAGTCCGTGGTATTTTTCCGCTCTCGTAAGTAAGACGTTTGTTTTGATACAGACGGCCCGTGCGCGTCCCTGATTGGCTCGTCCGCCTGTACATCCGGCCCATTATGAGCTCGCCGAGATGAAACGGTGACCATGAAAAAGGCCGTATCGTTTTGGACTTTCCAGGCAACTCACGAGCACGTTCAACGGACCAGAGACTGATCCACCCTCGCTGTGTGAAGGAAAGGTTTCACAGCTCTTTCCTTCCTGCTGCTGTCAGACTTTATAACAAACACTGCCCTGAACATGTGCAATACTGATGTAACCATGTGCAATATCATCATATTCATGTGCAATACTGAATCAACCATGTGCAATACCTGTGAATTTTTTTTTATATGGTTTACTTACCTGCTAATAGTATTACCTAGTCTTGTGCTAGTTATTTTTAATTTATTTTTATTTTATTCTATTATCATTATTTTATTATTATTATTATTATTATTATTATTATTATTATTATCTGATTTTTATCTTTATTCTGTATTTTTATTATCTATTTTATTGTATTTCCCCCCCTCCATTCCCTATTAAGATAGGAGAGGAGTTTTGTTAATAAGAGTTTTTTGTTTTTGTTCATAAGAGTTCTACTAAGAGTGTGTTTTTGAAACTTCCTATAATCTGTCCTTTCCTCCTGTTCTACTGCGTTGTAACAACAAAATTTCCCCTTGCGTGGATATTAAAGGATTATCTTATCTTATCTTATCTTATCAATACAGATGATGCATAATATGTGTGCTTAAAATTAAATAATCAACACCGATTTGAACCAGGATCAAACCAGGTCTAAAGCAGAGCTGAGTTGACTCAAACTATAACTATGGACTTAAATAAGCATGATGTTTTCATTGAGTAAAACTAATTAGCGCACTTAATCTTAAACTAAATGAAAATGTCTTGAACACTGAGTGAAATCTGCAGCACATCTAAAGCTGCACTCCAATCCAAAGATAAAGACGCATTGTTTTATCAAGGAAAGTAATATCGACCTCTCAATCCGCACGATTCTTCATTCCTTGTCTCCGTGGGGACCAGACCACGGCAGAAGACTGTGCGAGTATTAATACGTGTTTTGGTTGCGTGTAATAGCACATATGTCAGCGGGTACCGGGTCCAGGGCAATTTGTCAACATGAGAGGTGAATCATTGCGGCTGTGAAATATTCATATGCTTCATGAATATTAACAACTTTATTGAAGCGATTACCATAATACCGGCTCTCCTGCAGCCCGCGCGCCTTTATGAAGAGCATTTTACAGTAAATTATAAAGATTTATTCCCTTTATTTGCGCTGGCGCCAGAACTGAGGGTAGAAGGGAGAGGCTTTGCAGAGCGGAGCGTTCACTGAGCAATCACTGTCTGGGCGTGAGATAAAGAAGAAGTCGTAGCGTAAATTCATCCAAGTACAGCATTTTACTACTGTCTGTCGTCGTCCAATCACAGCCTGCTAGCGTTAGCTCTCAACCAATCGCAGCTCAAGGCATTTACATTAGAGATGCGTCCGCACAGGTTCGACTAGTATCAATACTTTTGCTTTGAGTGTCAATATCCAAGATACACGAAACATATGGCTTTCTTTCGGATGATACAGGTCAGATCTGTGGAGAGGAGTCACCGCTCAAAGTGAGAATGCAATGGTTCTTCAGCCTATTCTTGTAGCAATAATCACACTTTATTAATGGTTGGATAGGTACTGGAATCGAATGCCATTCTGGCGGCAGTAGCTCAGTGGTAGAGTGCTCGTCTTCTGATCCAAAGGTCGGCGGTTCGACTCCCCGCTCAGTCAGAGCGGTCAGATCCACTGGCCCGCAGGTTGGCGGTGCGATCGCAGCTGCCTCATGTGAATACTGCCGTTGTGTCCTTGGGCAAGACACTTAACCCAACTTGCCCCCCAGTGTCTGCGTACATCTGGGGTGTGAATGTGTGTGTGAATGGGTGACTGGTTCCTTGATGTAAAGCGCTTTGAGTACCTTGACGGTAGAAAAGCGCTATATACAATGTGACCATTTACCATTTATCTGTGCAACATTCAAGGCAAGTCGACCAGATGGTTCCCAACTCGATTATGAAAAGATCTGCTCCATGGATGATGATGTATGAATATCAATGTTGATTGTCATTTTAATAATGCAGCCCATGTTGTCCAAATGTCGTATTCCCTCATGCACTACAAAGTCCTGCACTATTTAGCACACTACATACACATTACACGTGCACCGCACTCATTCACCACTTTCTCCTCACCGCGGGTCACGTGACTCTCGCATCTTGGGAAACAAAAAGTCTACAAATAAGAATTGATTTCTGTAATAAGTGTAATAAGTGTAATAAGCAACATTTTTATTGACTAATTTCGCTGGTCATAGATATTTTTTACAGCTCAAGCTAAGGTACGCGGCTGTCGCTTACGACTTTGCAGTGTAACGGTTCGAGAGTTTAATGCCTAATCACAGGTCGACAGAGCGTTCAAACAGCTGCTTTCTTTCAGTCGTGTTGTGTAAAGTTATAGACTGTAGTGGCTGTTCGTAAGAACTTTGTGTCGTCTCGATGGAAATGTTGGATTTGTTGGTGATCAGGATTTCTAGATGACATGTTGATACTCTCCCATACCTCATCCCAGTTTGCATCATCAACATTCAACATTCCTTAAGGGCTCGGTTGAGAAGAATGAGGTTTATGATTTATGAAGTCTCAAAGGGAACTCCAACCTAGATGTCAGTAACTGTTTAAGAGTTTAACTGTTTAACTGTAACGGGGCTCCCAGCTCTTTAAGTGCAGATCGCAGTTGCAGGTAAATGACTGTAAACCGATGTCGCCAATGACAGAAACGTTCTCTTCCCAGGCCCCAATTAAATGTGTTTTTAAATATTGGTTTATTAGTTGGTGCAACTTAAACATATCACTTTTCCAACCAATGAATTAAGTCATGTATTTAATGTACTGCAGGTCTGCAATCATAGAGATATGTTTAAAATGTTTCTGTTGCTTGGAAACTGAAATGAAAGTGCAACCGTGTAATGTTCCAGTATGGCAATAAATGAATATTCCGTATTATATTTCCACTCTGGAGTATAAGTCGCACCCTGGCCAAAACTATGAAAAAAGGTGCGACTTATATATGATATTATTCGTTATTTCCATACTTGCCATCGCATTTCACATGTTGATTATTTTCACATTGACAACCACAAGAGGGCGCTCTAGGCTCTAAGCGACGCAGAAGAAGAATCTGCACTTCCTCTACCTCTGGAGTTTGTGGAGTTGTTTAGAAGTGACACAGAGGAAGAAGAATTCAGTGGATTTAGTGATTTGGGGTAAAACTGATGCTTTGGTAAACTTGTTAGCATGTTCTTTATGCTATAGTTCTTTGAATAACTGTTAAAATGTTACGTTAACATACCAGACACTTACCACAGTTCTGTCTGTGCGTCATGTAGCTGAAGGTGTTAGCGTTAGCATACGTACACCTATTCAGCATGTTCTCTAATCTGTTATTATGTTAAATTGCATTTCAAGATCAAATATCTGTTCTTGGTCTTGGATTTTATCAAATAAATCCCCCCAAAAATGCGACTTATACTCCAGTGCGACTTATATATGTTTTGTCTTCTCTATTATGCATTTTTTGGCTGGTGCGACTTAGTTGTGCATCCATTTCACTACACATTTTCTTTTGCTCAACCCGTTAAGTCTCCATGGAGTTTAATGGCATATTAAGCAATAACATCTCAATGGAAACAAACCAGTGGCAGATCCTCCACCAGAAAAAGTTACATATTGCATCTTTAAACAACAGCTCACTCTTTTTTTCTCTCAACTAAAATCATAATAAGATTGACATTGTGGCATGTGTAATGTAAATGCTGAAAGTATTCAAAAACCTCACTGAATGGAAGTCTGATCAAACCTGACTTGCTGTAGCTCCTCCATATGTGCTCATGTTTTCTATGAAGTGAAATGGAATCGCTGACAAACTGATGTGTTTCCACGATTAGAGGAAAACATGTTGAATTTGATAAGTTGCCAAGTCGTTGATTGCAATTTGTGTTTGTAAGTGTCATCAGGAGCGCTGTGACAATCAGCAGAATGACATTTGTATAATCAGTTTAAAATCCACTCGGAGAAGTGTCCAAGTCTTGTTTGCCAGCCTGATATAATTACTCATTTTTCTCCAAACGTGAGCTTTCATGTCCACAAAGAACCATGCTGTCTCTTTTTAATATTTGCACAAACTAATAATCTAGATGTTAAAAAACAAGATGGCATTTACAAGCAGAGCTGGTTTAGATAAGATATTCCTTTATTGTCCCACATGGGGAAATTTCATTTGTGCAACGCAGGAAGATACAGAGGTAGATACAGAAGAAAAGAACAGATCACTTATAGGAAGTTTGAAAAACACTTTCAGTAGAAGATCTCCTATAAACAAAAACTCCCATAGACAAATAAATAAATACCATTGCATGTGATCACGACAGTAATTGCACATAAATATGTTTCATGACAGCACATGAATTGCAGATAAATTTCACAGTAATTGCACATGAATCACAACAGTAATTGCACATAATGACGGAATTGCACATCAGTATTAGGTTAGGTCAGTATTGCGAGTGTTCAGGACTAACAGTGTTTGTTATAAAGTCTGACAGCAGCAGGAAGGAAAGACCTGCGAAACCTTTCCTTAGTGCTCCTCACTATGTAACTTTTCTGTTAGTGGATCCACCGTTGTCCCTATGGAGATTTTATTTCTTTGCTTGGAATATTTTATTTATTTCATTTACACAGAAGAGTCCCACTGAGATTTAGCATGGCTTTTATTTAATTTGTTTAATCTTGCATGACTGAACGTGGCCAATCCAGTTACATGTCTACCCGGAGACATTTTGAGTTATTCACAGATTCTGAAAGTGTGAATTCAAAGCTTTCCAATGATGTCTCACTCATGTAGATCTGATAATATTTGAGTAAGTTGTGGTCATTTGAATGTATACAACTCTCAAACCCATTCACTGAGAAAACGGCTTCCAAAGTTTCTCACCGGAGTGAGCCCAGAGTCACAGGGGGGCTCATTTGCATCTCATTGAGATAAGCCCTCCCCCCTGTCACACTGACACCACCTCCCCCCTACAGCTGTCACTGAAGACTCAAGAGGAGTGTTGTTATTGATGGTAACTGGACTTAGAAGTTACTATATTAAAATGGAAATACTTGGATTACAAAAGCCCCTGAATAGAATCAAAGAATCAGAATGAGAATAGGGTTCATTGCATTTGTCGATAAACATAATTCACAGGTGATTCAGTGCAACACAAACAATAAAAGATAAGATAAGAGCCTTTAATGTTACAACGCAGTAGATACAGGGGGAAAGGACAGTAACTTATAGGAAGTTTAAAAAACACTCTCAATAGAAGAACTCTTATAAACAGATGCCAGGGCCAGGTATACGAACTGCAACGGGTCCATGGCTTTGAATATATGAGATAATAGATATGATATGTACACCACCAGAGTCCAATTACATCAGAGATCACATCCTCATCCTCTTCTTCGTCTGTGCACTCTTCTGTGCTGTGACTCTCGGCTCTTGGCATCAAAGCTGTAAACAAATAACAGGACATTTAAGAAATGGCTAACTATTTCACATAAAACTCTCATTAACTATTTTTGTTTTTAACACAATGTGAGAGTTTCAATATAAATACCTGAAGTGCTGATAACTCTTGATCTTTGGAAGCCGTCTGAAGAAGGGACTCAGATGCTTCTGCCAGTCCAAGTTCTTGACAAACACTTTGCCATCCGCCGTTCCAACAAGCTGTGGGATACTGAGGTGAGACTCAGGAGAGCTGTTTTCCACTACCTGATGACAAGGGCGACAATGTAAAAAAAATTAGAACAGAAGAAACATATCTTAAGCAGAGAGCAGCACTGAAGTTTTGCCAGGCTAATGTTTACACATTACAGTAGTCAAATAATATAAACTAACCTCAGCGATGTCTTCCAAAGTGTCAACCCTGGTCTTCATGTATGCTCGCTTGATAATCTGATGATCTGTGCGTGGCCTGCAGCTTCTGATGTGTGGGAGAAGCTGTTTCCACAGTGATCTGAAGCTTGATGTACAAACTGCAGGCTCACCTGAAAAACAGATGTTGCTTATGGTTAATTATACTCTAATCATTAAAACACGAAAATCACCAAAATAATGTTTTACACTTACCACGCTCCTTAGCAGACTTCACGTAGAGACAGGTCATGTCAGTCAGGGTGTCTTTGCCAATTCTGAAAAGGGGAAAAAAAGGATTAGGGTTAACAGTAATATGGGAATAACACGCTTCACAGATAACAGTTCACATTGTGACGTTAACGGTGTATTTAAGATGCAAAACGCGGAGATATTGGGACATCTGCCCTCGGCTAGCGGGGCTAGCTAGCTCACTTGAGATAACACGGCTTGTAAAAGCAGAACACTTAAAGAACAGCACACCAAAACATAAACATACACTCGAGTTTAAAACCGGCGCACATTAAAGTGATTAAAAGCGGGTGTTTTAGTCGCAAAGCTTACCTGGTTCAGCCGTCCTGTTGTCTCTTCCAACACCGTGCACAGAGAGACACACAGGAAGCTGATAATGGCCAGGCAAGCGTGTGATTGGTTCGAGTGACGCAGTGCGTGCGTGACGTGTAACGTACGTAAGCCACGTGACCAGAAGTGGTATCGGGAGTTGTAGTTTTTTTCTCTTCCCTCGCCGAAAAATAACCCGATAACATAGCAAAGTTTAGCTTACAACTTAGCTCCGAATAGCTGCGTTTAGCTCCGGGCTGTGGCGCCAACAGCCGGTTTAGCACCATAAAAACACACACAAAGCACGACCCACACAACCCACGGGCCAACCCACGCCGAAAAATAACCCGATAACATGGTGATAACAGCAAGTAGTCACATTAAGCCCGTATTGCAGAGTGCACTGAAGCAACATGTTAGCTTAGCATTAGCTCCACCGGAGCAGACAAGTAAGATTCTAAAGTGATCACGAAACCGCCTTAAAACACAGCGTTAAAGCAATAATTTAGTAGTAAAGTAAAAGTGTACCTGAGTAAACAGTTCCGTTGCAATGTAGTCCAGGAAATGTAAGCTCTGAAGACTGTGCTCTGCAGACGGTCTGGAGTAATGAGAGGAAAACACGGAGCACGCAGCTGGCCATGCGGATCACAGCTGATTGGTGGAAAATGTAAACAACACGTTGGCTAGAAAAAGGTGACGCCCCCCAGGAGAGCAGGAAAAAGACCCGAAAACTCCACATTTTTAACAGCTTAATGTATACGTTTAAGACAACCAATAGTGCTATCTGAAGCACACAGGGGCTTATTCATAACTGCAACTAGCACATTCTGCAAAAAAACGAAAATCACAAATTTGGGGAAAAAAAAGTAAAATGCTGTTTTTCTCAGTTTCACCGAGGCCGACATGGTCCGACAATTTCGGTGGCGAGTCACTGTAATCTTATTAAGATTACAGTTGTTTTTATTAACAGAAAAAAAGGCTTTCACCTGTTGTCATGGATATAGAAGTTTAATTCCATACTGTGAAACATTCCAAGAACATCTCTATTGTAACTAGGTTGCGGATTTCTTTGAACCACCAGAGACTAAACTAAAGACTAAACCAGGACTTAACAGACTCAGGACCAAGTAAGGACCAGACATAATCATGAGGGAAACATTGGATTAAACCGGATCTAAACCAGGAGTAAACAAGATCTAACTAAAGCTGAGGACTCACTACACGACCGGACTGAGTGTGATTATAGAGAGTCCACACTACACCACTTTAATGCTACGAAATACAATCATTAATCCACAAAAAAAATATGTTATAGTCAATTATAAATAGAGAGATCTATAATAAATAGAGAGCATTTTATTTAAGCTGTTTCCTGACTTTTCCGTGGTTAAACAGCATCATGTGAACCCTTTCCAACTAAACATTTGTAGCAATAAAAAAAGAAAAAGGACGGGCTGTGATGCTGATTTACTCTGGATTATCCAAAATGGACAAAGTGGCGACAGAGGTGAAGAATCTGGACATGTGAAAAACCTGTGTCATCTATATAAGACAGACCTGAACCACACATCTCACACACATAACACTCCAGCTCTGGATTTAAGTGCAAAAGTAGTGCGTTCTGTATTATTAATCTAATGTTTAGGAAGGACATATGTCTTTCTGTAAAGATGCAAATAGAACGTTTTGTTTCCAGTGTCTCCTCCGCTCTTTGTGATGCCGCTGCACCGGAGCACGGCCAAAATCAGGCTTAAAATTCAAGCATGTTTCAATGACTGCGACTGGAGTCTAGTCGTATATTTGTGATTCAAATGTGAGCTCAGTCGTAAATGCTGCACACTACAAGACTGACGCAACTGCAACGGACCTCAACTAGTGCTGAATGAGAGTCACCAGACACGCCTGAAAATGATACGAAAATCGAGCTAAATGTTGTGTGCTCAGCTTCAGGCTAAATCTAGAGCAAGCTTAAAGTAAATAAATATACAAAGTCTAGACTGACCAGAGATGCAGAGCCCGCTGTGCACGCCCCGCAGTTTGAGAAGCGCTGGTTTGAGTTCAGTTTATCCATAGGGACGCTGAAGAGTTGCACTTTTTGACACCAATCTGGTTCTTGAGACAGTTCTCTAGACCACTCTGGAAGGTCCTGGTCCCGTCTCAATATGAAACACACTTTATAATCAGCGGAGAGGCCTCTTTGACCATCCTTCAGAAGCTTCACCCTCCCAGAGACTTTCTCTTGATGACGAGGCTGGAGACTCAATTTTCCGTTTTGTCATTGTTCCCCGACGGCCATTCTGTAGGGCACTCTTTTAAGGACACTCTTTTATCACATCGTATCCAGACATAGTGTATACTTGCATTGAAAACAAGTTATTGGGCTCTATTTGTTGTGTTGCAAGCAGAGGATGCACGTACTGCAATCAAACCCAGTTCAAATAAGGTTAAAAACGATAGCAGTAATCCGTTAGCAACACATTGTAATGAAAGAACTATAGCGCTGATGAATCTATGTGGACTTGAAAGAGTAGAAGGAGGAATATGTTGACATGGGACAGAATGTTTTCAGCTCTTGAGTTGGAGACAGATGGAGAGAATTATTCAACGGTACAAGACAACATTGAGCGTAAGAAGGACCATAAACATTTTAGAAACTCATCTGAATATGGCCTTCAGATGTTGGTGGACTGAATACTATATATAGGCCTATTTGTTCAGGCTACAAAGATCCAATGGCACTATGCAATGTTCCATAGCAAAGACACGTTTCCTCACGGCCACAATTATTTAGACCTTTAAAAACATGCCACATAAAACGTCTTTATGTATTTGTTTGTTTGACAGGGACATTGTATAATAAATATATGGTAAATACAAGAGATACAAGCACATTTTCATCTGCAGTGCCTGGGCAGAGGCAAAGTGACAGCAGGTTGCCCATGTGACATTTAAAAAATACAGCTATAAAACAGACACGCAAAGAAACACCTACAACCAATCACCAGCAGAGGGAGCAGCTCATCAGCAATCCAATAGAAATTTACACTTTACATTATTCCTACAGACACCAGATCACTACTGACTACGCACCTGATTCAAAATGTGCTACGCAATTCATGGTAAGGAGTTCCAGGAGTTCCAGGAGTTACAGGCTCCTGCTGCTTTGACAGACAAAGCAGTTCTGTCCAAATGTGGTGGATCTAAAGCTCATAGTCGCAGTCTCCACTTGTAGAGGAAGAGAAGTTCTGAATCCTGCCTCATCACACAATCTCACCAAAACGTTTAAACGTGATTGTGACAAATGTTGCATCAGAATGACATTTTCAGAAGTTAACGTTTATATTTCTTGACAATGTTCCAATCATGATGTGACATGGGTTTCTTATCAGCTTTGGAGATGTTGCATTGGCGACATTGCTGCCATTGACCAAGTTGTAATGCATTAAGTGAAACGCGTCATTGAAAGCGTCAAAAGCTGAGTTGCGTCTGAACTCATCTGATGTTGACTAAACCTAAACTGATTTAAAGGACTCATAATAAATGGCATGGATTCTGTTCTCGGACTGAAAGAAACATTTTCTACTTGTGGACAATGTTTTTATTCTATGTTAATATAACATTTTTTTCTTGATGGTGCCCTGCTGCCGCAATAGTGTTTTTCTTTTGTCATTCTGTAACCTTGTTTTCTTCAGACGATTCCAATGCAGGTTTAAAAGTATAAGCAGTAATGGGATGTTGCAGACGAGTATTTACTACCAGTTTTGTGAATTTGCAGTAAAGGTGTTACATTTATCAAATCAATTCACATAATCTAATTTAAATGCTAACTGAAATGGTACAAAGCATGACACATATCCAATATAAGATGTCAACCAGCCTATTTATTTTCAGATTTCCTTCCTCTGCACGTGTGTTGCCACTTCTATTCTCCTAATGCATTTGAATATGGGCTAAGCATTCTTTCATCCCACATGTAACATACAAACCGACTTATCCGTGTTTTGTGGATGGGCTCAAAGAGCGGAGGCCGTGCTGTGAGGGGAGATATCATTAGGATTACCCCTCAATTGTCGACACTGGATGTCTGTTCGCTCACGTTCACCACTGATAACGTGCTGGGCTGGTCTAATGGCAGGAACTTGGTGGGTCTTTAAACGAAAGCGATTGTTAAGCTTGTGGTAAGTCCCGGGTGGCTCCAGCTGATACCAAGTGAATGAGAGACCGAAGTAGGTGCGTATTTTCACTTTTAAAATATATTTGGATTCTTTTTTTTCTTTTTAACGCTGCATTTGCCTTCAACTTCAACAATGAATGATGCTTTCCCGAGGTTTTTCGAATCATTGCAGCTGCCAGTTGTGAAAGACTGAGGTGCCAGAGAGTGAATGACTAGGACAAATAAATAAATATATTACCAGTGAGGCTTCAGCTAGCATGAGTTATAATCTAAAGGCACTAGGGGCTGTGTGTAGTGCCCTTCTCTCACCCAAACATGTACAGCACACACATGTACAGCACAAACATGTACAGCACATACATGTACAGCACACACATGTACAGCACAAACATGTACAGCACATACATGTACAGCACACACATGTACAGCACATACATGTACAGCACAAACATGTACAGCACACACATGTACAGCACACACATGTACAGCACATACATGTACAGCACAAACATGTACAGCACACACATGTACAGCACACACATGTACAGCACACACATGTACAGCACACACATGTACAGCACACACATGTACAGCACATACATGTACAGCACACACATGTACAGCACACACATGTACAGCACACACAGGTACAGCACAGAAATGTACAGCACAAACATGTACAGCACACACATGTACAGCACACACATGTACAGCACATACATGTACAGCACAAACATGTACAGCACACACATGTACAGCACACACATGTACAGCACACACATGTACAGCACATACATGTACAGCACACACATGTACAGCACACACATGTACAGCACATACATGTACAGCACATACATGTACAGCACACACATGTACAGCACATACATGTACAGCACACACATGTACAGCACAAACATGTACAGCACAAACATGTACAGCACATACATGTACAGCACACACACATGTACAGCACAAACATGTACAGCACACACATGCACAGCACACACATGTACAGCACACACATGTACAGCACACACATGTACAGCACATACATGTACAGCACACACATGTACAGCACACACATGTACAGCACATACATGTACAGCACACACATGTACAGCAAAAACATGTACAGCAAAAACATGTACAGCACAAACATGTACAGCACACACATGTACAGCACAAACATGTACAGCACACACATGTAGAGCACAAACATGTACAGCACAAACACGTACAGCACACACATGTACAGCACAAACATGTACAGCGCACACATGTACAGCGCACACATGTACAATACACACATGTACAGCACACACATGTACAGCACACACATGTACAATACACACATGTACAGCACACTCATGTACAGCACACACATGTACAGCGCACACATGTACAGCGCACACATGTACAATACACACATGTACAGCGCACACATGTACAGCGCACACATGTACAGCACATACATGTACAGCACACACATGTACAGCACAAACATGTACAGCACAAACATGTACATCACACACATGTACAGCACACACATGTACAGCGCAAACATGTACAGCGCACACATGTACAATACACACATGTACAGCACACACATGTACAGCACACACATGTACAGCGCACACATGTACAGCGCACACATGTACAATACACACATGTACAGCACACTCATGTACAGCACACACATGTACAGCGCACACATGTACAGCGCACACATGTACAATACACACATGTACAGCACACACATGTACAGCGCACACATGTACAGCACACACATGTACAGCACACACATGTACAGCACAAACATGTACAGCACAAACATGTACAGCACAAACATGTACAGCACAAACATGTACAGCGCACACATGTACAATACACACATGTACAGCACACACATGTACAGCACACACATGTACAGCACATACATGTACAGCACACACATGTACAGCACAAACATGTACAGCACAAACATGTACAGCACAAACATGTACAGCACACACATGTACAGCACACACATGTACAGCACACACATGTACAGCACAAACATGTACAGCACACACATGTACAGCGCACACATGTACAGCGCACACATGTACAATACACACATGTACAGCACACACATGTACAGCACACACATGTACAGCACACACATGTACAGCACATACATGTACAGCACAAACATGTACATCACACACATGTACAGCACACACATGTACAGCACAAACATGTACAATACACACATGTACAGCACACACATGTACAGCACACACATGTACAGCACACACATGTACAGCACACACATGTACAGCACAAACATGTACAGCACAAACATGTACATCACACACATGTACAGCACACACATGTACAGCACAAACATGTACAGCACAAACATGTACAGCACAAACATGTACATCACACACGTGTACAGCACACACGTGTACAGCACACACGTGTACAGCACACACGTGTACAGCACAGACATGTACAGCACACACGTGTACAGCACACACGTACAGCACACACGTACAGCACATACATGTACAGCACACACATGTACAGCACACACATGTACAGCACACACATGTACAGCACAAACATGTACAGCACACACATGTACAGCACATACATGTACAGCACACACATGTACAGCACAAACATGTACAGCACATACATGTACAGCACATCACATGTACAGCACAGACATGTACAGCACACACATGTACAGCACACACATGTACAGCACACACATGTACAGCACACACATGTACAGCACACACATGTACAGCACACACATGTACAGCACACACATGTACAGCACATACATGTACAGCACACACATGTACAGCACAGACATGTACAGCACACACATGTACAGCACACACATGTACAGCACACACATGTACAGCACATACATGTACAGCACACACATGTACAGCACACACATGTACAGCACACACATGTACAGCACACACATGTACAGCACACACATGTACAGCACACACATGTACAGCACAAATGTGTACAGCACAAACGTGTACAGCTACAGGGTGCGTTCATGTGGCATCACAACATTCTTAAATGCCCAGGTACTTATTGGGGAACGCCCATTAATGGAAGGTTGATAGACCTCCCTGGAGATGAACAATGTAGATTGTAGAACACCTGCTCAATAACTACAAAAAGAAAGGGACTTTTGGAGTTACATGGGACAAATACAGACACATAGACGTAGAGAAGTAACGGACCATCTCTGCTGAAACTCCACCAATCAGGCCTGTATGGTAGAGTGGCCAGACGGAACCCACTCCTCAGTAAAAGGCACATGACAGCCCGCCTGGGGTTTTCAAGCACACAGCCAGGAGAACAAAAGGATGATTACTATTAGAGCTATTGCTATGACCACTAAAACCACGATGAACAATTTCATATTTTCACACCATTTGGCTTTTTAATAAGGCCTTGGCTTTAAATGAGTCAATAAATACTGTAACAGCGCACGTGAGCAGGACTGAGGATTCTGCACAAACGGCACAACGTTTTATATTGAACCAAACAAAGCAAAATGTATCAGCTTCTGATAAAGAAAAACTGAAGGTCCAGAGTTTCCCTCATGTCCAGCTGAAAACACACAACACGCTGTGTGTGAATCCACCTCACCGTCTGTGTTAAAGCCAAACTTACATGATCAAACCTGTAATCCTCCTTCCTCTTCCTCCTCTTCCTCCTCTTCCGCCTCCTCTTCCGCCTCCTCTTTATCCTCCTCCTCCTCCTCCTCAGTTCAGGTAAAAGCGTGAACCACAAGTAAATGTTGCGTGGTTAAAATCTAGTGAGAAGATGCAGACAAACAGAGGCCGCTTAAAGTTTAGCCTCCTCCATCCGTAAACGTGTAGTAAAAGGGAAGTCACGTGCTGTGCATCGGTGCCGTATCTGCAGGAAACAGAAGTGAAACTGCACATGAGAATCAGCCGTGAGCTGACATCAGGCGGGGTTGTTTGCATATTTGTTAGTTATATTAATCATTTCAGCACTTTTCAAGATGACACAATATTGGCCATTAATGTACACATGCATCATTTATACCTGGTGTTATTTTCTGTTCCTATAATTCAAGTACAATCATAATTTACATGTATTATTATTGGCCTAGGGACCACAAACCACAGTGCTTACGTAAAGTAACTGCAAAGGAAATTGTTTAACGCAACAGCTCTAGCCACAGGACAACTCTGTGAATGTCTTTGAGTGGCCCAGCCAGAGCCCAGACAGAGCCCAGCCAGAGCCCAGACAGAGCCCAGCCAGAGCCCAGCCAGAGCCCAGCCAGAGCCCAGACAGAGCCCAGCCAGAGCCCAGACAGAGCCCAGAGCCCAGCCAGAGCCCAGACAGAGCCCAGACAGAGCCCAGCCAGAGCCCAGCCAGAGCCCAGCCAGAGCCCAGCCAGAGCCCAGCCAGAGCCCAGCCAGAGCCCAGCCAGAGCCCAGCCAGAGCCCAGCCAGAGCCCAGCCAGAGCCCAGACAGAGCCCAGCCAGAGCCCAGCCAGAGCCCAGCCAGAGCCCAGCCAGAGCCCAGACTTCAACCAAATGGAACATTTCTGGAAATGACTGTGAACCAACTCTCACCAACCAACCTGATGAAGCTTGAGAGGTTTTGTGCGGGACACACTACCCATAGTTAGATGTAGCAAGCTTCTAGCATTATATTCAAAAAACTTGAGACTGTAATTGGGGCCAAAGGTGCTTCAACAAAGTTTTGAGCAAAGGCTGTGAATATTTATGTACAATAACTTTTTTTTTAAGTAAAACATAAAAAAATGGGGGGGAAAGTGAAGCGCTGTATTTACTTTCCGGATGCACTGTAGATGCCGTGCGGTGGAACATCCAGAGCACCTAAATTATTTTTAGGTGATATGTATTTTTTGTGATATCTGTTAAAATATTTGTTATTGTTTTCAAAATTGCTTTGATATGATCTCATGGATGAACCTCATCCATGTACAAAGTAAATTTAAATGTACTTAATGTGTCACTTTTTGTTCAAATCATGTGCACATTAGTCAGCAAGATCACTGGTTTGATTCCCTTTTCACACTTGGTTTGGTTTAGAGTCTTTTTTCTACTTTCTACTTTGGTGATTAATCCCCAAACACGAGAGAAAATGATGGATTGTATGTTAAAAAGTCTCCCCTGGTGAAGGTAAAGAGTAAGATTGCCTGAGGAGGCTGATAGTTCTGCTGCTGGTGGTGCAATGCAGGAGTATCTGCACAATATTACTGCTGCACATTCATATAAACTAAAAGAGGACAGAGGATATTAAAATGTGCTTTATTTATTTGGCCGTGGGCTCATTCATACACATGTTTTCAGTGGTAGGAACATGCAAACGCCACACTTGACTTTCAGCATCTTAATACTAAAATAAAACATTGCTGGGGCGGAATTAGATGCAAGTCACATATTTATTCTAGCTGCGGAAAAGTCTTGAACCATAAATACATCCTTCTCTCTCTCCACTGTATGCAAAAATGGCTTTCAACTCTTTCTTGCATACCATTTGTAGGCTGCATATAGAAATGGATGTATAGAATAAGGAGCACTGTATAGACGGACAGAGGAGGGAGAATGCTCTGCTCACAGTGTGAAGGACTAAACCTGCTCTAAACCCACATTAAGAGATGGCGATAAGGTCAACTCCAGTTTTTTCAAGGGCGCTAAACAGAACCAAGTCAAACAAAGACAAATGGACGACGTTAGGTTTGAACCAAGCCAGAGCAAGGACTAAACCAGGACTAAATTAGGTCCAAACCAGGTCTAAACCAGTTCTGAATCCAGATTGAAGGGTTAAGGCCTAAACCAACAATTGAAACAATGCAAGTTTTAACAGGGAACTAGTCAAATAATAACAAATGGACTAAGACATCTAACATTAAATAAAGACAAAACTAGGACTAATGCAGGTCTAAACTAGAACATAACCAGTGATAAACCAAGATTTAAGGGTTAAAGGCCACAAAGCAGAACTTTTAACAGCAAAAAGCAAATATTTCTTCACAAGGATCAAGTAAAATAAAGATGAAATTCTAAAATAATAGAATAAAAAACAGGACTAAACCAGGTTTAATTTAAGTATAAACCAAGCTTTATCAATATTTAAAAGTTTAAAGACCTTAACCAGACCATGGACGAGCTCAAAGCAAGTCTGAACCATATAAAAAATACAAATAAAGATGTAATATAATGTGTTGTAGTTTATTTCTAGCTTCAGTCAGGTCTAAACTGATGATGAACCAGGAATAAACCAGGACCAAACTTGGTCTGAACGACCCTAAGATGCAAGTTCAGAAACAGAATTAAACAATGTTAACACTAAGAATAAACTAACACTAAACTATGACTAAAGTATGACTAAACCAGGACTAAACTATTACTAAAGTATGACTAAACTAGGACTAAACTATTACTAAAGTAAGACTAAACTAGGACTAAACTATTACTAAAGTAAGACTAAACTAGGACTAAACTAGGGCTAAACTATAACTAAAGCAAGACTTCACCGGGACAAAACCAGAGCTAAATTATGATTAAACCAGGGCTAAAGTATGACTAAAGTAAGACTAAACTAGGGCAAAACCAGGATTAAAGTATGACTAAAGTAAGACTAAACTAGGGCAAAACCAGGATTAAAGTATGACTAAAGTAAGACTATACCAGGAAACAAACCAGGGCTAAACTATCACTAAACTATGACTAGAGTAAGACTGAACTAGGACTACACTATGAAGACAAGACTAAACTAGGTCTAAACTGTTTCAAACCAGACAAACTATGACTAAACTAAGTCTAACATTATGGCTTTTAGTAAAACTAGGATAAAAGCGATACCTAGAACCAAAGTAAGTCCAAACCAAAGTTAAACTACTAAACTAGGGACTAAACCAGGATTAAACAAGTTCTAAACCAAACTGCAAGTAACAAAAGGCCCCTCAGTATATGAAAAGGTCTGTGCAGAGGGTTTGGTTGCAGCTGTAGTGCCACGTGCCAAACCTATGGAAACAAGAGTCCGTTATAGCGGCCTCATTTGTCCTCCCGCTCCCTCTGCTGTCCTCGTTTGTCTGACATCAGCCATTCAGCGATGCAGACCCACGCTAATTTGGCTGTGCCGTGTGCCCGCTCGTTTGCTTTGATTCCGTTTGCCGTGTGAAATGTGCAGATTAGGGAGCGGAAACAACACAGAATCAAACGCAGTGTTGTTCCTGAGCAAAGTGACTCAGATAAAGAGGCACAGCAAAGGTAGAGCGAGTGCAGAAGAGTGGACGTGCAAACACATTAAGTGTTTAGCCATGGAATACAGTCACAGAAAACCTTTGACTTCTTTCCCAAAAGTCATTTTCAATCTGAAAGAGTTGGTCTGGGAAATTCAACTTCTACCAACTTCAAACCAACTCGAAAATGACTTTTGGTCGAAACAATTTAAATCACAATATCAATCTAAAAAGAAATTGCATCATGTCTTTCCCCATTTCAGGTCATTAGCAGATGGCTAATGCTAGTTTACCTATCATCGCGTGGCTATCTATGCTAATAAACGTTAGCCTACTTGCAAACAGTACAATAAAGACAATAGGGATTACCAGTACTCAAAAATGCATAAATTCTTTCAACAAAACCTCCAATGAGTATGAATAGGGAGGGAATAATTGCCTACTGTGAGATATTACTCGTATAATGAAGAGTATGTAACCCTTTTACCAACCGGCTCAAATTAAAGAGGTAATAACACGTTCCGATAGAACCCCTTTAAACTCAAATTTAACTAAAAAGGTAAAAGAGACATTCCAATGTATAAAACCATCTAGGTTAAAAGTATGATCCTCACTGTAGAAAACGATTTAAATCAGGCTTCCCAGAAGTGTTAATGTACAAAAAAAATACACCGTAATACTTATTAATATATTGTATTAAACAGAAAGAAAGTATTTGGGAAAACATATAAAATGTATATACACAAATAACAAGCAAGTTATCTCCCAGAGTCAAAATGTACCAGATTACCTACGAGTGCACTCGATTTATAGTTTGCAACGTTGGCGCGCGTTGGAGCTCTTATCCAGTGAAAAACAGACACGTTCAATCCTACCAGTCAACCAGGAAAAACCCCTTCGGTCCTCAGTCAACCAGGAGAAAAGATGGGCACAGCAATCCACTCCCTCGACGTCCTCAAAGGTGAGTGCAGATCTGCAGTGGTCACGCCGTCCCTCCCCCGACTGGGTCTGATATAAACAGCACAGACGCGATAGCATCTTTAGCTTTAGCCTAGCTTAGCATTAGCTTAGCTCCGTCAGCTACGTCCATGGCAAAATAGTACAAAACTCACCCCCTTGAACACACACAAGTCCTTCGCGGTCCTCCGGCGCAAGGGGAAGTTAACCAGGTCGATTGAAGTGCAGCTCTAAGCAAGTTTAATCATTTTTAAGCGAGTTACAGTCCTCAGCAGCTCAGCGCAGCTCATTGCTACGTGCTTCTCGTGGCTTCTCTGAGTTTCTCTGTGTGCACCTGTTCTGCGCGTGCTCTGCGTCACGTTCGTGCGTGATAGACACGAGCGCAGAAAACCAAAATAAAAGCACATATAACTTAAAAATTGTTAAGTTGAAATACAATGAATGAACATTTTAACCCAATGCAAAATGCATATTTTAACAAATAATATTACAAATGCCCTATGCATTGTACAATGAAATGCAAAATAAAATATCCTGATAATCAAAACATCAGGTTATTACATTCTCCCTTCACCAAAATAAGGCATGCCCTCATGACTGAGCATATCAGGTAAAGTAAACTCAAAGTATGAAAGGGGAGCTTATCCACTTATAAAAACATGACACATGTTTAACCGTAGGAGAAACAAAACTAGGACTACCTGGCGAGTCATAAGTAAGTCTGGAAGGAGCTTTTCTGAGTCTCTGAGATTTTCTAGTCTCACCATTAGTCTGCAAGTCCTCTTGAGAGTCTTGTTCTACAGTCTGAATTACAGGAGTCTCTTTCTCAGTAGTACATGTCTCTTGCATGTCAGAGTGTTCAGCTATGTCAGGTCTCATGTCAACATAGTCAACTGTTTGTTCTACAGGTTGCATGTCGAGATCTAAACTGAATGGTTCTGAAGTTACATCTTGTATGGTATTTTGATCATTGAATGGCAAATCGTACCACACTCCAAGGTCTTCATCTTCTGAATCAGTGCATTCTTTGTTGTCTTGTTCTGACATTTCAGAATCCTTGATTGAATATTTGTCATGATCTTTGTATTTGTTACATCTCCTTCTCCTTATTTTTCTCTTGAGAACCGGTTCTGTGTTTTGACTTGAATCCAAACATACTTTTTCTCCAAGAGGTAAAATATGGTTGCGATGGAGTATTTTGATAGGTCCATCATCATTTTCTACTTTCAGCCGAAACACAGGCAAGTTTGACATCTGACTTTCCACAACATACGGTGTTGAAACCCACCGGTCTGCCAGCTTATGTTTTCCTTTTAATCCGAGATTGCGTATGAGAACGCGGTCTCCGGGCAATAATCTTGTGAATTTGACTTTCTTGTCGTATCGTTGTTTGTTTCCTTTGTTTTGTTTGGCAGCAGCGGACTCTGCGAGTTCATATGCAGCTTTGAGATCATTTCTCATGTCAGACACATATTTTAGGTAAGTTTCTTTACACGTGTTGTCACTAGATGTTCCAAAACATAAATCCACAGGCATTCTAGCTTCACGCCCAAACATTAGATAGTAAGGCGAAAATCCAGTAGCTTCATTTTCCGTGCAGTTGTAAGCGTGGACTAGATGTGTAATGTGTTGACTCCATTTCCTCTTTTTGTCAGGTTCAAGGGTTCCAAGCATATTTAACAGCGTTCGGTTAAATCTTTCGGGCTGGGGATCCCCTTGTGGATGATACGGTGTTGTTCTTGATTTATCGACACCAAGCGAACTCAACAACTCATGAATTAAACGACTTTCGAAGTCTCGGCCCTGGTCGCTATGCATGCGTTTTGGCAAACCGTAGTGGAGGAAATATTTCTCCATCAAAACTTTGGCCACGGTAGCAGCTTTTTGGTCTTTTGTGGGAAAAGCTTGTGCATACCGGGTATAATGATCAGTAATCACCAAGACATTCTCAATGTTGCTAGAGTCCGGTTCGATGGACAAGAAATCCATGCACACTAAATCCATTGGGCCTTCACTTTGCATGTGAAAAAGAGGGGCAACTTTCTTTGGAAGTGTCTTTCTTTTTATGCACCTCGCACAATGTTTGCAGTGTTCTTCAACATCCGATTTCATTTTGGGCCAATAAAACCGCTCTTTTATGAGTCCATAAGTTTTATCAATGCCTAAATGACCAGAATCATCATGTAATGCTTTCATGACTGTTTTTCTGAACTTTTCTGGCAAAACGAGCTGTGAACGTTTGTTTCGTCCAGGCGGTATTGTGATTCGATATAGAACATCTTGTTTTAACTTCAGACGGTCCCACTCTCTCAGTAGTAGTGAAATTGTTGGGTTCTTTGACTTTACTTGGTCTGAATTTCCTTCTTTCAGTGCTTTCCATATCTCACTCAAATTAGAGTCTTCTTGTTGAGCTGTTGAGATCTCAAAGGGACTTAGGATTGGCATTCCCTTTAGGCTGAGAGAAGATAGATTACAGTAGGCTTTGGGTAAAGCACATACGGATAAACCCAAGTGGTCGACTGCTCTTTCAGTACTTGTATTTGTCTTTGATGCATTTGGTGTTTGACACATCGCTCTGACACCATCTGCAGAGATGTCTGTCCATTGTTTTTCAGGGTTATGGTCAGGATGTGGGCGCCTTGACAAAGCGTCAGCGTCAATGTTTTGAACTCCTGATCTGTACTTGAGACTGAAATCATATGTAGACAAAGCCGCAAGCCAACGGTGACCTGTTGCATCCAATTTGGCCGACGTCAACACATAGGTCAATGGATTGTTGTCTGTTCGGACTTCAAACTTTGTGCCATACAGGTAATCATGTAGTTTGTCGACAACTGCCCACTTTAATGCTAGATACTCCAATTTATGAGCAGGGTAATGACGTTCGGATGGAGATAGACTACGACTGATGAAAGCGACCGGTCTTAGTCCATCACCTTGGTCTTGATATAGAACTCCTCCAAGTCCTTCTCGACTTGCGTCAACATGCAGCACATAAGGTAACTGTGAGTTTGCAAAAGCTAAAACTGGAGCATGTGTAAGTCTCTGTTTTAACTCCTTGAAAGCAGCTTCGCATTGGTCATCCCACCGACAACCAAATGGCTCTGACGGGTTGAGATACGTTTGATCCTGTTTCTTCTTGGATTTTTTCGCGTGAGGAGGATATCCAGAAAGTAGTTGATTCAACGGGTAAGCGACTTTGGAATAGTCTTTTACAAAGCGTCTGTAATATCCACAGAATCCGAGAAATGACCGTAAAGCTGTTACAGTGGATGGTCTCGGCCATGAGGTGACTGCTTCAGTTTTCTTAGGATCCGTAGATACACCTTCTTGAGATACAATGTGACCAACATAGGACACAGATGGTTGACAAAACTGACATTTATCCAAAGACAGTTTGAGTCCTTCCTCCTTTAGACGATCAAGCACTTTTAAAAGCCGTTGTTCATGCTCTTCAAGTGTTGCACCAAACACGATAAGATCATCCAAGTAGACCAAAACCTCCAGCAAATTCATGTCACCAACGGTTCTTTCCATGATTCGCTGAAATGTTGCGGGAGCACCTGACACTCCTTGTGGCATTCTTTCAAATTGGTAAAAACCAAGTGGGCAAATGAAAGCTGTTTTTTCCTTGTCAGTTTCATTCATGGGCACTTGATAATAACCACTTCTGAGATCTAAGACGCTGAACCACTTGCTTCCATTAAGACAAGCTAATGCATCTTCAATCTTTGGCACCGTGTACTGATCTGGGAGAGTACGTCTGTTTAATGTACGATAGTCCACACACATACGGATTTTACCGTTTTTCTTACGAACTACCACTATAGGCGACGCATATTGACTGCGCGACTCAGTGATAACACCAGCCTTTTTTAGGTCTTCCAAGTGTTGTCTGAGCGCTTCAAGATCAGCAGGTGGCAAACGACGGGATCTTTCCCTGAAAGGTTTATCTTCGGTTGTTTTAATGGTGTGTGTTGTACTTTTGCTACAACCAACATCAAAATCATGAGTTGAGAAAACATCACTACGTTCTAACATTCTGTTCACCAATCTCTGTTTCCATTTCGTGGGGACAGTTGAATTTCCAAAATCAAAAGATTCTTCAGTGACTTTCTCTGAGGATGTAAGATCTGTCTCTTTATTGACTACAGGTGTTGGCAACACATCAACTGGAAACAGGTGAGCAATTGGCATTCCTCTGGTCAATGTTATTTCTTTGGACGAGTTGTTACGGACTAATACAGTTATTCTTTTGGAATTTACAATAGTGACAGGCTGCAATTCCGATCTCACAAAAAGCTGATCTGGGAACCTGGGTTCTTCTGTAAGATCATCAGGTGAGTCCACCAGTAAAGCTTGGGTACTTGGGATTCCTCGAAACTTTGGCACACCTTTGACCCTTGCAACACCACCTGGGCGTATTATTATTGCTTTTGGTTGTGAGAACCATACAGATCCTCTTTGGTTGCTTTCAGTTTCATGAGGGGACTCAGACATTTCCTCCATAGCTTTCTTGAATGCAGGATGAATGTGCTTGACTGTTGCTAAATTCACTCCCTTCTCTTTATAACTCTTGAGAAGCCTACTGACTGTGGGGGTGTTTGTGCCAACAAGTATAACTGCATTGTCTTTCACAATGGGATCAGGACAGACCAACACAAGCGCATCAATGGTCTCAGTCACGCCAACATCTGCTTCTCTGAACTGTAGCTTGAGTGACAGGTAACCATCATACGGGTAATCAGCAGGACTGAGACCCCAGATCTGAAGTGAACAGATAGATATCAATGGCAGATGTTTCAAGTACTTGTCATAGAAAGATCGATAGAGCAGAGTGACTTGAGAACCGGTGTCGAGAATAGCTTTAGCGTAAATGCCTTCAATCTGTACAGGTACAGTAGAACTTGGGCCGACTAAGCCTTCAGGTATAGTGTCCTGCACTATTTTCTCTGTTTTGATGCTCTTGGAACGTGTCTTTACCTCTGGGACGCCAGGCCGTTCCACTACTGGGCCCCTTGGTAGTTTCCCGATTTCTTTGTGAGCTTGATAAGGCGTTTGTTGACTTTTTGAAGATTTTCAACTCCATCACATTCTCTCATGAAGTGTCCATCTTCGCCACATCTATAACAAAATATTCCAGGTTGGGCTGAGTTAGTATTTTGTCTGTGTGAAGGCGCATTCCTACTAAACTTGTGTTTGCTTGGTTGCTCAGGTTTAGGACGTTTTGTCTCCGTTTGACTGATTGCTGCAGCTGCAACAGTTGCGACTTTGAGATTGTTCATTTCAACTTTAATTTCGCTCAGTTCACTTTTGAGTCGTTCCATTTCTGGATCAGTTTTGAGCTCAGGAGCAGGTTTAGTTACAGAAGTCACAGTTTTAGACATTACTGTGCTTTTAACTTCATTCCTTCCTCTCAAAATATCCTCTTCCTCTCTGATCTCTTTTAGAAGTTCATTAAAGGAAAGTGGCGGTCTCAACTTGTGAGTCATGCGTATGCGCATTGCAATCATGTCATGTGGAAGAGCACCTCGTACAACTTGTTCGATGCGAAGACGATTCATGTCAATTAACTGGACACCTCCTTTTCTGAAAAGGCAATGCAACATCTTGTCAAGTCTGAGCAGATACAGTGATAGTTTTTCTCCTTCACTTTGAAATGTTTGTCTGAACTTGACCAGCAGATCGGATGAACTTTCAGTGGTTCCAAAAGCAGTTTCTAGAGCTCGCATGTAATCATTTCCAGTGGCATTTGGATTTTGAGCTCTTAAGAATCTTATTATATCCGCAGCTGGACCTTTAAGACTCTCCACAATTCTTTGTCTCTTAATTGCGTCACTACATTGCCATTCTTCAAGCATATGTGTGGTTTGCTCTGCCCAAGCGTCATACTCCTCTTCACCATTAGGGATTGGATGCATTCCGGAGAACATCCGCAATTTTCTGTAGCTTTGAGTATCCGTGGGTGCAGCATTACATTTGTCCACGAGAGAGCTGATGGCGTTAATGAGAGCAGTGTTAACATCAAGAGGCTGAGCATTTAACAGTCCTTTAATATCATCAAAACTTTTGCCCTCATGCTGAAGAAATGACAGTAACTTTGTTTGGAAATCTTCATTTTCTTCAGACGTTACTGTGTGAATAGGCCAGGGACCAAACTCTCCAGGAACACCTACTTGGTCAGGCAAAGTCACTGTGGTCACGTCAGATAAGGTCTGGACTAACACAAAGTCAGTTTTTGATGTGGGGTCAGTGTGTCTATTTACTACCTTAGTCTTTCCTAAAGCTTTAACTGAGCCAAGGACTTCAAGTAGGACATCATCTGGGACATTTTGAACACCACTTAAAACTATTGCATGAGCAGGATCTATTTGACGTCTGTCACACCATGCTTTAATCTGCACTGACTCCATTTTGTCTGACAAAACACAAAATCACAAAAAACTTAAGTACTCTCTGAAATCACACTTCTTGAAAAAGCTAAATTTCATCCCGGACGAGCCCCCAAAAATGTAACCCTTTTACCAACCGGCTCAAATTAAAGAGGTAATAACACGTTCCGATAGAACCCCTTTAAACTCAAATTTAACTAAAAAGGTAAAAGAGACATTCCAATGTATAAAACCATCTAGGTTAAAAGTATGATCCTCACTGTAGAAAACGATTTAAATCAGGCTTCCCAGAAGTGTTAATGTACAAAAAAAATACACCGTAATACTTATTAATATATTGTATTAAACAGAAAGAAAGTATTTGGGAAAACATATAAAATGTATATACACAAATAACAAGCAAGTTATCTCCCAGAGTCAAAATGTACCAGATTACCTACGAGTGCACTCGATTTATAGTTTGCAACGTTGGCGCGCGTTGGAGCTCTTATCCAGTGAAAAACAGACACGTTCAATCCTACCAGTCAACCAGGAAAAACCCCTTCGGTCCTCAGTCAACCAGGAGAAAAGATGGGCACAGCAATCCACTCCCTCGACGTCCTCAAAGGTGAGTGCAGATCTGCAGTGGTCACGCCGTCCCTCCCCCGACTGGGTCTGATATAAACAGCACAGACGCGATAGCATCTTTAGCTTTAGCCTAGCTTAGCATTAGCTTAGCTCCGTCAGCTACGTCCATGGCAAAATAGTACAAAACTCACCCCCTTGAACACACACAAGTCCTTCGCGGTCCTCCGGCGCAAGGGGAAGTTAACCAGGTCGATTGAAGTGCAGCTCTAAGCAAGTTTAATCATTTTTAAGCGAGTTACAGTCCTCAGCAGCTCAGCGCAGCTCATTGCTACGTGCTTCTCGTGGCTTCTCTGAGTTTCTCTGTGTGCACCTGTTCTGCGCGTGCTCTGCGTCACGTTCGTGCGTGATAGACACGAGCGCAGAAAACCAAAATAAAAGCACATATAACTTAAAAATTGTTAAGTTGAAATACAATGAATGAACATTTTAACCCAATGCAAAATGCATATTTTAACAAATAATATTACAAATGCCCTATGCATTGTACAATGAAATGCAAAATAAAATATCCTGATAATCAAAACATCAGGTTATTACATTCTCCCTTCACCAAAATAAGGCATGCCCTCATGACTGAGCATATCAGGTAAAGTAAACTCAAAGTATGAAAGGGGAGCTTATCCACTTATAAAAACATGACACATGTTTAACCGTAGGAGAAACAAAACTAGGACTACCTGGCGAGTCATAAGTAAGTCTGGAAGGAGCTTTTCTGAGTCTCTGAGATTTTCTAGTCTCACCATTAGTCTGCAAGTCCTCTTGAGAGTCTTGTTCTACAGTCTGAATTACAGGAGTCTCTTTCTCAGTAGTACATGTCTCTTGCATGTCAGAGTGTTCAGCTATGTCAGGTCTCATGTCAACATAGTCAACTGTTTGTTCTACAGGTTGCATGTCGAGATCTAAACTGAATGGTTCTGAAGTTACATCTTGTATGGTATTTTGATCATTGAATGGCAAATCGTACCACACTCCAAGGTCTTCATCTTCTGAATCAGTGCATTCTTTGTTGTCTTGTTCTGACATTTCAGAATCCTTGATTGAATATTTGTCATGATCTTTGTATTTGTTACATCTCCTTCTCCTTATTTTTCTCTTGAGAACCGGTTCTGTGTTTTGACTTGAATCCAAACATACTTTTTCTCCAAGAGGTAAAATATGGTTGCGATGGAGTATTTTGATAGGTCCATCATCATTTTCTACTTTCAGCCGAAACACAGGCAAGTTTGACATCTGACTTTCCACAACATACGGTGTTGAAACCCACCGGTCTGCCAGCTTATGTTTTCCTTTTAATCCGAGATTGCGTATGAGAACGCGGTCTCCGGGCAATAATCTTGTGAATTTGACTTTCTTGTCGTATCGTTGTTTGTTTCCTTTGTTTTGTTTGGCAGCAGCGGACTCTGCGAGTTCATATGCAGCTTTGAGATCATTTCTCATGTCAGACACATATTTTAGGTAAGTTTCTTTACACGTGTTGTCACTAGATGTTCCAAAACATAAATCCACAGGCATTCTAGCTTCACGCCCAAACATTAGATAGTAAGGCGAAAATCCAGTAGCTTCATTTTCCGTGCAGTTGTAAGCGTGGACTAGATGTGTAATGTGTTGACTCCATTTCCTCTTTTTGTCAGGTTCAAGGGTTCCAAGCATATTTAACAGCGTTCGGTTAAATCTTTCGGGCTGGGGATCCCCTTGTGGATGATACGGTGTTGTTCTTGATTTATCGACACCAAGCGAACTCAACAACTCATGAATTAAACGACTTTCGAAGTCTCGGCCCTGGTCGCTATGCATGCGTTTTGGCAAACCGTAGTGGAGGAAATATTTCTCCATCAAAACTTTGGCCACGGTAGCAGCTTTTTGGTCTTTTGTGGGAAAAGCTTGTGCATACCGGGTATAATGATCAGTAATCACCAAGACATTCTCAATGTTGCTAGAGTCCGGTTCGATGGACAAGAAATCCATGCACACTAAATCCATTGGGCCTTCACTTTGCATGTGAAAAAGAGGGGCAACTTTCTTTGGAAGTGTCTTTCTTTTTATGCACCTCGCACAATGTTTGCAGTGTTCTTCAACATCCGATTTCATTTTGGGCCAATAAAACCGCTCTTTTATGAGTCCATAAGTTTTATCAATGCCTAAATGACCAGAATCATCATGTAATGCTTTCATGACTGTTTTTCTGAACTTTTCTGGCAAAACGAGCTGTGAACGTTTGTTTCGTCCAGGCGGTATTGTGATTCGATATAGAACATCTTGTTTTAACTTCAGACGGTCCCACTCTCTCAGTAGTAGTGAAATTGTTGGGTTCTTTGACTTTACTTGGTCTGAATTTCCTTCTTTCAGTGCTTTCCATATCTCACTCAAATTAGAGTCTTCTTGTTGAGCTGTTGAGATCTCAAAGGGACTTAGGATTGGCATTCCCTTTAGGCTGAGAGAAGATAGATTACAGTAGGCTTTGGGTAAAGCACATACGGATAAACCCAAGTGGTCGACTGCTCTTTCAGTACTTGTATTTGTCTTTGATGCATTTGGTGTTTGACACATCGCTCTGACACCATCTGCAGAGATGTCTGTCCATTGTTTTTCAGGGTTATGGTCAGGATGTGGGCGCCTTGACAAAGCGTCAGCGTCAATGTTTTGAACTCCTGATCTGTACTTGAGACTGAAATCATATGTAGACAAAGCCGCAAGCCAACGGTGACCTGTTGCATCCAATTTGGCCGACGTCAACACATAGGTCAATGGATTGTTGTCTGTTCGGACTTCAAACTTTGTGCCATACAGGTAATCATGTAGTTTGTCGACAACTGCCCACTTTAATGCTAGATACTCCAATTTATGAGCAGGGTAATGACGTTCGGATGGAGATAGACTACGACTGATGAAAGCGACCGGTCTTAGTCCATCACCTTGGTCTTGATATAGAACTCCTCCAAGTCCTTCTCGACTTGCGTCAACATGCAGCACATAAGGTAACTGTGAGTTTGCAAAAGCTAAAACTGGAGCATGTGTAAGTCTCTGTTTTAACTCCTTGAAAGCAGCTTCGCATTGGTCATCCCACCGACAACCAAATGGCTCTGACGGGTTGAGATACGTTTGATCCTGTTTCTTCTTGGATTTTTTCGCGTGAGGAGGATATCCAGAAAGTAGTTGATTCAACGGGTAAGCGACTTTGGAATAGTCTTTTACAAAGCGTCTGTAATATCCACAGAATCCGAGAAATGACCGTAAAGCTGTTACAGTGGATGGTCTCGGCCATGAGGTGACTGCTTCAGTTTTCTTAGGATCCGTAGATACACCTTCTTGAGATACAATGTGACCAACATAGGACACAGATGGTTGACAAAACTGACATTTATCCAAAGACAGTTTGAGTCCTTCCTCCTTTAGACGATCAAGCACTTTTAAAAGCCGTTGTTCATGCTCTTCAAGTGTTGCACCAAACACGATAAGATCATCCAAGTAGACCAAAACCTCCAGCAAATTCATGTCACCAACGGTTCTTTCCATGATTCGCTGAAATGTTGCGGGAGCACCTGACACTCCTTGTGGCATTCTTTCAAATTGGTAAAAACCAAGTGGGCAAATGAAAGCTGTTTTTTCCTTGTCAGTTTCATTCATGGGCACTTGATAATAACCACTTCTGAGATCTAAGACGCTGAACCACTTGCTTCCATTAAGACAAGCTAATGCATCTTCAATCTTTGGCACCGTGTACTGATCTGGGAGAGTACGTCTGTTTAATGTACGATAGTCCACACACATACGGATTTTACCGTTTTTCTTACGAACTACCACTATAGGCGACGCATATTGACTGCGCGACTCAGTGATAACACCAGCCTTTTTTAGGTCTTCCAAGTGTTGTCTGAGCGCTTCAAGATCAGCAGGTGGCAAACGACGGGATCTTTCCCTGAAAGGTTTATCTTCGGTTGTTTTAATGGTGTGTGT
Source organism: Eucyclogobius newberryi (assembly GCF_026437365.1). Classification (NCBI taxonomy): domain Eukaryota; kingdom Metazoa; phylum Chordata; class Actinopteri; order Gobiiformes; family Gobiidae; genus Eucyclogobius; species Eucyclogobius newberryi. The sequence goes on along the minus strand of NW_027316278.1, from coordinate 30,581,649 downwards.
TGTACTTTTGCTACAACCAACATCAAAATCATGAGTTGAGAAAACATCACTACGTTCTAACATTCTGTTCACCAATCTCTGTTTCCATTTCGTGGGGACAGTTGAATTTCCAAAATCAAAAGATTCTTCAGTGACTTTCTCTGAGGATGTAAGATCTGTCTCTTTATTGACTACAGGTGTTGGCAACACATCAACTGGAAACAGGTGAGCAATTGGCATTCCTCTGGTCAATGTTATTTCTTTGGACGAGTTGTTACGGACTAATACAGTTATTCTTTTGGAATTTACAATAGTGACAGGCTGCAATTCCGATCTCACAAAAAGCTGATCTGGGAACCTGGGTTCTTCTGTAAGATCATCAGGTGAGTCCACCAGTAAAGCTTGGGTACTTGGGATTCCTCGAAACTTTGGCACACCTTTGACCCTTGCAACACCACCTGGGCGTATTATTATTGCTTTTGGTTGTGAGAACCATACAGATCCTCTTTGGTTGCTTTCAGTTTCATGAGGGGACTCAGACATTTCCTCCATAGCTTTCTTGAATGCAGGATGAATGTGCTTGACTGTTGCTAAATTCACTCCCTTCTCTTTATAACTCTTGAGAAGCCTACTGACTGTGGGGGTGTTTGTGCCAACAAGTATAACTGCATTGTCTTTCACAATGGGATCAGGACAGACCAACACAAGCGCATCAATGGTCTCAGTCACGCCAACATCTGCTTCTCTGAACTGTAGCTTGAGTGACAGGTAACCATCATACGGGTAATCAGCAGGACTGAGACCCCAGATCTGAAGTGAACAGATAGATATCAATGGCAGATGTTTCAAGTACTTGTCATAGAAAGATCGATAGAGCAGAGTGACTTGAGAACCGGTGTCGAGAATAGCTTTAGCGTAAATGCCTTCAATCTGTACAGGTACAGTAGAACTTGGGCCGACTAAGCCTTCAGGTATAGTGTCCTGCACTATTTTCTCTGTTTTGATGCTCTTGGAACGTGTCTTTACCTCTGGGACGCCAGGCCGTTCCACTACTGGGCCCCTTGGTAGTTTCCCGATTTCTTTGTGAGCTTGATAAGGCGTTTGTTGACTTTTTGAAGATTTTCAACTCCATCACATTCTCTCATGAAGTGTCCATCTTCGCCACATCTATAACAAAATATTCCAGGTTGGGCTGAGTTAGTATTTTGTCTGTGTGAAGGCGCATTCCTACTAAACTTGTGTTTGCTTGGTTGCTCAGGTTTAGGACGTTTTGTCTCCGTTTGACTGATTGCTGCAGCTGCAACAGTTGCGACTTTGAGATTGTTCATTTCAACTTTAATTTCGCTCAGTTCACTTTTGAGTCGTTCCATTTCTGGATCAGTTTTGAGCTCAGGAGCAGGTTTAGTTACAGAAGTCACAGTTTTAGACATTACTGTGCTTTTAACTTCATTCCTTCCTCTCAAAATATCCTCTTCCTCTCTGATCTCTTTTAGAAGTTCATTAAAGGAAAGTGGCGGTCTCAACTTGTGAGTCATGCGTATGCGCATTGCAATCATGTCATGTGGAAGAGCACCTCGTACAACTTGTTCGATGCGAAGACGATTCATGTCAATTAACTGGACACCTCCTTTTCTGAAAAGGCAATGCAACATCTTGTCAAGTCTGAGCAGATACAGTGATAGTTTTTCTCCTTCACTTTGAAATGTTTGTCTGAACTTGACCAGCAGATCGGATGAACTTTCAGTGGTTCCAAAAGCAGTTTCTAGAGCTCGCATGTAATCATTTCCAGTGGCATTTGGATTTTGAGCTCTTAAGAATCTTATTATATCCGCAGCTGGACCTTTAAGACTCTCCACAATTCTTTGTCTCTTAATTGCGTCACTACATTGCCATTCTTCAAGCATATGTGTGGTTTGCTCTGCCCAAGCGTCATACTCCTCTTCACCATTAGGGATTGGATGCATTCCGGAGAACATCCGCAATTTTCTGTAGCTTTGAGTATCCGTGGGTGCAGCATTACATTTGTCCACGAGAGAGCTGATGGCGTTAATGAGAGCAGTGTTAACATCAAGAGGCTGAGCATTTAACAGTCCTTTAATATCATCAAAACTTTTGCCCTCATGCTGAAGAAATGACAGTAACTTTGTTTGGAAATCTTCATTTTCTTCAGACGTTACTGTGTGAATAGGCCAGGGACCAAACTCTCCAGGAACACCTACTTGGTCAGGCAAAGTCACTGTGGTCACGTCAGATAAGGTCTGGACTAACACAAAGTCAGTTTTTGATGTGGGGTCAGTGTGTCTATTTACTACCTTAGTCTTTCCTAAAGCTTTAACTGAGCCAAGGACTTCAAGTAGGACATCATCTGGGACATTTTGAACACCACTTAAAACTATTGCATGAGCAGGATCTATTTGACGTCTGTCACACCATGCTTTAATCTGCACTGACTCCATTTTGTCTGACAAAACACAAAATCACAAAAAACTTAAGTACTCTCTGAAATCACACTTCTTGAAAAAGCTAAATTTCATCCCGGACGAGCCCCCAAAAATGTAACCCTTTTACCAACCGGCTCAAATTAAAGAGGTAATAACACGTTCCGATAGAACCCCTTTAAACTCAAATTTAACTAAAAAGGTAAAAGAGACATTCCAATGTATAAAACCATCTAGGTTAAAAGTATGATCCTCACTGTAGAAAACGATTTAAATCAGGCTTCCCAGAAGTGTTAATGTACAAAAAAAATACACCGTAATACTTATTAATATATTGTATTAAACAGAAAGAAAGTATTTGGGAAAACATATAAAATGTATATACACAAATAACAAGCAAGTTATCTCCCAGAGTCAAAATGTACCAGATTACCTACGAGTGCACTCGATTTATAGTTTGCAACGTTGGCGCGCGTTGGAGCTCTTATCCAGTGAAAAACAGACACGTTCAATCCTACCAGTCAACCAGGAAAAACCCCTTCGGTCCTCAGTCAACCAGGAGAAAAGATGGGCACAGCAATCCACTCCCTCGACGTCCTCAAAGGTGAGTGCAGATCTGCAGTGGTCACGCCGTCCCTCCCCCGACTGGGTCTGATATAAACAGCACAGACGCGATAGCATCTTTAGCTTTAGCCTAGCTTAGCATTAGCTTAGCTCCGTCAGCTACGTCCATGGCAAAATAGTACAAAACTCACCCCCTTGAACACACACAAGTCCTTCGCGGTCCTCCGGCGCAAGGGGAAGTTAACCAGGTCGATTGAAGTGCAGCTCTAAGCAAGTTTAATCATTTTTAAGCGAGTTACAGTCCTCAGCAGCTCATTGCTACGTGCTTCTCGTGGCTTCTCTGAGTTTCTCTGTGTGCACCTGTTCTGCGCGTGCTCTGCGTCACGTTCGTGCGTGATAGACACGAGCGCAGAAAACCAAAATAAAAGCACATATAACTTAAAAATTGTTAAGTTGAAATACAATGAATGAACATTTTAACCCAATGCAAAATGCATATTTTAACAAATAATATTACAAATGCCCTATGCATTGTACAATGAAATGCAAAATAAAATATCCTGATAATCAAAACATCAGGTTATTACAAGTATAATTGTCTGAACATTCGGTTCCAACATTCCACATCAGCAGTTGAAACCAGGACATGCTCCTAAGTGTTTAAGCCCATTAGTTTTTATTAATCTTGTCTTTCAATTGTCTCCTGTTCTGGACAGGTTACCCCATTGCCAAGGTCAAATCATCCAAACATATTAGGATTACGTTGATAATTGTCATGCTGCTAATTTGTCATTTCAAATCGCTTCCCCCTCATCATCAGGTGCCTAAATATGTATGTTTTTTTGCATAT